>NC_041393.1:578460167-578648645 GCF_002162155.2 Triticum dicoccoides
GGAAAACATGAAGAGATGCCCCCTCCCTATGGTAGGGAGGAGAAGAAAAGGAAGGCCATCCCGTCGGTGGAGGCCGGGACACCGAAGAAGGGAAAGGCGTCCCTTCCAGATCACTCCACTACCGCCGCTTACAGTGACGAGGAGTGGCTGCCCAAGGGCAAACCTCGAGCGAGGTCGTAAGTTTCCGCTTTCCATAATATTTTCCGTGCGACTTTGACCTCATGGTTTGTAATGACGCCGAACACGTATATGCAGTCTGGCCGGGTCCAATCTCGGGGAGTCCTCTTCGGAGGAGTCTCTGGACGAGTCGGAGATGAATTCACTCCCGATGGCCACCTCCCCACGACTTGCGGATGACACCGAGGTGTTGTCTCGAAGGATGCCAGAGCACAAGGTGATGGTTTCGGAGATGCCCCAAGGCAAAATCCCGGGCGCCGGACACATGGGGGTGAGACCCCATGGATTATGCTGACGGGAGCCACAGCAAGTCTGGCTCCCAGCCGGTTACTGTGCCGGAGCCTATAAAGGTTCCGGATTCCAGTAAGCAGTCCCTCGTGAAGGAGGGCGAGCCGGCCGTGCCGATGACCTCCGCCTAGCCGGAGGCATCGGATAATTTGTTGGAAGTGCTTTGAGGCTCTTCCATCGACGATGAACACCGTACGCTTATGGGTACGGTGATTGAGAAGGTTCGGTTCACCAAGAGCGGATTGACCGAAGCCTGCACCAGCCTGCTAACAGGCTTTGAGGTAAAAAAAGTGTGAGGAAATATCACCCGATAGACAGTAGCCCCTGATACTCTGGTTGGTGTTCGGAAAGAAAAGCCAAACGGAGGGTCAACTAAAAAACCACAGGAAGCTAATAATACTTGTCTGTATGAACAAACAGGCACTGCTGCTGACCGCCGCTGCACGCATGGCTGAGGTTACCGGACTCAAGCGCGAACAGGGGCAGGCCGAAGAAGAGCTCGGCCTTGTGAAGAAGTAGCTCGAGGAGAACAAAGGTAAGTGAAACCCCGTCCATATGTCGTATAGAGGATAAAAAGTTGGTGATGCTAACAAAAAGCATCATGGCTTTTGATAGGGACCGCGACCGAAGTGGCGCCCTGAAGGAAGCGTTGTCCGCAGCCGAAGCCAAGGCGGATACGAAGTGCACCGAGCGCGAGAGGCAAGATGCTCGGGTGGGAGAGGTACAGCAAGAGCTCCAGGAGCTCGACAAGAAGTTTGACTCCTTGGAGCATGACTTCAAGACGTAAGCGTCTGAGCTTGCGAAGGCCCTCCAGAGTGCGGCTGACGCCAAGGCTGAAGCCCAAAAGGCCCTCCAGGAAATCCATGCGGCCAAGAAGATAGCGTAGGGTAAGGCATTCTTTATACAAAGCAAGCATGTGGAGGAGTCATTTCTTTTACTTACACGAATCCGGAGCTCTCCAGGGGCATTCACAGATCTGCCATGCAGCATTTTGGATGCCGTGGAGTTCTATCGCGCTGAAGAGGGGAGCTGCATGGAGAAGCTGTTCTGGTCCCAATATACTGGGGCCAAACACCCGATGCCTCTAAGTGACCAACTGAAGCAGCTGGTCGAACTCCACAATGCGGCCGAACAGGCCATGAAGGACCTCATAGTCCGGATGTGGCCTGGCGAGCCCATGCCCGGCAGCTACTTTGGCCTGGTGAAGCGGATGGTGCATGCCTGTCCATAGCTAGAAGTTATCAAGCGGTCCATGTGTATTGAGGGTGCCCGACGGGCCTTTGCCCACGCGAAGATGGATTGGGCCAAACTGCATGCTGAGAAGCTCGTGAAGGATGGACCTCCGAAGGGCAAGGAGCATCACTACCCCGAAAAATATTATGATGGCGTTATGAAAGGCGCTCGACTTGTGGAAAATGAATGTCCTAAGAACATAATTTTCGAGTAAATGTACTCGTGTCGTCTGTGTAGTATGAGGACGAGTTTGATTGCGCTATATAATGCTTTGTTTGATTTACAATATTACCTTCTCTGCGGCCGTTTATCAAAATCTGAAAGTAGGCCAGTCGTCGGCTTCCGCCCCCTTGTAACTAGTACTGGGGTGTTCATGGAAAACCCAAACACTCTTTTTCCAAATTCTTGGTCCTTTAAGGAGGTGTTTAGCGTAGCGAACAAGGCAATCGTACTATTCGGCTTTATAACTCTCACTTGGCCATAGAAGTCTATAATTTTAAATTTCGGCGAAACCCCTAGTATTTGGAAGGCCGAACTGGGGCGTTATACACGCCTAAATCGGGCAAGGCCGATTCCTCACCTTAAGCGGAAAAATATCTTTAGGGATTTAGTACCTCGCGAACAGCGACCAGCTCTCGCCGCATCATGACGGTCAGTTTTCGGCTTTCTCTACTGAGGTGCTCGTCCGGAAAAACCGGGACACAATCGCAGTAGTTATCCATGCGCTACCTTTGCCGATATAACGGAACGTAAGGTACCAAAACAAGGGAGCCGGGCTAACCCAACTATTGACCCAAGACATGATTCGGAGCTGATGCATATAATGCTATAAGTTTGGGGTGCAGCACTGTCGAAAGTGTTCGGACTTTTCTTGTCATATTATGGGGCTCGATAAGAAGCCCCTAGCAAACTGAGCGTACCAAAATGTATGGATGCAATATTGAATAAATATTCAACGGAAAATATGAAGATAGTAATAAGAAGTTGACACTATGTACTACTTCCAATTTATTTGGACAATACAGCAAGGCGTAGGTGTACAATTAATGCATTAAGTAGAAAGAAATAGGACTATTTGACATGTCCTATCCAAGGGCGGGCTACATGCGGGTATGTAAGAATAGGTATAATGATCATTGAAGAAGACCGCCTGAGTATTCCCTTGTGTGCAAAGCCTCTTGCCTCCTTGGTGTTCCCTCTGTAATGAGTCCGGTTATCCGATCTTTCTGAAGGGGCTGCCCGAAAGTGGGGTCCTGAAAAAAGAAAAAATGGTATGCGGGCCTCATGGCGGCTGAACCGCACTCCGGCCGCATTGTCGTCTCACCTCCACCTATGCCCATGGTATTTTGAGCGCGTATTTATGTATGTGTGGCACGAACACCGCCTAAATGGGGCTGGGGTGGAGGCCGGATTGCTAATCGAGCTCCTGGCGTGCCTGACAATCCTGTTGCGGGGTACTCCGGACTCGCTTGACGGTGTTTGGGGTTGTCGTTGCCGAATTGGCTGTTTGTCGGAGGAGGCTGCTTTGTACTTCTGCCGCGAGGGCCGCGGTGTGCTCTTCCGTACGGAGGGAGCGGTCTGTATTTCCATTGACTGTTATGACCCCGCGAGGTCCTGGCATTTTGAGCTTGAGGAATGCATAGTGTGGTACCGCATTGAATCGAGCGAACGCGGTTCGTCCAAGTAGTGCATGGTATCCACTACGGAAAGGGACAATATCGAAGATTAACTCCTCGCTTCAGAAGTTATCCAGAGATTCGAAGACCACTTTCAGTGTTATTGAGCCCATGCAGCGGGCCTCTACCCCTGGAATTACACCTTTGAAGGTGGTTTTGGTGGGTTTGATCTGTGACGGATCGATGCCCATTTTGTGCACTGTGTCCTGATAAAGTAGGTTCAGGCTGCCACCGTCCATGAGGACTCGCGTGAGGTGGAATCCCTCGATGATTGGGTCAAGGACCAATGCGGCTGAGCCGCCGTGACGGATGCTGGTGGGATGGTCCCTACGATCAAAGATGGTCGGGCAGGATGACCATGGGTTCAATTTTGGGGCGACGGGCTCCATCGCATAGACGTCCCTAAGTGCACGCATTCGCTCCCGTTTGGGGATGTGAGTGGCATAGATCATGTTCACCGTTTTTACCTGGGGAGGAAATTTCTTCTGTCCTCCAGTGTTCGGACGCCGAGGCTCCTCGTCATCATTGTTGTGCAGCCCCTTGATGACCCACAAGTGTAGGGGATCTATCGTAGTCCTTTCGATAAGTAAGAGTGTCAAACCCAACGAGGAGCAGAAGGAAATGATAAGCGGTTTTCAGTAAGGTTTTCTCTGCAAGCACTGAAATTGTAGGTAATAGATAGTTTTGTGATAAGATAAATAGTAACGAGCAACAAGTAAATAAAGTAAATAAAGTGCAGCAAGGTGGCCCAATCCTTTATGTAGCAAAGGATAAGCCTGGACAATTTCTAATAATAATGATGGAGCTCACGAGGACACATTGGGAATTATCGTCAAGCTAGTTTTCATCATGTTCATAAGATTCACGTTCGGTACTTTGATAATTTGATATGTGGGTGGACCGGAACTTGGGTACTACCCTACTTGGACAAGCATCCCACTTATGATTAACCCCTATTGCAAGCATCCGCAACTACAAAAGAAGTATTAAGGTAAACCTAACCACAGCATTAGACATATGGATCCATAACAGCCCCTAATGAAGCAGCGCATAAACTAGGGTTTAAACTTCTGTCACTCTAGCAACCCATCATCTACTTATTACTTCCCAGTGCCTTCCTCTAGGCCCAAATAATGGTGAAGTGTCATGTAGTCGATGTTCACATAACACCACTAGAGGAAAAGACAACATACATCTCATGAAAATATCGAACGAATACCAAATTCACATGACTACTAATAGCAAGACTTCACACATGTCCTCAGGAACAAACGTAACTACTCACAAAGCATATTCCTGTTCATAATCAGAGGAGTAATGATATGCATAAAGGATCTGAATATATGATCTTCCACCAAGTAAACCAATTAGCATCAACTACAGGGAGTAATCAACACCACTAGCAACCCACGGGTACTAATTTGTGGTTTTGATACAAGATTGGATACAAGAGATGAACTAGGGTTTTGAGAGGAGATGGTGCTGGTGAAGATGTTGATGGAGATTGACCCCCTCCCGATGAGAGGATCGTTGGTGACGACGTTGGTGATGATTTACCCCTCCCGGAGGGAAGTGTCCCCAGCAGAACAGCTCCGCCAGAGCCCTAGATTGATTCCGCCAAGGTTCCGCCTCGTGGTGGCGGAGTTTCGTCTCGTAAGCTTGCCCATGATTTTTTCCAGGGTAAAAGTGATGATATAGCAAAGATGGACGCCGGAGGCCCACCAGGGGGCCCAGGAGATAGGGGCGCGCCATATAGGGGGGCGCCCCACTGTCTCCTGGACAGGGTGTGGGCCCCCTAGCCTATTTCTTTTGCTCAGAAATTCTTATTAATTCCAAAAAGTCGTTTCGTGGAGTATCAGGATTTTTGGAGCTGTGCAGAATAGGTTTCCAACGTTTGCTCCTTTTCCAGCCAAAATTCCAGCTGCCGGCATTCCCCCTCTTCATGGTAAACCTTGTAAAATAAGAGAGAATAGCCATAAGTATTGAGATATAATGTGTAGTAACAGCCCATAATGCAATAAATATTGATATAAAAGCATGATTCAAAATGGACGTATCAACTCCCCCAAGCTTAGACCTCGCTTGTCCTCAAGTGGAAGCCGAAATCAAAAAATATGTCCACATGTTTAGAGATAGAGGTGTCGATAAAAATAAAATACGGACATGAGGGCATCATGATGATTCTAATAACAGCAACATATTATAGATTCTGTCATATGATTTCCTATGCTCAAGTAACAAGCAATTCACAATGTCAAGTATGGTTCAAAAACTTCATTGGGAACTAACAAACTATAATCTCAGTCATTGAAGCAATTGCAATTTATTGTAACATCAGAAAGAGTCAATAAAAGAGCTTTTCAGCAAGCTCACATACTCAACTATCTCGTAGTCTTCTACAATTGCTAACACTCACACAATACTTGTGGTTATAGAGTTTCATCCATACACTGAGAAAGATAGGGGCTTATTGTGTTGCCTCCCAATGTATTCACCTTTAGGTGATGTCAACAATAATAGCCCATGCTAACTTATATCCAATTGGATATATATATCATGATCTTTCAAACACGAGGAGCTTGCCAAAGGATAAAATGAAAAAGGGAAAGGTGAGGATCACCTTGACTCAAGCATAAAGTAAAAACATAAAGTAAAAGATAGGCCCTTCGTAGAGGGAAGCAGAGGTTGTCATGCACGTTTAGGGTTGATGCATAAAATCTTAATGCAAAAGAACGTCACTTTATATTGCCCCTTGTATGTGGACCTTTATTATGCAGTCTGTCGCTTTTATTACTTCCACAACAAGTTCATACAAAGCTTATTTTCTCCGCACTAATAAGTCATACATAATTAGAGAGCAATTTTTATTGGTTGCACCAATGAAAACTTACTTGAAGGATCTTACTCAATCCATAGGTAGGTATGGTGGACTCTCATGGCAAAACTGGGTTTAAGGGTAATTGGAAGCACAAGTAGTATCTCTACTTGGTGCAAGGAATTTGGCTAGCATGAGGGGGAAAGGCAAGCTCAACATGTTTGGAAGGTCAATGACAATATACTTTAACTGAGATGTCGGAAAACATAAACCATTACGTTGTCTTCCTTGTCCAACATCAACTCTTTTAGCATGTCATACTTAATGAGTGCTTGACAATCATAAAAGATGTCCAAGATAATATATTTATATGTGAACTCCTCTTTCCTTATCACTTCCTATTAATTGCAATGATGCCCAAGGCTACGTTCATTAACTCCCAACAATTTTTATGCCTCATACTTTCTATGTGTGAAGTTATCACTATCCATAAGATCAATATGAACTCTTTCATTCTTTCTACTTTCTCAAGATCATAGCACATAGCAAAGCCCTTGACTCAACACTAATCTTTATTATAAATAGCTAACGGACTCGATTACATAAATAGATCACAAAGCAAAACTCAAACTACTTGATATCAAAACTTCTAGATCAATATAGTACTAAAAGGATCGAACTAAATAAAGCGGTAAAGATAGGAGTGTGATGGTGATACAATACCGGGGCACCTCCCCCAAGCTTGGCAGTTTCCAAGAGGAGTGCCCATACCCATGTGATTATTTTTGCTTCTTCATGGTTGGTGTTGGAGGTGGTGATGATGACGGTGGAGTTGTTACATTTTTCTTCTCTAGCTTGCGTCTGAGGCTAATATTTTCCTCCCTCGGATCCTCATTCTCGAGCTCAAGTTTGATTATCTTTTTGCATACTACTTCCTTGTTGTCCTGCAAAAAACGTAGTGGGATAGATTGGACCTTAGGGAGGCTTGACTTCTTGAACTCCACATGCATATCACCAGGTTGAGGTAGTGGATCGTCCTCTTCATCGGAGCTTGTCTCCTCCTTCCCCTTTGGATCATAGTCTTCTTCTTCCTCCGTGGTCCAGCCATAATGTTCCACATCCCCATATACTTTGGGGTTTGCGATATAATCAGCCATGTAGCTCTCCCCCTCCGAATCTTGGGACAACATCTTGTTCCAAATCTGCAATAGGAATAGCTCAAAACAAAAACAGAGGATATTTGCGTGATACGGTGGTCAAAACCTTCGGGAGTATATATAATGAATTTTTACCGACCAAAATATGTAACGTGCAAGAAAACGGAGTCCGGGAGGCACACGAGGTGCCCACGACACAGGGGGGCGTGCCCTCCGCTCTCGTGGGAGCCTCGTGTCCCTCTCGGACTACTTCTTTCTTCCTAAAATTCTTAAATATTCCAAAACTGATAAAAATTGCCATTGGAGTTGTTTTGGAGTGGTTTACTTACCGTGCCACATACCTATGCCTTTTCAGAGTCTGGAACGTTCTGGAAAGTGTCCCTTATGTATTCCTCAGGGGTTACGGTTTCAATAATATTAGTTTGAACATTGATAGGATTACCTGAAATATAGTGTTTAATTCTTTGATCGTTTACCACCCTCGGATTTGTGCCTTCGAAGTTGTTGATTTTTATGGCACTAGAACGATAGACCTCCTTGATAACGTAGGGACCTTCCCATTTTGAGAGAAGTTTTCTTGCAAAAAATCTTAAACGAGAGTTGAATAATAGCACATAATCTCCTACGTTAAACTCATGCTTTTGTATCCTCTTATCATGCCAGCGTTTGACTTTTTCTTTGAAAAGCTTGGCATTCTCATAGGCTTGGGTTCTCCATTCATCAAGTGAGCTAATATCAAATAACCTCTTCTCACCGGCAAGCTTGAAGTCATAATTGAGCTCTTTAATAGCCCAATATGCTTTATGTTCAAGTTCAAGGGGTAAATGACACGCTTTTCCGTAAACCATCTGATAAGGAGACATACCCATAGGATTTTTGTATGCAGTTCTATAGGCCCATGATGCATCATCAAGTTGTTTGGACCAATTCTTTCTAGATCTATTCACAGTCTTTTGCAAAATTAATTTGAGCTCTCTATGGCTCAACTCTAATTGACCACTAGACTGCGGATGATAAGGAGATGCTATTCTATGATTGACATCATACTTAGCAAGCATCTTACGGAAAGCACCATGAATGAAATGTGAACCACCATCAGTCATAAGATATCTAGGGACTCCAAACCTCAGAAAAATAACTTCTTTAAGCATTTTAATAGAAGTATTATGATCAGCACTACTAGTTGGAATAGCTTCTACCCACTTAGTAACGTAATCAACAGCAACTAAAATATGTGTATAACCATTAGAGGCAGGAAAAGGTCCCATATAATCAAAGCCCCAAACATCAAACGGTTCAATAACAAGAGAATAATTCATAGGCATTTCTTGACGTCTACTAATGTTACCTATTCTTTGACATTCATCACACGATAAGAGAAACTTACGAGCATCTTTGAAGAGAGTAGGCCAATAAAAACCAGATTGTAGTACCTTGTGTGCAGTTCTATCTCCAGCGTGGTGTCCTCCATAAGATTCAGAGTGACACTTACGTAGAAATTGTTCCTGTTCATGCTCAGGCACACAACGTCTAATAACACCATCTACTCCTTTATAAAGGTGTGGATCATCCCAGAAGTAATGTGTTAAATCATAAAAGAACTTTTTCTTTTGTTGGTATGTGAAACTAGGCGGTAAATATTTAGCAACAATGTAATTAGCATAATCAACATACCAAGGAGCAGTACGAGAAGCATTGACGACCGCTAATTGTTCATCAGGAAAGCTATCATTAATAGGCAGTGGGTCATCAAGAACATTCTCTAACCTAGACAAGTTATCTGCAACGGGGTTCTCAGCTCCCTTTCTATCAATAATATGCAAGTCAAATTCTTGGAGCAAGAGAACTCATCTAATGAGTCTAGGCTTAGCATCTTTCTTTTCCATAAGATATTTAATAGCAGCATGATCAGTGTGAATAGTAACTTTGGAATCAACAATATAAGGTCTGAACTTATCACATGCAAACATAACTGCTAAGAACTCTTTTTCAGTAGTAGCATCATTTCTCTAGGCAGTATGAAGAGTCTTACTAGCATACTGGATAACATTCAATTTCTTATCAACTCTTTGCCCTAAAACAGCACCTACAGCATAATCACTAGCATCGCACATAATTTCAAAAGGTAAATTCCAATTAGGTTGCTGAACAATAGGTGCAGTGATCAAAGCTTTCTTAAGCACTTCAAACGCTTCTGCACAATCATCATCAAAGACAAAAGGAATATCTTTTTGCAATAAATTAGTCACAGGCCTAGAGATTTTAGAGAAGTCCTTAATGAACCTCCTATGAAAACCGACATGACCTAGGAAACTTCTTATACCTTTTATGTCCTTGGGACATGGAATCTTTTCAATAGCATCAACTTTGGCTTTATCAACTTCAATACCTCTCTCGGAGATCTTGTGCCCCAAGACAATGCCTTCATTAACCATAAAGTGACACTTTTCCCAATTCAGGACGAGACTAGTGTCTTCGCATCTCTGTAAAACTCGATCAAGGTTGCTCAAACAATCATCAAAAGAGGATCCATAGACGGAGAAGTCATCCATGAATACCTCACAAATCTTTTCACAAAAATCAGAGAATATAGTCATCATGCATCTTTGAAAGGTAGCAGGTGCATTATATAAACCAAAAGGCATACGTCTATAAGCAAAGTACCAAAAGGGCAAGTAAAATTAGTTTTAGATTGATCCTTCGCTGACACAGGTATCTGAGAGAAACCAGAATAACCATCTAGAAAGCAAAAATGTGTGTGTTTGGATAGCCTTTCTAGCATTTGATCAATAAAAGGTAAAGGGTAATGATCTTTCTTGGTAGCTTTATTTAACTTACGGAAATAAATTACCATCCTATAACCTGTAATAATTCTTTGCGGGATCAATTCATCTTTATCATTAGGAACGACGGTAATACCTCCCTTTTTAGGGACACAACGGATAGGGCTTACCCATTCACTATCAGCAACGGGATAAATAATACTTGCCACAAGGAGCTTTAGTATCTCCTTTCTTACCACTTCCTTCATCTTGGGATTTAATCGTCTTTGAGGATCTCAAACTGGTTTGGCATCTTTGTCCACTGAAATCGTGTGTTGACATAATGTGGGACTAATGCCCTTAAGATCATCCAGAGTATATCCAATAGCTGCTCGGTGCTTCTTCAGAGTTTTCAATAATCTTTCTTCTTCTTTCTCTGGAAGGTTAGCACTAATAATAACAGGATAAATTTCTTTTTCATCAAGATAAGCATACTTAAGATTATCAGGTAATGGTTTGAGTTCAAACACGGGATCACCCTTGGGTGGAGGGGGATCCCCAAGAATTTCAAAGGTTATGTTTCAGCATAGGTTCCTGTTTAAGGAACACTTCATCTATTTCTTCCCTTTCCTTCATAAACATATCGTTTTCATGGTCTAGCAAATATTGTTCTAACGGATCAGTTGGAGGAACAGCAATGGAAGCAAGACCAATAATCTCATCCTTGCTAGGTGGTTCCCTTTCACGAGGTTGTCTACTAAACTTAGCAAAATTAAACTCATGAGACATACCATCTATGCCAACAGTGACAATATTATTTTCACTATTAGTCTTAGCACTAGCAGTATTCAAGAAGGGTCTACCAAAAATAATGGGACAAAAATCATCTTGTGGGGAAGCAAGAACAAGGAAATCAGCAGGGTATTTAACCTTCCCACACAAAACTTCAACATCTCTAACATTCCCAATAGGTTTAATGGTATCCCTATTAGCAAGCTTAATAGTAACATCAATGTCTTCTAATTCAACGGGTGCAATGTCGTGCATAATTTCTTTATAAAGATCATTAGGTATCGCACTAGCACTAGCACCCATATCACATAAGCCATGGTAACAATGATATCCTATTTTAATGGAAATAATAGGCATGCCTACGACAGGTCTACGTGTCTTAGTATCAGGTCTAGCAATATTAGCAGTCTCGCCCAAGAAAGAAATAACATGCCCATCTAAGTCCTCATCCAAGAGATCTTTAACCATAGAAATACTAGGTTCAACATTAATTTGCTCAGGAGGTGTATAAGTCCTAGTATTACTCTTACGAACAACAGTCGAAGCTTTAGCATGATCCTTTATCCTAACAGGAAAAGGAGGTTTTTCAACATAAGCAGTAGGAACAATAGGATCACTATAGGTAATAGTCTTTTCTACGACTGTAATAGGTGCAACTACTTTCACTTCTACAGGAGGATTATATTTAAACCACTTCTCTTTAGGGAGATCAACGTGAGTAGCAAAAGATTCACGAAAAGTAGCTACTATCTCAGAGTCAAGTCCATACTTAGCGCTAAATCCACGAAAAGCATCGGTATCCATAAAACATTTAACACAATCGAACTTAGGTGTCATACCTGACTCCTTACCATCGTCGGAACCCCAATCTTTAGAGTTGCGCTTAATTCTTTCCAATAAGTCCCATTTGAAATCAATAGTCTTCAGCATATAAGAACCAGCACAGGAAGTATCGAGCAGGTTGCGATTATCAAGAGAAAGCCGAGCATAAAAATTCTGAAAAATCATTTCCCGAGAGAGCTCATGATTGGGGCATGAATATAACATTGACTTAAGCCTCCCCCAAGCTTGAGCGATGCTTTATCCTTCGCGAGGCCAGAAATTATATATGTAATTACGATCACGATGAACAAGATGCATAGGATAGAACTTCTGGTGAAATTCCAACTTCAATCGCTTATAATTCCAAGATCTCGTATCATCACATAGCCTATACCATGTCAATGCATCTCCCTTCAAAGATAAAGGGAAGACTTCCTTTTGACAACATCATCGAGAATACCTGCAAGCTTAAATAATCCACAAACTTCATCGACAAAGATAAGGTGTAAATCGGGATGCAATGTTCCATCTCCTAAAAATGGATTAGCTAGCAGTTTCTCTATCATACCCGAAGGAATCTCAAAGTAAATACTTTCATAAAGTTCAGTAGGTTGAGGAGCAACTCTTTGCTCTTCTAGTTGGGGTGAAGATACCCCAAACAAGCCCCTCAAAGGATTAGTTTCCATAGTGACAAGTAACAGAAAATTTCAGCACACTATATAAATGTTTCCTTACCAAGTTCCACTCACCAAAAGCGCTACACTCCCCGGCAACGACGCCAGAAAAGAGTCTTGATGACCCACAAGTGTAGGGGATCTATCGTTGTCCTTTCGATAAGTAAGAGTGTCGAACCCAACGAGGAGCAGAAGGAAATGATAAGCGGTTTTCAGTAAGGTTTTCTCTGCAAGCACTGAAATTGTAGGTAATAGATAGTTTTGTGATAAGATAAATAGTAACGAGCAACAAGTAAATAAAGTAAATAAAGTGCAGCAACGTGGCCCAATCCTTTATGTAGCAAAGGATAAGCCTGGACAATTTCTAATAATAATGAAGGAGCTCCCGAGGACACATTGGGAATTATCGTCAAGCTAGTTTTCATCACGTTCATAAGATTCGCGTTTGGTACTTTGATAATTTGATATGTGGGTGGACCGGAACTTGGGTACTTCCCTAACTTGGACAAGCATCCCACTTATGACTAACCCCTATTGCAAGCATCCGCAACTACAAAAGAAGTATTAAGGTAAACCTAACCACAGCATTAGACATATGGATCCATAACAGCCCCTAAAGAAGCAACGCATAAACTAGGGTTTAAGCTTCTGTCACTCTAGCAACCCATCATCTACTTATTACTTCCCAATGCCTTCCGCTAGGCCCAAATAATGGTGAAGTGTCATGTAGTCGACGTTCACATAACACCACTAGAGGAAAAATCTCATCAAAATATCGAACGAATACCAAATTCACATGACTACTAATAGCAGGACTTCACCCATGTCCTCGGGAACTGTAGGATCTGACAAGTATGTCTAGAGGGGGTGATTAGACTACTTGACCAATTAAAAACTATGCATTTTCCCAATTTTAGTCTTTGGCAGATTTTAGCTATCTTAGCACAAGTCAAGCAATCTTCACACAATTCAAGCAAGCATGCAAAGAGAATATGAGCAGCGGAAAGTAAAGCATGCAACTTGCAAGAATGTAAAGGAAGGGTTTGGAGATTTCAAACGCAATTTGGAGACACGGCTATTTTTGAGCCGTGGTTCCGATAGGTGGTGCTATCGCACATCCACATTGATGGAGACTTCAACCCACGAAGGGTAACGGTTGCGTGAGTCCACGGAGGGCTCCACCCACGAAGGATCCACGAAGAAGCAACCTTGTCTATCCCACCATGGTCGTCGCCCACGAAGGACTTGCCTCACTAGCGGTAGATCTTCACGAAGTAGGCGATCTCCTTCCCTTACAAACTCCTTGGTTCAACTCCACAATCTTGTCGGAGGCTCCCAAGTGACGCCTAGCCAATCTAGGAGACACCACTCTCCAAGAAGTAACAAATGGTGTGTTGATGATGAACTCCTTGCTCTTGTGCTTCAAATGATAGTCTCCCCAACACTCAAATCTCTCTCACAGGATTTGGATTTGGTGGAAAGAAGATTTGAGTGGAAAGCAACTTGGGGAAGGCTAGAGATCAAGATTCATATGGTAGGAATGGAATATCTTGGCCTCAACACATGAGTAGGTGGTTCTCTCTCAGAAATAGTAAGTTGGAAGTGTAGGTTCGTTCTGATGGCTCTCTCCAAGAATGAAGAGGAGGTGGAGGGGGTATATATAGCCTCCACACAAAATCTAACCGTTACACACAATTTACCAATCTCAATGGGACCGAATCAACAAACTCGGTCAGACCAATTTAGTAAACCTAGTGACCGTTAGGATTTTCGGTGGGACCGATATGCAACTCGGTAGGACCGATATGGTTAGGGTTAGGGCATAACGTAATCTCGGTGAGACCGATTACACAAACTCGGTAAGACCGATTTTGGTAATAAGCTAACCAGAGAGTTGGTCAAGCAAACTCGGTGGGACCGATTACACAAACTTGGTGAGACCGATTTTGGTAATAAGTTAACCAGAGAGTTTGCATTGTAATCTCGGTAGGACCGATTACTCAAACTCGGTAAGACCGATTTTGATAATGGACATACACAGAGAGATTACAATCCCATCTCGGTGAGACCGAGATCCCTATCGGTGAGATCGATTTGCCTAGGGTTTGTGGCAGTGGGCTATGACATCTAAACTCGGTGGCGCCGGATAAAAAGAATCGGTGGAGCCGAGTTTGACTTTAGGTTTAGGTCATGTGTGGATGTGGGAAAGTAGTTGAGGGCTTTGGAGCATATCACTAAGCACTGTGGAGCAAGAAACTCATTAAGCAACACCTCATCCCCTCTTGATAGTATTGGCTTTTCCTATAGACTCAATGTGATCTTGGATCACTAAAATATAAAATGTAGAGTCTTGAGCTTGAAGCTTGAGCCAATCCTTTGTCCTTAGCATCTTGAAGGGGTTCCACATCCTTTAGTCCATGCCACTCCATTGTTGAACTTGTCTGAAACATACTAGATAAAAGTGTTAGTCCAACAAGAGATATGTTGACATTAATTACCAAAACCACCCAGGGAGCACTTGTGCTTTCAATCTCCCCCTTTTTGGTAATTGATGACAACATACATCAAAGCTTTAGATAAAGATATAGAGAATAGCAAGTAAAGCTTTGGAAAGACATGTAACAAGCATAGGCTCCTCCTACATGTATGCAATCATGTGAATATGGAATATAGAAGCATGTGAATGCATGAACATGATAGAGTAAGCAATGTGTTACATGTATCTTGGCCATATGCATCAGAGCAAAAGATAGCAACAGATGTGTATGTGGGAGATGTACCTTCATGCTCATGAGTCCTTCTTGCAAACAATATGTACAACAGCAAGAATTCCTCATACACATGACTGTGATGCATATACTTACCTTGTGGTCTTGAGTTGGCTTAGGATGGAATTAACCTGCGTAAACAAGGTTAGATAACACAGATACACCTACTAGCCAGAGCAAACAGAAGAAACCACAAGAATACCAAGACTGGGATGACATGTAGAGAGTGAGTACCAAGTACCACATTGGATTAGACATGTCCCCAAAGGTAAAGATATGCAAAGAATTTAAATGATTTCTTTCCCTTAGATGTCTTGCTCCCGCTTAATCTAGCATGGGATACTGGGAGAAGATAGGGAACAGAAAATCAGAGCTCAAAGAAACAAATTGAACAAATGAACAGAGCTAATGCAAATAAGCACATATGAACATTTATTTCCCCTCAAGAAGACATGTGGCATCTCTCCTCTTGAACACCAAGCATATGGGATCCTTGAGGATTACTCTCTTCTTGAGTATTCTCTCCCCCTGGAGATCTCTCTCTCCCCCTGTGGAAGTGATAAGCTTTGATGTGATCTCTCTCTCCCCCTTTGACATCAATTTCCAAGAAGGGTCTTCTGGAATTTGTCGTGAATGGGTTAGGTTCTTGAGTCACAGTACAAAGCACTGATAAAAATGTGATGCTTGTAGAGGACAAGATTCATTGAATGGAGCTGGATCAAAAGTAAAGAGGAATAAGTGGCAAATTGTTTTTCCTGTTGTGAAATCGGTGGCACCAAGTGTTATGCTTCGGTTGCACCGAAAGGATTCGGTTGGACTGAAAACAACAAACTGGTGAGATTGAGTTCATCACAGAGAAAACACTTGTCACCTCAGCTCACTAGACTAGTAAGAACTCACAAGGATTTGCAAGGAATTAACTGAATGATTTGCAGTGAATTGGATGCAGGAAATGCAGAACAGACAGAAAAGAAAGAAATCTAGATGAAGTTTTTTTGAGAGGGGAAACAAATATGCATGAGAGAAATGCAAAAGCACAGAAAAGAATACGAGAGAACTTCATCTAGAATTGGTCGGCGACAAAGTCACCTATGTTAGAGTATATTGACTTAGGAGTCAAGTGAGATCACTTGATCATAGGTCATACTCATCGTTTAAGCTCAAAATGGGGTTACCATTTTTTGTTTAAGCATCTTGATGTATTCACATCTTGTCGAGTTGCTTTAATTCATGTCTTGGAGTAAATCTTCTCTAAGATGGAAAAACATACCTTGGGTGGTGATGTTGATCATTCATGTAGTTGAACTTGTGTGGGTTGCTCAAGGTTGATGTAGCTCATCAAGAGTTGGGAGCACCACTTGGAATTTGAGTTCTTCTACCTACATGGGTTAGTTCTTGCAAGGAAGAGCACTTGTGTGTCCAAAATGACAATCATGAACATAGAATTTGTCAAAGGATATGTTCGAATGGTTCTGTGCTTCCTTGTCTTCAACCACCACAGTGTAGAGACTTGGTGATGTAGAGATTGCTCAAGATATGAGTAGGTTACAATCTCATGGAATTTGATTCAACCAAGTACCTACATGGGTTAGATAACATGCAAGGTGCAAATATATCCATGACTTAAGATTATCATCATAAGAGAAATGTCAAGGATTAGTCATAAGCTCATGTCTTGCATGTATCCAATGGAGTTTCTACTCCAAGTTTGAAGCATCAATGATGTTCAATTCACCTCTTAACCTGCAAAACACTTTTTCATCAAGTGGTTTCGTGAAGATATCCGCTAATTGCTTTTCGGTGCGAACATGCTTAAGATTAATGTCACCCTTAGCAACATGATATCGAATGAAATGATGACGAACTTCAATATGCTTAGTTCGAGAGTGTTGCACGGGATTGTGAGCAATCTTGATAGCACTTTCATTGTCAGAAAGTAATGGAACATGTTTCACATATATCCCATAATCTTTAAGAGTTTGGGTCATCCAAAGTAATTGAGCACAACACGAACCAGCGGCAATGTATTCCACTTCAGTGGTGGATAAGGATACCGAGTTTTGTTTCTTGCAAGAACAAGACACAAGAGATCTACCAAGAAATTGACAAGTACCCGAAGTGGATTTTCTATCAACCTTGTCTCCGGCATAGTCCGAGTCGGAGTAGCCAACAAGATCGAAAGAGGCCCTCTTAGGATACCAAATGCCAAAATTTAGCGTATGAATTAAATATTTCACTATCCTTTTCACAGCCTTAAGATGACATTCTTTAGGAGCATCTTGATATCTTGCACACATGCACACACTTAGCATAATATCGGGACGTGAAGCACATAGGTATAACACTGAACCAATCATAGAGCGATAAACCTTTTGATCAACCGGTTCACCATCTTTGGTCAAATCAAGATGTCCACTAGTAGGAATGGGTCTAGACATACCTTTGCATTCTTGCATATTGAACTTCTTGAATAAGTCCTTAGTGTACTTCGTTTGAGAGACAAAAGTATCTTCCTTAGTTTGCTTGATTTGCAACCCAAGAAAGAATTTGAGTTCACTCATCATTGACATCTCAAACTTCTCCGACATTAGCTTTCCAAACTTCTCACTAAAATGAGGGTTAGTTGATCCAAATATAATATCATCAACATAAATTTGGCATACAAATAATTCTCCATTAACCCTTTTAGTAAAAAGTGTAGAGTCAATTTTCCCAATTTCAAACCCTTTTTTCAATAAGGAACTTAGTTAAGCATTTGTACCAAGCTCTAGGAGCTTGTTTAAGACCATAAAGAGCTTTGCGTAGTTTGTAGACATGATTGGGTTTCTTAGGATTGATAAAGCCGGGAGGTTGTTTAACATAAACTTCCTCCTCTATTTCACCATTTAGAAAAGCACTTTTAATGTCCATTTGGTATAAGGTGATATCATGATGATTAGCATAGCAAGTAAGATGCGAATGGACTAAGTCTAGCAACGGGAGCATAAGTCTCACCATAGTCCATACCTTCGACTTGTGTGTAGCCTTGGGCGACGAGACGTGCTTTGTTGCGAACTACTTGTCCATCTTCATCTTGCTTGTTGTGAAACACCCATTTGGTACCGATGATGTTGTGGTTGTTGTCGGGCTTCTCAACCAATGTCCAAACTTGATTTCTCGCAAAGTTGTGTAGCTCTTCATGCATGGCATTTATCCAATCCGGATCTTCCAATGCTTCTTCAACCTTCATAGGTTCAATGCTAGAGATGAATGAATAGTGTTTGCAAAAGTTAGCTAAATGAGTTTTAGAGCGAGTGATTCTCCCGGTTTGGATATCATTGTAGATTTGCTCGACGGGGTTGTCTTTAGCAATTCTTGCTCGAACTCGTGAAAGCTTTTGCTTGGGTCTTGGTTGAACATCTTCTTCATCTTGTTCTTCTTCTTGGCCTTCCTCATTATTGGCGTTTTCATTCTCTTGTCATGGTGGAGAAGAAGGTTGTTGACGTTCTTGATGTACTTCCACGTTTTCTTCATCTTGGTGTGTCCCACTTGTGGATGCTTCCATATCAACTCTTGGTTCACCTTGTCGTGAGGTAGAAGCTTCCACTTGGACGGACGAGGTAATCTCCTTCACCTCCGTTGGATGAATCTTGCCAATAGACAAGTCTTGGATTGCTTCCGAGGGGTCTTTGTCTCCTACATCAATTGGCAATTGCTCTACTTGCGAACCGTTAGATTCATCAAACTTCACATCTACCGTCTCTTCAACCTTTCGGGTGAAATTGTTGTAGACACGATATGTGTGAGAGTTTGAGCCATAACCAAGTAGGAAACATTCATGAGACTTAGGAGCAAATTTAGAACGACGATGCTTATCAAGAATGTAGCACTTTGAGCCAAATACTCGAAAGTATCCAACTTGGGGTTTGTTACTGGTGAGGAGCTCGTATGTTTTCTTGCCGAGTAGCTTGTGAAGATACAAGAGATTTGTTGCATGACAAGTTGTCTCAACCGCTTCTGCCCAAAAGTGCTTTGGCGTCTTGTACTCATCAAGCATCGTTCTTGCCATTTCGATGAGCGTCCAGTTCTTCCTCTCAACAACTCCATTTTGTTGAGGTGTGTACGTAGCCGAGAATTCATGTGAAATCCCTTGTTCGTCAAGAAAGGTGTCCACATTTGCGTTCTTGAACTCCGTTCCGTTGTCGCTGCGAACCTTCTTGATCTTCACTTCAAACTGATTTTGAGCCTTCCTGGCAAAGTTTTTGAAGATCTTTTGGACCTGCGATTTGTCATCGAGAAAGAACACCCACGTAAATCTGGAAAAATCATCAACTATAACTAGACCAAAAGAATTTCCACCGAGACTTTTGTAAGCGTTGGGACCAAAGAGATCTTTGTGAAGTAGCTCAAGTGGCCTCTGTGTGGTCATGATGTTCTTCATGGGATGCCTTCCTCCAACCTGTTTACCTGCTTGACAAGCACTGCAAAGTCTATCCTTATCAAATATGACATCGTTAACACCAAGGATATGATTCCCTTTAATAAGCTTGTCAAGGTTTCTCATGCCAATGTGTCCTAGTCATCTATGCCATAACCAACCTTTAGGGGATTTAGCAATGAAGCAAGTTCTAGGTTGAGCCTTTTTAGTGAAATCAATAATGTAAAGATCACCTCTAAGTATACCGGTAAAGACCATTTTATGATTGTCTCTACGAAACACTTGGCAATCTACTTCAGTAAATAGGACATTGAAACCGAAATTAGCAAGTCTAGACACTGAAAGTAAGTTGTAGCCAAGGGATTCAACGAGCATAACATTCTGAATGGAGCTGTCATGTGAGATGGCCACCTTACCGAGGCCAACCACCTTACCCTTTGAGTTATCACCGAAGGTGACACACTTTCGAGGACCATCGTTTTCAGCAAGCTCACGAAACAAGTCTTTATCTCCGGTCATGTGATCGGTACATCCACTGTCAAGAACCCATTCCTTTCCTCCTGCCATATATCCCCGAAGGTTTGCCATAAGACCAAAGTGTCTCATTGCATCATCGAGATCAAAGTCATCATCATCATCCTCATCATAGTATCCATGTTCAACATCGTCATGTGGTGGATCAATTCCTAGTGAGGGTGATTCATTAGTATGAGTTTGACAATAATCTCCTCTATGAAGTCTAGTAGCTTCGGAAATAATATCGCTAATAATTCCAATGTTTCATTTGGCACGCATAAGATTTGTAAGTTCAAATAGACAATTACCAAAGATAGGATCATTTGAATTCATCTTACTCAAGGCAATGGACTTATGAGGAATTTCATCCAGATTTTTTAAAGAATAATTAGGAAATCGATCCTCAAGAAATTTCCATATAGTGTAGGCACACTCAAGAGTAGGCAGTTTTCCAATCAAGTTTCTAGGCAAGCCTCTAGTGATAAGATTAACAGTTCTAACATTCCTAATCATCATCAAGGGTAGGATGCATAGGATCAACATGAGGTGCACAAGGACTAGCAATGTACTTGTTCAAATGATATTGATTGAAAATTACAAGCATCTCATTTTTCCACTCATGAAAATATTCTCCATCAAGTATAGGCAATCTATGTCTAAGACTCCCCAAAGTAGACTCATCCATCTTCCTCCAATGGTGATTAAACCAAAGCAATGGAGAACAAGGCTCTGATACCACTTGTAGGATCTGAGAAGTATGTCTAGAGGGGGGGTTATTAGACTACTTGACCAATTAAAAACTATGCCTTTTCCCAATTTTAGTCTTTGGCAGATTTTAGCTATCTGAGCACAAGTCAAGCAATCTTCACACAATTCAAGCAAGCATGCAAAGAGTATATGAGCAGCGGAAATTAAAGCATGCAACTTGCAAGAATGTAAAGGGAAGGGTTTGGAGATTTCAAACGCAATTTGGAGACACGGTGATTTTTGAGCCGTGGTTCCGATAGGTGGTGCTATCGTACATCCATGCTGATGGAGACTTCAACCCACGAAGGGTAACGGTTGCGCGAGTCCATGGAGGGCTCCACCCACGAAGGGTCCACGAAGAAGCAACCTTGTCTATCGCACCATGGCCGTCGCCCACGAAGGACTGGCCTCACTAGCGGTAGATCTTCACGAAGTAGGCGATCTCCTTGCCCTTACAACTCCTTGGTTCAACTCCACAATCTTGTCGGAGACTCCCAAGTGACACCTAGCCAATCTAGGAGACACCACTCTCCAAGAACTAACAAATGGTGTGTTGATGATGAACTCCTTGCTCTTGTGCTTCAAATGATAGTCTCCCCAACACTCAACTCTCTCTCACAGGATTTGGATTTGGTGGAAAGAAGATTTGAGTGGAAAGCAACTTGGGGAAGGCTAGAGATCAAGATTCATATGGTAGGAAGGGATATCTTGGCCTCAACACATGAGTAGGTGGTTCTCTCTCAGAAATGGTAAGTTGGAAGTGTAGGTTCGTTCTGATGGCTCTCTCCACGAATGAAGAGGAGGTGGAGGGGGTATATATAGCCTCCACACAAAATCTAACCGTTACACACAAATTACCAATCTCGGTGGGACAGAATCAACAAAATCGGTCAGACGGATTTAGTAAACCTAGTGACCGTTAGGATTTTCGGTGGGACCGATATGCAACTCGGTAGGACCGATATGGTTAGGGTTAGGTCATAACGTAATCTCGGTGAGACCGATTACACAAACTCGGTAAGACCGATTTTGGTAATAAGCTAACCAAAGAGTTGGTCACGCAAACTCGGTGGGACCGGTTACACAAACTCGGTGAGACCGATTTTGGTAATAAGTTAACCAGAGAGTTTGCATTGTAATCTCGGTAGGACCGATTACTCAAACTCGGTAAGACCGATTTTGATAATGGACATACACAGAGAGATTACAATCCCATCTCGGTGAGACCGATATCCCTATCGGTGAGACCGATTTGCCTAGGGTTTGTGGCAGTGGCTATGACATCTGAACTCGGTGGCGCCGGATAGAAAGAATCGGTGGAGCCGAGTTTGACTTTAGTTTTAGGTCATGTGTGGATGTGGGAAAGTAGTTGAGGGCTTTGGAGCATATCACTAAGCACTATGGAGCAAGAAACTCATTAAGCAACACCTCATCCCCTCTTGATAGTATTGGCTTTTCCTATAGACTCAATGTGATCTTGGATCACTAAAATATGAAATGTAGAGTGTTGAGCTTGAAGCTTGAGCCAATCCTTTGTCCTTAGCATCTTGAATGGGTTCCACATCCTTTAGTCCATGCCACTCCATTGTTGAACTTGTCTGAAACATACTAGATAAAAGTGTTAGTCCAACAAGAGATATGTTGATATTAATTACCAAAACCACCCAGGGAGCACTTGTGCTTTCAGGAACAAACGTAACTACTCACAAATCATATTCATGTTCATAATCAGAGGAGTAATAATATGCATAAAGGATCTGAACATATGATCTTCCACCAAGTAAACCAATTAGCATCAACTACAAGGAGTAATCAACACTACTAGCAACCCACAGGTACCAATTTGTGGTTTTGATACAAGATTGGATACAAGAGATGAACTAGGGTTTTGAGAAGAGATGGTGCTGGTGAAGATGTTGATGGAGATTGACCCCCTCCCGATGAGAGGATCGTTGGTGATGACATTGGTGATGATTTTCTCCTCCCGAAGGGAAGTGTCCCCAGCAGAACAGCTTCGCTAGAGCCCTAGATTGATTCCGCCTCGTGGCGGCGGAGTTTTGTCTCGTAAGCTTGCCCATGATTTTTTCCAGGGTAAAAGTGATGATATAGCAGAAGATGGACGCCGGAGGCCCACCAGGGGGGCCAGGAGATAGGGGGTGCGCCCTATACGGGGGGCGCCCCCTGTCTCCTGGACAGGGTGTGGGCCCCCTGACCTATTTCTTTCGCTCAGAAATTCTTATTAATTCCAAAAAGTCGTTTTGTGGAGTTTCAGGACTTTTGGAGCTGTGCAGAATAGGTTTCCAACGTTTGCTCCTTTTCCAGCCAGAATTCCAGTTGCCGTCATTCCCCCTCTTCATGGTAAACCTTGTAAAATAAGAGAGAATAGCCATAAGTATTGAGATATAATGTGTAGTAACAGCCCATAATGCAATAAATGTTGATATAAAAGCATGATGCAAAATGGACGTATCACCCCTTGTCCTTTGTTCTCGCATTTATCTTGCCGGCCTGTTTGAACACCCAACAATCTCTGTTAGTGTGATTAGCTGGTTTATCAGGGGTGCCGTGAATCAGGCATGAGCGGTCGAGTATGCGGTCCAGACTGGACAATCCCAGATTGTTTCTTCTTAACGGCTTCTTCCGCTGGCCGGATTTGGAGTTGCTGAATCCGGCATTGACTGTCGTATCCTCAGCATTGTCGCCATTGTTTTGACGGTTGTGTCTGTTGCGCCATGGATTTCCGTTACTGTCACGGATATCTGAGGTGCCAGGGTTTCCTGGCGCGGTGTTACTGCGACCCAGCCAACAGTCCTCACCCGCGCAAAAGCGGGTCATTAGTGTCATGAGGGCCGCCATGGTCTTCAGTTTTTCTTGGCCGAGGTGTCGGGCAAGCCACTCGTCACGGATATTATGCTTAAAGGCCGCCAGGGCCTCGGCGTTCGGACAGTCGATAATTTGGTTCTTTTTAGTCAGGAACCGAGTCCAGAATTTCCTGGCTGGCTCTCCGGGCTGTTGGGTAATGTGACTTAAGTCATCAGCATCCGGTGGTCGCATGTAGGTTCCCTGGAAGTTATCGAGGAATGCGTCCTCAAGATTTTCCCAACTGCCAATGGAATTTGCTGGCAGGCTATTAAGCCAGTGTCTGGCTGGCCCTTTAAGCTTGAGTGGGAGATACTTGATGGCATGTACGTCATCACCGCGGGCCATGTGAATGTGGAGAAGAAAATCTTCGATCCACACCACGGGGTCCGTTGTGCCATCGTATGACTCGATGTTGACGGGTTTAAACCCTTCTGGGAATTCATGTTCCATTACTTCACCAGTGAAGCAGAGGGGGTGTGCGGTGCCTCTGTGCTGGACTATGTCACGGCATAGTCCGGTTAGGTCTGGTCGGTTATGTCCAGCCCGGCTGGATTTATCAGTATTGTATCCGGCATGACGATCGGTGTCATGAGCTGTGGCACGCCCCCGTGATCCATCGATCGATCTTGGTTGTCCTGCGTTGTTTTCCAATATATCTCGCAGGTCCTGCGTATTGCCCCGGGCCGTAGTGAACTGGCGTGAGGGTGCGGGCTGGTGTCCGGCCTGATATGTCATTTTATCCCGGCCACGCGGTGGCCGGTCAGCCTCATCTTGTGCTGGAAGTTCAGGCTCTTCGGCCTCTTCTTCTAGCGGTTTGTGCTTTGGGTATCCCCTGCTCGGGGGCTCGAGTCCGTATTCCTCGGCGGCCAGGACTTCGGTCCCTCTGTCTGCGAGCGGATCTTGGTCAGCTTGGAGCTGCTGCTGCTTCTTTTTCAAGCTTCTTGCAGTGGCTATAAGCCTGCTCTTGAATCTCTCCTGCTCTATGGGATCCTTTGGTACGCCGAATTTGTCGTCACCGAGGCTCACCTCGTCTTCGGAGGGAGGCATATAGTTATTGTCCTCCAAGTATCTGTCTGTCGCCTGTTCGTCTGGGCTAGCCTGCCAGTGTTCCTGTTCGGCTTGCTCGAAGGTGGGTTGATCAGGATCATATTCCTCTTCGGCACCATCTGGATTTTCTTCTCCAGTGCCGGTGTTGTTGTGGCGGTGCTTGGAGCGGCACCAATGACGCCCATGTTTTGATTTCTTTCCCGAGGGGTTATCTCCCGTTGCCTCATCGCCATTGGTTTCTTTTGGAGTATCCACCATATATATATATCATATGAAGAGGTGGCAGTCTAGCGCCCTGTGGGCAGTGGTTCCTGTTCTTCTCCCGCATCGTCGTCTATACCGTCGATGTCTTTGGAATCGAAGTTAAGCACGTCGGTCAAGTCACCGACCGTGGCTATTAAGTGGGTGGTGGGTGGGTAACGAATTTCTTCGTCACCAGCTTCCCACTCGAGCCGGACATAGTTCGGCCAGGAGTCTCCTGACAAAGAGAGAGACCTTAATGAATCTAGCACGTCTCCGAAGGGTGAGTGATGAAAGATATCCGTGGTGACGAACTCCATAACTGGAGCCCAGTTAGATTCGATGGGCACGGATGCGCGCGGTCCGAAACATACGGCCGGAGACAAGTCCGGGGGTCCAGAAATACAGATTTCCTTAGGAGAGGAGTCTATGTTCGGCTCCAAAGTCGATGAGTGTGTGGCCTTCGGGGCGGGGTCCATCCACCCGTCCTCGGAAGGCACGACCTGCTCTGGAACGAAGCCCGGAGCTGTAGTAGGTGCGATGTTCTGAATACTGTCCAACTGCGGATCTAGGTCATGCACGTCGTGATCGTTCGGCGCTCCTGACACGGGCCCGAATCCGTCGAAGATCAAGTCTCCGCAGATGTCGGCAGTGTAGTTTAGGTTTCCAAACCTGACCTGATGGCCAGGGGGCGTAGCTATCAATTTGCTCCAGATGGCCAAGCGAGTTGGCCCGCAGTGCGAAGCCGCCAAACACGAAGATCTGTCCAGGGAGAAAAGTCTCACCCGGGACGGTGTTTTTGAAGGTTGGAGAAGCCATCGAGCCTTACAGCGACGACATAGAGGAACTCTCAATGAAAGCACCAATGTTGGTGTCAAAACCGGCGGATCTCGGGTAGGGGGTCCCGAACTGTGTGTCTAAGGCTAATGGTAACAGGAGGCTGGGGACACGATGTTTACCCAGGTTCGGGCCCTCTCGGTGGAGGTAATACCCTACTTCCCGCTTGATTGATCTTGATGATATGAGTATTACAAAAGTTGATCTACCACGAGATCAGAGAGGCTAAACCCTAGAAGCTAGCCTATGGTCTGATTGTTGTTGTGTCCTACGGACTAAACCCTCTGGTATATATAGACACCGGAGGGGGCTAGGGTTACACAGAGTCGGTTTACAGAGAAGGATATCTACATCCGAATCTCCAAGCTTGCCTTCCACGCCAAGGAGAGTCCCATCCGGACACGGGACGAAGTCTTTAATCTTGTATCTTCATAGTCCGACAGTCCGGCCAAAGTATATATTCCGGCTGTCCGGATACCCCCTTATAAAGGACTCCCTCACCCGCTTCACCTAGTTGTGTCAAATATTGACTAACATGCTCCCATATCGTTTTTGTGCCCTCTCCATTAAACTTAACAAAATCTCGAATTTTATATCCCAGAGGGCATTCAATTGCATCAAAGTATTCTGGATATGATTTTTGGTAAATATGGTTCCTTGGTAACTCAACTCCAAAATTCTCTCGAAGCATCTTAGCCATTTCCTCTCTAAGATTAGCTAGACCATCATCCGTAGTGGATGATGAAGCTTGTGGCATTGGTATAGGAGAAGTAACACTACTAGGGAAAAGCCTAGCAGTAGCGCTAGTTTTTGGCCTATCAGTAGTGCGGGGTGCCGCGCTACTGATACGGCACTACAGCTAAAGGTTAGCAGTAGCATTGGTGTAGACACGCTACTGCTATACGCACTTAGTAGCAGCGCGTTTCGTAGAAAGCGCTACTAGTAAGTACTAGCAACGCGCCTCTGTGCCCGCGCTACTACTACTATTGTGTATTCTATTTCTTTTTCATTTTATGTCGTATTCATACACCATTATACAAGTTTCCATACAGTAGCAATTTAGAGATTGTTTTTACATCATAATGAGTTATTACATCACTGGGTGAAAGAACCGTGGATTAATTTCAAGTGGATGGATCCATCCACTTGAAACTAATCCGCGGTTCTTTCACCCAATGATATAATAAATCATCATCATATCATTAAAAACTTATCATCATAATACATCATTTTCATATAACAACTCCTCATGATCATCATTTTTGTCAATGAGACATCATATAGAAAGTTGGTCACTAGTCATAATCACAACTCCTCCTCATCATCATCATCAACTCTAACACACTGTAGCACATAATAACACATATAACATAGGACCTACTCCTCTCTCATAGGACCTACTACCCTCTCTTAGGTAAAATAGCATAAAACAAGATAGTCCCTGACTCTCCATTATGGAGAATGGAGATTATCCTGTCTCCAATTTTTTCCCTTTGCACAATGTTGCTTCCAAGTAGCTCCCTATGACTGACCATACATTTTTTCCAATCTTTGATTGTCATGTCTTCATCGGTCTTAGAAATCCGGTATGAACAGCAGTGGTGCATAGGATGACCTGGTCGTAAGCTCATAACATCAAGGCGACCTTTCGGAAACATCAGATGAGGCACACAATCCTTCGGGATTTTCTGTTGAAAAAATAGTAATAACTTCATAGTTAGCAATGTAGTTTAGTTTTAAAAGAATTTATGTAAAAGATGCACGGATGTCGTAATAGTAAAAACCATGGCATCTCCATGGATGTTACCGTAGTTCAACACGTGCACTAGTGGCACGTATTGACCATAATGTGGAGGAGTTTGATAATGGATATTGTAATTCTCAAGATCATTAATAAATGAGATCAAATGATTTTTCTCCTGATAAGTTAATTCTGCGCCATCGGTGCAGTAGGTTCTGTCTACCATCTTCCGCACATTCTTTGAAGAACGAAAATAAGCTATCAATGGAAATAAGCTGTCAACTATTTTGAAATAAACAATATAAATTACTTAATAACTATGTTTGAGAAACTCATATTGTGGTAGAATTGGAAGCGTATCAACAAGGACCCAAATGTCCATATTGTCTTCGTCGATGTCAGGATCACCAAGATCCATGGTGACAAGCATACCCTCATGAAAATCATACGTCTTGCAAAGTGCTTCCCAATTCGGGCAACCAAAATGGGATACGCTCTCAGAATTGTATATATTTACAGCAAAATCATATCCATGATGGTTCCTTAGCTGAACTGTCTTTGTTTTCATACTTTCATGATCTTCAAAATCCATCCTCTCCAAGACATAGCGTCTTGCATGGCATGGGATAAGCTATAGTCAAATTGTAAAAGACGAAAATTACATGTTGAAGAAGCAGAAGTCGTGCTTAATTAAGAAAAAACATGTGTCGTCGTTGCGTACCGTTTCAACAATGAAGCTCTCTTGAAGCTTAATGCTGAAGCGCCGACCTTCTACCAGGTGAGGCCTGTCGCACAGACCCCGGTCATCGCCGCACCAGTCGCACTCGGACGAGAGACTTTCGTCCTCCGACGATGACATTTCCTAGGTTCATAATTCAAAGATTAAACGTCTAAAATTCAATATATGTACTACAAAAACTAAATTAGATCATTATTATTCATCACGGGTTGATTATCGGTCCGTCGAGTCTTTTTTTGAAAACTCTCAGCTCACGTGGTGTATATATTCGACCATTGGTGATGGTCGCTCCTCCCTTTGTCCCCCCACTAAACCAAAATGTCTAGCACACAGGAACGAAGGAGAAGCGACCCCCACGACAACAGTCGGCATTCTTTTTCTCTCATATATGGTGGAGTCTCGACAGACTTAAAGTCAACACGAAATGTCATTTAATTATCTTTCTAGAGAACCCAGGCCACTCGATATTTCCTATATATTCTATCACAAGTCATGCCAAAATTCACGGAAAAATCCGGCATGACCTTTGCTAAAAAAGGACATATCGAGCGCCTAAAATTTGCCGGAACAGAAATTAATCAACACTCCGGCAAAACATAGGCCACTCGAAGGTGTTACCTGGAAACATGGTCGGCCACTTGGGCAAGCACATATCCTATTTGAGCAACACAAGATATACATGTTTATATCTACATCATATGAGCATTCAAACTTGATGGTCATTGCATTTCAATGGTTGAAGATATGAACAAAAACATTTCAAAATATCTTATAGAACTCATATTGACATGGAGATTTGGCTGGTCTCACCTCGAGGTCGGATGGGGTCGGTAACGGGGACGACGGCGGGGATGATGGAGGGGCTCCTTGATTTCTGCAAAAATCTTAGGACTTAGTGAAACCCTATAAGCTATCAACTAATCAAATGCATACGCCTTCCATAGTGCTCTCCAATTTGAGCATTCAAAATAGGAGTAGTTCTCCAATTTGAGCATTCAATAAGCAAAACTAAATCATAAAATAAATTAGTATTCAAATTAGCATGCATTCGATAAGCAAAACTAAATCATCTCTTGCGTCCGTACATCGTCGATTTTTATCACTAATACATCTCAAATAGTATCACACATATAACATCACTAATACAGATAGAACCCTAGCGAATGACGGGTACCGATGCGGGCGGTGGACACCCAAAGAGAAGGAACCATCACAGGATCATAGCTCCAGTGATATCCCTGAAGAACTCGCCAGGTATTGTCGAACCTTCCCTCCAACACAACCATATAGCAACGGACGTGCTCGTCCTCCTCGCTGACACGGTGATGTACCACCTCCGCGAGGGATGAAATCCTCCGCACCGTCAGTGGCCCACGCGACCGACACCAAAGAAGGTTCGGGTCAACGACGGGCTAGCTCATCACCAAGTTGCGCCCCCCGGAAGGTAGCACCTCCGAGTACCAGCCCGGCGGAGCCCAGTCCTAGACATAGCCCCTCTGATCAAGCAGGTGTCCTCCGCTGAGTCGACGACAAGGATGCGGGATAGGCATCATCAATGTCGATGCGGGAATAATTGCTTTAACTAAAAAAAATAACAACAAATATGACATGTCCACTTCAAAACGAATCAACCTAGAATTCTGCTAAATACACCTAAAACACCTAAATTCTATTAACTACACCTAATTGAAAACCTACATTTTGAACATCGTTCGATCATAACTAGGGTTCATACTACAGTTCTAAGATTAAACACCTAAGATACCTAAATTATATTAACTACACCTAATTAAAAACCTACATTTTGAACATGGTTCGATCATAACTAGCTAGGGTTCATACTACATTATTCTAAGATTAAACACCTAATATCATAACCTACTACATTATTCTAAGATTTAACCTACATTTTTCAACTATCTAGGGTTCAAAATAAACTAGGGAGGAGGAGGGAGGAGGAGTACCTCTCGGTGAAGGACGGCCGGCGCGAGGGGCGGTCGGCGGGGGAGGAGGGCCGGCACGGGAGGGCGGACGGCGGGGGAGGAGGCTGGCACAGGGGAGAGCACTCGGCAGGGGAGGAGGGCCGGCGCGGGCAATGGCGGCCGGCAGGGGAGGACCGGCGTGGGGTAAGGCGGCGCGCAGGGGAGGGCGACCGGAGTGAGGGGATTGAGGGAGGAGAGTGAGTGTGAGTGTTAGTGGAGAGAGGAGAGTGAGGGGCGGCCGGTTGGGGGAAATATAGGATGGCTTTAGCAGTAGCGCGCTTTAGGTAAACGCGCTACTGCTAAATGCCCTAGCAGTAGCGCCTTTCAGTCAAGAAGCACTACTGCTATGCTCGTAGCAGTAGCGCCTTCTGCTAAAACGCGCTACTGATAATTCTAAGCATTTAAAAATAAACATCCAAAATACATTGGTCATCAATGATCTTTTTGTGTGCAATCTAAATTGTCCATATGAGTCCTCACCGGTTTAGGAACCGGAGAAGACTCATATTGCGGCCACAAATTCTACACAAAGAGTTCAATCAAGACAAAGTGGTTGTGATAGTTTGAGAAGTAACATATTTAAGGTGGTAAAGACCCTATTCGCGGAGCGAGGTGGGACTAAATTTAGGTGCAAGGAGTGGAGTAAACTTAGCAGTAGCGAGCTTTGTCAAAAGGCGCTACTGCTAAAATCAATAGCAGTAGCGCGGTTTAGAATAAGACGCTACTGCTATAACTAGCTTGGCGGTGAGGTCGTGGCAATTATAGCAATAGTGCGGCTTAATACAGGCGCGCTGCTGCTATTTTTATTTCAGTAGCACGTTTTGTTGACACGCGCTACTTACTGCTAGATAGCAGTAGCGCCTTATTTTAAAGCGCGTTGCTGGTAAGATTCTGTGTATAAGGTTTTCCCTAGTAGTATAAGGTTAGTAGCTGTAGGTGTGAATTGTGGCATGTATGCCGAATTGTAATTCGGCAGTGATCTAACAGGGTTTGCACCTATAGGTAGGGCTTGGTTCTGCATCACCATTGCACTTGGCATACACATGTTAGGATTAATGGGTGTAGCAACAATCTTATTTGTTGGTCTAGGATAATAATTCATCGGCACAGGAGGCGCCGATGAAATAGGTAAAGTTGGATTAGGGATTTCTACGGTAGTAGGCACACCAACATTTACCACTAGATGATTGAGGCATATTTTTTTAGCATTACTATTTTCCAAGAAAATTTGGTATAAAAGATTATTGCTATCAGTAATGCGACTATCAATTTCAGCCCATACCTCAGGGGAGAAGGCATTACTCACAGAGGGTTTAACTTGTTCGGCCTGAGGAGGAGAGAACTCGATTTCTCCAACGGGAGTGATATTGCCTTGACGATCCTTCTTGAAATTCCCAAGGAACTCCTGCAACTCCTTCTCTTCACGTGCCTTCTTGTAACCCTCATAAACTTGGCGGTGTTGTGTCAATAATTCCTCAAAATTGGGCTTGATGATGTTATCGGCATCCACTTTAGATGGCTTAGGAATCTTGTCGTTGCTAGACATGATTGATGATGATGATGATGATGATGATGATTGCTCTTTAGTCCCCAGCGGAGTCGCCAAAAAGTGTGTTCGCACACGAACACGTCACCGTGTATCCTCGACACCGGAGGTGCTGCACCGCAGCTCACATCGAAGGAGACCCGTCCGGAAGCGTGGTACGCAAGCAATCTGCGGGCGCTTTTGTAGACCCGAAACCCCACACGCCCGGGAGGGACCCCGTCAGGGCGCGTGGTGGCTATGGGATGCCCTAAGCAGACCCGATCACCCTATGGCCTCGAGGCTCGCCGCCCTACAACAGGAAGAACGAAGGAAGAACGAGGAAGAAGAAGAACAAGGGAGAGAGATAAAAGTAAAGGTAAAAAGATGATAGATTGATTTTGTAGATTGTGTGTTGTTGTTCAATCAGCCATCACCTCTCACTTATATAAGAGGTGGCTGAACTTCCCGTGCAAGAAAGGACTTGGATTCACGTCCAAAGCCCTAATTTGACTCTAATTCGGATGGTTTGGGCCGAACTCTCCAAAATTGTTCGGCTAAAAACCTAACTGCACCTTGTGGGTCCATTTTGAGGTAGTGAACAACCTCGGATTGAAATTGCATAAAAAGCAAAGTTGTTTGTCTTGAAAACCCAAAAAACTCTCATTTTTTGCATTTTTTCATTTAACTCCATCTTAAGCCCTTAATCGTCCCCGTACCGATCAAACTTGCGAAAACTGGCAATCCTGATTTGGACCGGACTGTCCGTTCTGAACAGGAGGTTTGCACGATTTTCGTGATCTGGACCAGACAGTCTGGTCCCAACAGAAGCTTTGGGTGATTTTCATGATCTGGACCGGACAGTCCGGTCCAATTTCCGGACAGTCCGGTAATGTCCAATTTTTTGCAGCAACATTGTTTTGCCTCTAACTTTTGCATACGACCTCCGATGAAGATGATTTTTATATCAAAATCAACTGTTTTGACAAGACGCGTGACTTTAGTGTTGAACATTTTTCCATCAGAGGTTATCTTGGTTATGTTTTTGGCAATGCGAAAAACTGGTGTCAACACTCACGTTCAACCGGGCAGCTGTCGTATGAATATTTGCCAGCAGCATACAAGTTACAACAGGATCGAGATCGTCATAGAAGGATTACGATCAGTTACAATCTGATACGTCTCCAACGTATCTATAATTTTTTATTGTTCCATGCTATTATATTACCCCTTTTGGATGTTTATGGGCTTTATTTTACACATTTATATCATTTTTGGGACTAACCTACTAACCGGAGGCCCAGCCCGTATTGCTGTTTTTTTGCCTATTTCAGTATTTTGAAGAAAAGGAATATCAAACGGAGTCCAAACGGAATGAAACCTTCAGGACCATGATTTTTGGAACGAACATGATCCAGAGGACTTGGAGTGCAAGTCAAGAAGCAGTCGAGGCTCCCACGAGATAGGAGGGCTCCCCCTGTAGGGCGTGGCCCCCTATCTCGTGGGCCCCTCGGGCGTCCACCGATGTACTTCCTCCTCCTATATAAGCCTACGTACCCCAAAAACATCCAGGAGGCAGACGAAACACAATTTCCACCACCGTAATCTTCTGTATCCGCGAGATCCCATCTTGGAGCCTTCGCCGGCACTCTGTCGGAGGGGGAATCGACCATGGAGGGCTTCTACATCAACATCCTTGCCCCTCTGATGAGTTGTGAGTAGTTTACCACAGACCTACGGGTCCATAGTTATTAGCTAGATGGCTTCTTCTCTCTTTTTGGATCTTAGTACAATGTTCTCCCCCTCTCTTGTGGAGATCTATTTGATGTAATCTCTTTTTGCGGTGTGTTTGTCAAGATCCGATGAATTGTGGGTTTATGATCAAGTTTATCTATGGATAATAATTAAATCTTCTTTGAATTCTTTTATATGATTGAGTTATCTTTGCAAGTCTCTTCGAATTATCGGTTTGGTTTGGCCTACTAGATTGATCTTTCTTGCCATGGGAGAAGTGCTTAGCTTTGGGGTCAATCTTGTGGTGTTCTTACCCAATGACAGAAAAGGTTGCAAGACACGTATTGTATTGTTGCCATCGAGGATAAAAAGATGGGGTTTATATCATATTGCTTGATTTTATCCCTCTACATCATGTCATCTTGCTTAATGCGTTACTCTGTTCTTATGAACTTAATACTCTAGATGCAGGCAGGAGTCGGTCGATGTGTGGAGTAATAGTAGTAGATGCAGGCAGGAGTCGGTCTACTTGTTATGGACGTGATGCCTATATACATGATCATGCCTAGATAATCTCATAATTATTCGCTTTTCTATCAATTACTCGACAGTAATTTGTTCACCCACCGTAATACTTATGCTATCTTGAGAGAAGCCTCTAGTGAAACCTATGGCCCCCGGGTCTATCTCTTATCATATTTTCTTCCAATCTACTTTTATTTGCATCTTTACTTTTTGCATCTATATTATAAAATACCAAAAATATATTTATCTTATCTTACTATCTTTATTAGATCTCACTTTTGCAAGTGGTCGTGAAGGCATTGACAGCCCCTTTATCGCATTGGTTGCGAGTTCTCAGTTTGTTTGTGTAGGTGCGTGGGACTTTTGAGGAGCCTCCTACTGGATTGATACATTGGTTCTCAAAAACTGAGGGAAATACTTACGCTACTATTGCTGCATCACCCTCTCCTCTTCGAGGAAAACCAACGCAAGCTCAAGACGTAGCACAATCATATCCAGATGACAACACAATCTTGTCGTGCTGCACAAGTCGCTGTCTCTTCTTCTTATATCTTACATTTTTTATTTATCTTTACCTAATAATAAAAGGATTAACGCTTCTTCCCACCTAATTTTTGTCCGTCGTTAAAATTTTCGTAGGTCACTGTTGTTTTACGTGGTTGGACTTCTCCCTGTTCCGTCTAGGCCTCAGCCCACCAAACTCAGCCCAGGCAAAACCGTGTAGTCCAGTGGAGGTGGCAAAAATAATGATGCAACAACTGGGAGTCGAACTCCCGACCTCCTGGTCGATGTATAAAGAGGTGTCGAACTGACCAAGCTTATGTTGATGATTTAAAGAAAGATTGGTTGGTATTAGATAGTCCCACCTCGCTTTCTTAGGCAAAATCTCACCAATTGAAATACATCTATGAATTGATACCAATAAGCCGCCAGAGAATTAATAAGGAGTGTGTCTGCTTCTTCATGGGAAGAAAATTATGGAATTAACTCGAGAGATACCCGACTAAATTAACTCATCCTAAGGATTCGGAGAAGAAGAAGGGACTGGCCGCGTCCATGGGAAGGAGCAAGGAGCGGCTGAGCTATAGAGGTGCTGCGGCAGAAGTCAGGGGACGACGAGGTCGGTGTCCATGGCAGACAGAGGAGACCCGCGGAGGACGGGGGCTCAAGGCAGATATGGGTGTGGCGGCCGGTGTCCTCCTTGTGACGAGAGAGATGGTGAGAGACGGAGGTAAAAGGAGGAAGGGCTTCTAAGATAAATTGTGGTGGTTGAAGAGCATCGACGGCTCTACCTGTTCGATCTCATGCGTATAGTAGTCGGGTGGGCTTTATCGTCTAAACGGGCCTTTGGCCTAGATTGTTGAGCCTTTTTCCTTTGCTCACGAAAAAGAAAGAGATAAAACCGGCATAAGCTTTTGAGCCACAATATTAGTTAGGTAAATATTTAAGTACATGTAAATATGTGCAGTGCTATGGTACTTTTGTTTGTTTGTTTCTATATATGTTGATCAGGTCTACTCCGCTTATTAATCTTTGTTTAGGTAACTCTAGCATATAAATCACAATGATTGTAGTGTATGTACAGAGTAGCGATATGGCTCATACTTCCATATAGTAGCATTATCTTGACCGTTGGATGAACACGAATGGTGGGTGTGGGGGGCATTGAATGACTTATGAGCAGGCACTGGAAATAGGGTATTTCCCCTACCACCGTATGAATACATCTAGGAATCCTTGGTGGGGCCGCTCGCAGGTTACCTACCAGACGGAGTTAGACCGCTCGTACTGGCCCCTTGTTGATTCTGGACCATGGTCCAGATTTTTTTTTGGACACACCGCATACAGAATTCCACGCCGCGGATCGGGGAAGAGGATGGAAGGGCTCGCTACACCAACAAAAATGGATGGCACCGCTATGGTTAATTTCCCCGTGGATCCAGTGCCGGTAAGCGCATAGCCATTTGATCGTTTACTGAATTTGCCGCCCCCTCTCCCACTCTCGTGAGCTGATCTGCGCAGTTCGCCCTTGCAGTCTGCCAATCTTGCTCGACGGAGTGCAGCAGGCGTGGCCGGATCTGAATACAAGAAGCGAATTTGGTAGCAGGCTCACGGGAAGCGCCCCAGAGTCGTCCATTGCGGCGGATTTGCAAGCCGTGACTCACCGTATGTAGGGATGAGCAAGAGAACATGTTTTTGCACTAGAGAACTACTTGTTCTGAAAGGGGTGACCTGCCTAAACAGCTTACGAAGGAAGGAAGATGCTACAACTGTGATGTTACTGAACACCAAGAGAACACATGTAGTAGACCAGTGGGGGAAAATACGATTTGAACGTAAGTGTGATGCTTATATGAGCTCATGAGTTGATGGCGTAAACCTTGTTGTACTATAACAGCTTAGTTGTACTGCAGAACTTGTTGATTCAACTTGTTAATCTCTCTTGGTAGCTAGACTGATTGGCTAGACATGGTTGTGCACTTGCATTACTGTAAGACAATAAGTTTTGGGGGAACCAGCACAACCCTTTAAGGGTGGCTTATCTCATTATATATAATGGATGTGTTACAATACGTACAATATACGTACATAAGTACAGAAGCTATACATAGTCTAACACCCTCCCTCAATCTTAGCCACTTTCTAAAGAACTGAGAAGGGTAAGATTGCGCCTACAAGCCTCAAACTGTGGCAGAGGTAAAGGCTTAGTGAAGATGTCTGCAAGTTGATCCTTAGATGAGATAAACTTGATCTGGAGTTGCTTCTGTGATACACGTTCCCGTACAAAGTGATAGTCAACTTCAATGTGTTTCGTTCGGGCATGAAATACTGGATTTGCAGAAAGGTATGTAGCACCGATGTTATCACACCAAAGAATAGGAGGCTGTGGTTGAGACAAACCCAACTCCTGAAGCAAAGACTGCACCCAAATAATCTCTACAGTAGCATTAGCCACAGCCTTGTACTCAGCTTCAGTACTGCTACGTGACACAGTAGCCTGTTTCCGAGCACTCCAGACGATCAAATTAGGGCCAAAGAATACTGCATAACCCCCCGTGGATCGCCTGTCATCTGGGCTACCAGCCCAATCTGCATCAGAGAAGGCCGAAAGGACCCGAGAGGAAGTCGGCCGAATATGCATACCAAATGTCAGGGTGAACTGAACATAACGAAGAATGCGTTTAACAGCAGCTCAATGAGTATCTCTGGGAGCCTGAAGATACTGACAAACCCTGTTAACAGCATAAGAGATATCTGGTCTCGTGATCGTCAAGTACTGAAGTCCACCAACAATGCTCCTGTACTCTGTGGCATCCGCAGGAGACAAAAGCTCACCATCAACAGTTGTTATCTTGTCGGTAGACGACATGGGTGTGGTGGTCGGTTTGCACTTCAGCATGCCCGCTCTTTGTAACAACTCCAAGGAGTACTTCTTCTGCGTAAGGACAAGACCAGTAGCACGAGAAGTGACCTCAACTCCAAGAAAGTAGTGAAGCTTCCCAAGATCTTTGACCGCAAAATCAGCACCAAGAGAGCAGACAAGAGCATCAGCAGCATACTGAGAAGAGCTGACAAGGATAATATCATCGACATATACCAAAAGATACATAGTGACTTCTGGCTTCTGTAGAAGAAATAATGAAGTGTCAGCAGTGGACGGCACAAACCCATGAGCACGAAGGGCAGAGGCAAGGCGGGCATGCCAGGCACAAGGAGCTTGCTTCAAACCATATAGTGCTTTGGAGAGACAACAGATATAGTCAGGACGATCAGGATCAGAGAAACCAGGCGGTTGTTTCATATAAACCTCTTCCTCCAAAAATCCATGTAGAAAAGCATTCTGCACATCAAGTTGACGAAGTGACCAACCACGAGAAACAGCAATGGAGAGAAGAAGCCGAATAGTGGTAGGCTTGACGACAGGACTGAAGGTGTCCTCATAGTCAAGACCATGGCGCTGCCGAAAACCGCGAGCAACAAGTCGCGCTTTGTAACGCTCAATAGATCCATCCGAATGCTTCTTCACTTTGAATACCCATTTTGAGTCAATAACATTTACCCGTGGTGGTGGAAGAACGAGAGTCCATGTCTTGTTACGAAGGAGAGCATGAAACTCCTGCTCCATAGCCTCTCGCCAATGTGGAATGCGCAGGGCAGCCTGATATGAGCGAGGCTCAGAAGATGGATCCGCAACAGCAGCAGCCAAACAAGCAGCCAACCAAGCAACCGTACCATCCTTACGTTCCTTAGGTTTGAAAATGCCACTGCGACTTCGTGTATGTGGTCGGGACACAGGAACCACCGAGGTCGACGGAGCAGCCTGCAACGGGCTGGAGGACGGCGACGTTGACGAGTCAGCCGGTGACGAGGAGCCAGACACAGTAGCCTCGGGCTTGGTCGGCGAAGAAGGCCGGCCCACCGGCGAAACCGGCAGAGCAGACGAAGCAGCTGGCGACACCGGCGACACAGACCGGGCCGATGGCGAGCCCGGCATAGTGGGCCATGGCGCGGCCGATGTCGCGGGCCGATCCGCGGATGAAGGCGACGTGAGGACGGCGTCGCGGACCCGAGCTGCAGGCGAAGACAGCGTGACGGGCCGAGCCGCAGGCGAAGACGGCGTGACAGGCCGAGCCGCTGAAGACTCGGCGGCCGCTGGCGAAGAGGGCCGAGCCGCTGGAGACTCGGCGGTCGCTGGCGTAGCGGACCGAGCAGTGGAGATGCTCGGCGCGACGGGCTCTTCGAGTGACCATGCATGGGCACGCGAATCGATGCCATGCAACATAGGGCGATCGACGTGCCCATCAGAAGGCGGCGGTGATGATGGTGAATCCTCCAACAGCTCCAAACGAGCCCCACGTTCGGTTCCTGCACCATGGTTAGGTAACAGCAAAGGAGAGTATGCAACATCATCAAATTGGTCAGAAGCAACAGAGGATGAATGCAGAGATGGTGGTTCGACAGTGGACACAGGAAGTTTGGCAAAGGGAAAAACATGCTCATCAAACACGACGTCCCGAGATATATAGACACGATTAGTGGGAACATGAAGACATTTGTAACCTTTATGAAGAGAGCTATAGCCAAGAAAAATACACTTCTTAGAACGAAACTCAAGCTTGCGCTTATTATATGGACGAAGATGCGGCCAGCAAGCACACCCAAATACCTTGAAAAAGGTATAATCAGGTTGTTCATTAAGGAGAACCTCAATGGGAGTCTTCATGTTTAAAACACGAGTGGGAGTACGGTTGATGAGAAAGCATGCAGTGGTGAAAGCATCACTCCAAAACCGAAACGGAACAGATGCATGGGCCAAAAGAGTAAGACCAGCTTCAACAATATGACGATGCTTACGTTCGACTGAACCATTCTGCTGATGTGTATGTGGACATGCTAAATGATGAGCTATCCCAAGCGACTGAAAGAAGGAGTTGAGGTTGCGATACTCGCCCCCCCCCCCCAGTCCAACTGGACATGAACAATTTTGTGCTTGAGAAGACGTTCAACATGTTTTTGAAACTGAACAAAAATATCAAACACATCAGATTTGCGTTTAATAAGGTAAAGCCAGGTAAAGCGACTATAAGCATCAACGAAACTGATATAGTAATTATGACCACTGACAGAAGTCTGAGCAGGACCCCATACATCTGAAAACACAAGTTCTAAAGGATGTTTCACCTCACGACTGGACTCCGAAAAAGGAAGTTGATGACTCTTCCCCTGCTGACAAGCATCACACACTGCTACATCTTTATTACTAGACAAACTAGGAAGCTCATGACGACGCAAAATATGACGGACAATAGGTGTGGCCGGGTGACCAAGACGAGCATGCCACTGTGACGGAGAGACCCGAACTCCACTGAAAACACGGGCGACGCCAGGATGCTCTAGACGGTAGAGGCCCTGGCACAACCGCCCACTAAGAAGAATGTCCCTCGTGCCCCGATCCTTAATAAAAAGATCAAAAGGGTGAAATTCACAAAGCACATTATTATCACGTGTGAGTTTAGGAACTGAAAGAAGATTACGGGTCATAGATGGAACTCGAAGAACATTGCGAAGCTGAAGACTCCTATTGGCATGTCTAGTGAGAAGAGATGCTTGACCAATATGAGAGATGTGCATACCTGCTCCATTGGCGGTGTGGATCTTGTCGGAGCCATGATAGGGTTCACGAGTGTGAAGCTTCCCCATCTCGCTGGTCAGATGCTCTGTCGCCCCAGAGTCCATGTACCAGTGTGGATCGATGGAGTAGGACTGAGTGTGTCCCTGTTGCTTCTGCAGCGCGGGACGATCAGCCATGGCGACCTGACGGGCATTGTTGCGTGTATCTTTGCCGTCATTGCCAAGACCAAGGAAGCTTCGCTGGAAGCGCTTATGACACTTGGAGGCCCAGTGCCCATCGCGGCCACAAAGCTGGCACACACGTGGACCGCCAGCCCCCGGTAAGGTCGCAGTAGGTGGGGGGGCCGAGGCGGGCGACGGTGGCAGCCCCAAGGGAGACCGGGGTGATGAAGAAGAGCGGCCACCCTTGGTGGCGGCGTTGGCCGAGAGGGAGCCAGTGCCCCTGGAGCGGCGTGTCTCGACCCGTTGCTCAGTGAGAAGGAGCCGAGAGAAAACCTCGTGTGCCAGCATGGGTGTCGAGTTGCCCCGCTCGTTGATGATCTCGACTAAGGCATCATACTCCTCATCATGACCATTGACAATAAACGAGTTGAACTCGGAGTCGGTGAGGGGCTGTCCAATGGAGGCCAATGTGTCGGCGAGGCCCTTGACCTTGTTGTAGAACTCAGTGGCAGTGGAGTCAAGCTTCTGACACTCTCCAAGCTGACGACGGAATGCAGAGACACGAGCCTGGGACTGCGCTGCAAAGGTTCGCTCAAGGATGGTCCAGGCCTCATGAGACGTCTTCGCGAAGACAACAAGTCCGGCAACTGCCGGCGAGAGCGACCCCTGGATGGAGGAGAGGTTCGCCTGGTCCTGCCCCGTCCAGACGCGATGGGCCGGATTGTAGACCGGACCGTGCACGCTGTCTACCAGTGCGGGTGGGCAGGGAAGCGATCTGTCGACGTAGCCTAGCAGGTAGTGACTCCCCAAGAGCGGGAGAACCTGCGCACGCCAGAAGATATAGTTGTCGGCGGAGAGCTTGATGGTGATGAGATGACCGAAGTGAAACGGCGGCGGCGAAGACGATCCCATCGAGGGGGCTGCCTGGGGTGCAAACACCATGGAGGCAGCCGGAGGCACCGAAGCCGATGCGGGAGGAGGCGGGACCGCAGCCAGGGCGGACGCCGCAAAGCTCGCGGCCGGGTCGGACGCCGCAAGGCCCGTGGCCGGGGCGGACGCCGCCAACCCCGCCAGCGGGGCGGTGTGATCCGCTTGCGGCAGGAGCGACGGGACGACGCCCGCGGAGTCCACAGCGGACGGCGGCGCCGCGGTGTGGACCACGAGGTCGCGCCCAAGCGAGGGCGCCGGCGACGTGGAGTAGACGGAGCCGATGCTCCTGGTCCCGATCGGAGCCGGAATGGCGACGGCATCGAGCGGGAGGTTGAGCAGAGCCGCAAGAGAGGCCGGGAGGAACCCCGCAGCAGTGGAACCGGTGGTGGCGGCGCTCGACATGGCGGCGGTGAAGGCGGCGGCGGCTGCGGCGGCGGTGCGGGTATTAGGGTTTGGAAGCGGAAGCGATCGTAACCTAGTGTGATACCATGTAAGACAATAAGTTTTGGGGGAACCAGCACAACCCTCTAGGGGTGGCTTATCTCATTATATATAATGGATGTGTTACAATACGTATAATATACGTACATAAGTACAGAAGCTATACATAGTCTAACAATTACTAATCTACAACAGACAGATGAGGCTTAAAATTTGAATGAGGGAACAACTCTCCGTCCGCCTAGTACAGCCAAAATCTGGGGATGAATTCGACCCCTACCCAGCTTCTCCCAAAAGTTGATTTTTTTTCTCCATAGCAACGGTTTTCATCCGTCGTTTTCATGTCGTATGTTTGCTTAATTTGTTCGCCGTTGCTGGCTGAGACTAGAACCGTGGTGGAAAGGATTAGCCCATATCGCACTAGCCAACTGATCCAGGGGTGATTGTTTCCTTTTGAAAAAAAGCTGCCTTCTTATTGCGTAGCAAGTAGCAAGTCTTGACAGAATTTTTTTCAAATAAACAGCAGAGTCCGTTCATAATATTTTTGTATGTTATATCCTTTCATTGTTCTCGGATTCATACGTCATCCCGTGCGCCACAAGCTCTGTATTAAAAATTCGAAAACACTAACACTCACACGTACGGGTGTTTGCATCTCGCCCACACGCGTGGATCCGCGTCGTTTGTGAGCGCACGAATCTTGGCATGTTTCTAGCGTCACGTAGGACTGGGCTGGTGTGTGGGCATTCACCTGGTCGCCCACATGGCCGTTTCACCCCATGGGAGGGGCCGGTGTGTGGGACTTCAGCAGTTCGCCCACACGCCACTTTCCACTAACGCACAAGGGCTGGTGTGTAGACATTTGCCATCTCGCCCACACGCCCGTCTCATCTCCCACACCCAAGTTGCCACTTGCCATGTGTTTTGCAGTGTACATGGCAACTGCCCTAGTGTGCTCTATAAGCAGATGACAACTCTCTCTTTTTTTTACTCCAAACATGTCAGTTGCCATGTATTTTGCAGGGTATATGGCAACTGCCCTAGTATACTTGTAAGCAGATGGCAACTCTTTTTTTTACCCAAACATGTTGTTTTGCCATGTCTTTTTGTAGCGATATACGGCAACTGCCTAGTGTTAGTAGATGGCAACTCCTAAGGTTTTCAAATCATGGCAACTATAGTAAATCAGACCATACATGGCAACTGCCTGGTATTAATAGGTGACGAACCCCTAAAGTTTTCAAATCATGGCAACTATAGTAAACCAGACCATACATGGCAACAGCCGCAGTTGCCCAAAAATGGCATCTGGAACTTTTAACATGAGATGGTAACTGCAGTTGAGCAACCATGGCAACTGTAATTGTCCGACATGGCAACCGTAGTTCAGCGACATGGCAACTGCAGTTAAATGAACATGAACGAGGGTCTGGACCATGGCAAATGCGGTCGCGCGGTGACTGTCACACGGGGCATGTGGGATCACGAGGTACAAGGCCTGACGCACAGGGCGTGTGGGCGTTATCTATTTCGCCCACACGCACGTGTGTGAGAGGGATGGGCAGGGGAAAAAAAGATGTATGGGCATTACTTGTTCTGCCCACACGTAGGTGTGTGGGCTGCTTCTCTTATACACCACACAAAATGTGTGGGCAGACATCCTAACGCCCACATGTGTGGCACTTATCGGCGTCCTAGAAATTAAACACATGAAGTGGGAATCGAGCCTACACAAATCATGTAGGTAATAGCATGAGCTAGACACCACACCAGCGTTGCTCCATTGTTTTGTTGGCATAGCCTTATCTATCTAGATATATAAGCAAAAAAAATCGTACGTCACCACCTTGGCCCTTTGCTGTAATGGCCACATCAATGGTCCTCCTCAGCTTCGAGGCCAGAGAAAAAATAGTTTCATGGTCGATTAGCAGTTAAATAGTGCCACATGCTCCATCATAGCAAGTCGCATAGGTTTATATACGCTGCGAGTTGTCCAGAGAATCAACAAGGTGCCTTGACAAATAACAAAAAACAATGAGGCATGGGTTCGATGGCTGCATTTGCAAATAATAAAGAGACCCAAGGTCAAGATCCTTGAGAAATTGAGAACTAACAAAAGGAGGATGGTGTTTTGGTTTGATGGTTGCATTTGCAAATATATGGAAATAAAGAGACCCGAGGTCTCTGAAAGAGCTGAGGCACAAAGGCCCACGATGCCGTGTGAGGATGTGCAGCCATTGCTGATCTTGAATTGGGAGACAAAAATAATGGGTGAAGGAAGGAGAAGGAGAAGAGTGCTACGGCTCCAAGCCTAATTCTCATGCATTTATTCTTCTGACGTAACGCACGGGCACATTTGCTAGTCTATTTCTCAAGGAGATTGGTCATTACAGATCGCAACTGGCTCAATTTTTCAGCTCGACGACAAACAGGTCCTCTTCGATTAGTGCTTATGCCAAAATATAGTGTTCCTTCGGACTGCATTATTCTCATGTTAAAGAACCACATATAGTGCTCATTTGATTTTGCAAAAGTACGCTCACATAACGCCTAGTAAAGATTTGAGTCACGGATCACCATTGTTGCCTCACTGTTCCGTGGAGACATCACCTTTGACCTGAAATATTGCCTGTGGGTAAAACGTTTTGGCAGTTTAAATTGAACAAACTGCAAAAATATCTTAGGGCATCTCCAACGCGGACCCGCAATCCGCATGCATCCGTTCGGATGTGTTTTGCCGTTCAATGCAGTCATCTATTTGTCTGTGGAACGGTCCGGACATCCTTTTTCCTATAAACCGAAAGCAAACTGGGGGAGGGTTTGCCGGCATCCGGACCAATATCACATGCGCTTCCGAAAACCCTAGCCCACCCAAAACCCTCTCCCTTGCCCACGCTCTTTCCCGTCCGAAGTGCTCCGCGCTGCATTCACGCCGGCCTAGAACGGGCGCGACCTTTCACTGGAGCCAACGTTGAAACGGCACGCCGGCAGAGAGCGTCGACCGATGCATGTGTCTTCGCTCTGCATTGAAACGCTATTCGTCCTCCCGCCTAACTCCATTGAACCAGCGCATATGTCAAGGAACCTACTACGACGCCCTGAGCGCCACAAGTCTGTCTGCATGTCGACTAGCATTAAACACGCTGCCTCTTGATGCTTGGCATCTGCTGGCTATTTACGCGTCGTCGGGCGCCGGGAAGCGGCCGTACCACACCTCCGCTCTCCATCTCCTCTTCGTTGTACACGCGCCATGACCTCGAGCTCAAAAGCCATGTGGGACGGCCTCTCCGACAAGCAAAAGAAGAAACTTTCCAGCATTGCAGCCGGTTGGGTGGCCCGCCGAGCCAGCCGGATATAGGCTAGCCTGCCTGAAATCTATCTGGAGCCGGCGCCATCACCATCGTCAGACCGTCCTCACCCGTCTAGGCTGGCCACAAATCCACCGCGAGCAATGGCGGCACTGCGTTCGGTAGGCGGAGAAAGAAGACATGTTCGCGGAGGTTGACGCGGTGGTGGAAGAATTTGACTGGGGCACCGACGACAACGTCACCAACTCCGCATCGGCCATGCTCCGTCGCCACGACGACAAAGTCAGCACGTCTGCGGACACCACCAACAACGAGGAAAAGTAGGCCATGGGAGGCCGCCACCGCTTGAATCCCAGATAAGGCCACCGCCACCGCCTCGTCCGGTTGCACAGTCGGTGACATGCCCGCTGACGAGGATACAGACCCAGGGTAGGGTCATGAGCTCGACCTATACGTCCCAGCCAAGGTCACTACCCTAGAAGATGGAAAGACCAAGAGTCAACGGAAGAGCACCAATCTCATACATCGAGTGCAATCCACTCGACGGTCACTCCACTCGACGGTCGCTACTTATCATCAATCGACCACGAAGAAGGTCACTCGACCATTTCGAAGACCAGGAGTTGGAAGAGTACGCAACGGCCGGATATTTACTCCTTAGTCTTCATGAGCATTAAGAGTACTTAATGCTGGCGTTACCAATAACGCCCCTTACTTTATGTACATTAGTTCCCTTGTAACAGAGGGGAGCTGGGGTCCTGGCGTACTCTATATAAGCCACCCCCCTCCTCTGGCACAAGGGTTCGCACTCTTTGTAATACAACACACATAATCCAATCGACCGCCTCCAGGCACCGAGATGTAGGGCTATTACTTCCTTAGAGAAGGGCCTGAACTCATAAATCTCGTGTGTACATCTTTACCATAGCTAAGATCTTGCCTCTCCATACCTATCCCCCTTTCTACTGTCAGGCTTAGAACCACAATAGTTGGCGCCCACCATGGGGCAGGTGTCTTAGCGACTTATTGGTGAAGTTGCAAGTTTTTCCGATCACCATGATCATGGTTTCCGGCGGCGGACTGGCTGAGGGCTGCGAGATCCGTCTCGGCGTGCTCGTTTTCATCACCGATGACTCCGCGTGGCTCCAAGAAGCTCCCCTGGACACTGAGGCGCTCCCCGTCCGAGGAGCGTGATGTCTACTACACAACCTTCTTCTTGTAGACGTTGTTGGGCCTGCAAGTGCACAGGTTTGTAGGACAGTAGAAAATTTCCCTCAAGTGGATAACCTAAGGTTTATCAATCCGTAGGAGGCGTAGGATGAAGATGGTCTCTCTCAAACAACCCTGCAACCAAATAACAAAGAGCCTCTTGTGTCCCAAACACACCCAATACAATGGTAAATTGTATAGGTGCACTAGTTCGGCGAAGAGATCAAGATACAAGTGCAAAATAGATAGTAGATAAAGGTATTTGTAATCGGAAATAATAAAAACAGCAAGGTAAGTAATGATAAAAGTGAGCGTAAACGGTATTGCAATGATAGGAAACAAGGCCTAGGGTTCATACTTTCACTAGTGCAAGTTCTCTCAATAATAATAACATAGATACATCATATAACAAGCCCTCAACATGCAACAAAGAGTCACTCCAAAGCCACTAATAGCGGAGAACAAACGTAGAGATTATGGTAGGGTAGGAAACCACCTCAAAGTTATTCTTTCGGATCGATCTATAGAAGAGTTCGTACTAGAATAACACCTTAAGACACAAATCAACCAAAACCCTAATGTCACCTAGATACTCCATTGTCACCTCAAGTATCCCTGGACATGATTATACGATATGCGTCACATAATCTCATATTCATCCAACCAACATAAAAGTACTTCAAAGAGTGCCCCAAAGCTACTATCGGAGAGTCAAGAACGTGTGCCAACCCCTATGCATAGGTTCCCAATGTCACGAAACCCGCAAGTTGATCACCAAGACATACATCAAGTGTTCTCATAAAGACTCAATCCGATAAGATAACTTCAAAGGGGAAACTCAATTCATCACAAGAGAGTAGAGGGGGAGAAACATCATAAGATCCAACTACAATAGCAAAGCTCGGGATACATCAAGATCGTGCCATAGAGGGAACATGAGAGAGAACACGAGAGAGAGAGAGAGATCAAACACATAGCTACTGGTACATACCCTCAGCCTCGAGGGTGAACTACTCCCTCCTCGTCATGAATAGCGCCAGGATGATGAAGATGGCCACTGGTGATGGGATCCCCCTCCGGCAGGGTGCCGGAACGGGCTCCCGAGAGGTTTTTGGTGGCTACAGAGGCTTGCGGCGGCGGAACTCCCGATCTATCTTCTGTTCTGGAAGTTTTAGGGTACGTAGGTATATATGGGTGCAAGGGGTACGTCGGTGGACCTCCGGGGTGCTCACGAGGCAGGGGGCGCGCCCTACCCCTTGTGGGCAGCCCGGGACTCCCCTGACGTGCACTCCAAGTCCATCAGGTGGGTTTCCTTCCAAAATTAACTTCTCCAGTTGATTTCATTCCATTTTGACTCCGTCTGATATTCCTTTTCCTCGAAACACTGAAATAGGCATAAAACAGCAAATCTGGGCTGGGCCTCCGGTTAATAGGTTAGTCCCAAAAATAATATAAAAGTGGATAATAAAGCCCAGCATTGCCTAAAACAGTAGATAAAGTAGCATGGAGCAATCAAAAATTATAGATACATTGGAGACGTATCAAGCATCCCCAAGCTTAATTCCTGCTCGTCCTCGAGTAGGTAAATGATAAAAAAGAATTTTTGATGCGGAGTGATACTTTGGCATAATTTCAATGTAAATCTTCTTAATTGTGGCATGAATATTCAGATCCGAAAGATTCAAGACAATAGTTCATATTAACATAAAAGTAATAATACTTCAGGCATACAAATTAAAGCAATCATGTCTTCTCAAAATAGCATGGTTAAAGAAAGTTATCCCTACAAAATCATATAGTCTGGCTAAGCTCTAACTTCATCACACAAAGTATTTAATCATGCACAACCCCGATGACGAGCCAAGCAATTGTTTCATACTTTAGTAATCTCAAACTTTTTCAACTTTCACGCAATACATGAGCGTGAGCCATGGACATAGCACTATAGGTGGAATAGAATGGTGGTTGTGGAGAAGACAAAAAGGAGAAGATAGTCTCACATCAACTAGGCGTATCAACGGGCTATGGAGATGCCCATTAATAGATATCAATGTGAGTGAGTAGGGATTGCCATGCAACGGATGCACTAGAGCTATAAGTATATGAAAGCTCAACAAAAGAAACTAAGTGGGTGTGCATCCAACTTGCTTGCTCACGAAGACCTAGGGCACTTTTGAGCAAGCCCATCATTGGAATATACAAGCCAAGTTCTATAATGAAAAATTCCCACTAGTATATGAAAGTGACAACATATGAGACTCTCTATCATGAAGATCATGGTGCTATTTTAAAGCACAAGTGTGGAAAAAGGATAGTAGCATTGTCCCTTATCTCTTTTTCTCTCATTTTTTATTTGGGTCTTTTCTCTTCTTTTTTTATGGCCACTCTTTTTTTTCGTCCGGAGTCTCATCCCGACTTATGGGGGAATCATAGTCTCCATCATCCTTTCCTCACTGGGACAATGCTCTAATAATGATGATCATCACACTTTTATTTTTCTTACAACTCAACAATTACAACTCGATACTTAGAACAAAATATGACTCTATATGAATGCCTCCGACGGTGTACCGGGATATGCAATGAATCATGAGTGACATGTATGAAAATTATGAAGGTGGCCTTACCACAAATACAATGTCAACTACATGTTCATGCAAAAAGCAATATGACAAAAGTAATGTGTGTCATATGAACGGAATGGTGGAAAGTTGCATGGCAATATATCTCGGAATGGCTATGTAAATGCCATGATAGGTAGGTATGGTGGCTGTTTTGAGGAAGGTATATGGTGGGTGTATGATACCGGCGAAAAGTGCGCGGTATTAGAGAGGCTAGCAATGGTGGAAGGGTGAGAGTGCGTATAATCCATGGACTCAGCATTAATCAAAAGAACTCATGCACTTGTTGCAAAAATTTAGAAGTCATCAAAAACCAAAGCACTACACGCATGCTCCTAGGGGGATAGATTGGTAGGAAAAGACCATCGCTCGTCCCCGACTGCCACTCATAAGAAAGACAATCAATAAATAAAATTGTGCTCAGACTTTATCACAAAGCGGTTCACCATACGTGCATGTTACGGGAATCACAAACTTCAACACAAGCATTCTTTAAATTCATAATCACCCCAACTAGCATTGCTTTGATATTATCACCTCCATATCTCAAAACAATTATCAAGCATCAAACTTATCTTAGTACTCAACGCACTCAAAAGAAAGTTTCACAAATCTTGAATACCAAGTATATTATCTTTAAGCAAATTACCATGCTATTAACAACTCTCAAAATTATCTAAGTGAAGCATGAGAGATCAATAGTTTCTTTAAAACAAATCCACCACCGTGCTCTAAAAGATCTAAGTGAAGTACTAGATCAATAACAAAAAACTACTCCGAAAGATATAAGTGAAGATCAATGAGTAGCTAAACAATTATGCAACTATGCAAAGACTCTCTCTCATTAAAGAATTTCAGATCTTGGTATTGTATTCAAGCGGCAAGAAAAACAAAATAAAATGACATTTCAAGGATAGCACAACTCATGTGAAGAAGCAAAAACTTAGGCTCAACCGATACTAACCGATGATTGTTGAAGAAGAAAGGTGGGATGCCTACCGGGGCATCCCCAAGCTTAGATGCTTGAGACTTCTTGAAATATTATCTTGGGGTGCCTTGGGAATCCCCAAGCTTGAACTTTTGTGTCTCCTTAATTCCTCTCATATCATGGTTTCTCTTTTTATCAAAAGCTTCATTCACAACAAACTCAGCAAGAACTCGTGAGATAGGTTAGTATAAGCCTATGCAAAACCTTATCATATTCTACGGTAAAAAATCACTAAAATTATTGTTCAACATTGAATACTAAATGCCTCTGCATATTTAATACTCCTATCCTCAAATAGAATCATTAAACAAGCAAACATATATGCAAACAATGCAACCATAACAGCAATCTGCCAAAACAGTACAGTATGTAAAGAATGCAAGAGTAAAAATACTTCCCTGACTCCAAAAATTATGAACTAAAATTCCCACTGTAATAAATTTATCATATCTTAATATGAAAAAATATTCAATGTTATACCATTCTCTGAATTTTTTAGGGAATTTTTGCAACAGCGGTAAACTTTCTGTTTTCAAACAGCAACATGTATACTAGCAAAATAAGCATGGCAAAGGCTATCCTTGACTTTTTTATTGAAACTAAAAATGCAAAACATTATTCTAACTAACAGCAAGCAAAAACTAACAAAATAAAATGACGCTCTAAGCAAAACACATATCATGTGGCGAATAAAAATATAACTCCAAGTAAAGTTACCGATAGACGAAGACGAAAGAGGGGATGCCTTCCGGGGCATCCCCAAGCTTAGTTGCTTGGTTGTCCTTGAATATTAACTTGGGGTGCCTTGGACATCCCCAAGCTTAGGCTCTTTGCACTCCTTATTCCATAATCCATCGAATCTTTACCCAAAACTTGAAAACTTCAACCACACAAAACTCAAACAAAACTCGTAAGCTCCGTTAGTATAAGAAAATAAAACCACCACTTAGGTGCTGTAATGAACTCATTCTAAATTCATATTGGTGTAATATCTACTGTATTCTAACATCTCTATGGTTCATACCACTTAATACTAGCCATAGATGCATCAAAATAAGCAAACAGCACAATGAAAACAGAATCTGTCAAAAACAGAACAGTCTATAGTAATATGTATCAAACGTATACTTATGGAACCCCAAAAATTATGAAATAAACTTCTGGACCTGTGTAATTTGTCTATTAATCATATTCAAAAAGAATCAACCTAAAAGCACTCTTCAGTAAAAAATGGCAGCTATTCTCGTGAGTGCAAAAGTTTCTGTTTTCTACATCGAGATAATATAAACTTCACCCAAGTCTTCCCAAAGGTTCTACTTGGCACTTTATTGAAACAAAACCTATAAAACATGATTACTACAGTAGCATAATCATGTGGACACACAAAAACAGTAAGGGTAGATATTGGGTTGTCTCACAACAAGCATTTTTCTTTAATGCCTTTTTAGCTAGGCATGATGATGACAATGATGCTCACATAAAAGATAAGAATTGAAACATGACGGGAGCATCATGAAGCATATGACTAGCACATTTAATTCGAACCCACTTCCTATGCATAGGGATTTTGTGAACAAACAACTTATGGGAACAATAATCAACTAGCATAGGAAGGTAACACAAGCATAGCTTCAAGAATTTAAGCACATAGAGAGGAAACTTGGCATAATTACAATTCCTACAAGCATATGTTCCTCTCTCATAATAATTTTCAGTAGCATCATGAATGAATTCAACAATATAACCAGCACCTAAAACATTCTTTTCATGATCTACAAGCATAGAAAATTTACTACTCACTACATGAGCAAATTTCTTCTCATGAATAGTAGTGGGAGCAAACTCAACAAAATAACTACCATGTGATTGAAAATTAAGATCAAGATGACACGTTTCATGGTTATCATTATTCTTTAAAGCATACGTGTCATCACAATAATCATCATAGATAGGAGGCATGCTTTCATCATAGTAAATTTTCTTACCAAAACTTGGGGGACTAAAAATATCATATTCATCAAACATAGCTTCCCCAAGCTTGTGGCTTTGCATATCATTAGCATCATGGATATTCAAGGAATTCATACTAACAACATTGCAATCATGCTCATCATTCACATATTTTATGCCAAGCATTCTATGTAATTCTTCTTCTAGCACTTGAACACAATTTTCCTTTCCATCATACTCACGAAATATATTAAAAAGACGAAGCGTATGAGACAAACTTAACTCCATTTTTTTGTAGTTTTCTTTTATAAACTAAACTACTGATAAAACAAGAAACAAAAAAGATTCGATTGCAAGATCTAAAGATATACCTTCAAGCACTCACCGCGCCAAAAAAAAGAGCTTAGTTGACGGAGTGTGAGTACCCTTTACCTAGCCTCCCCGGCAACGGCGCCAGAAAAGAGCTTGATGTCTACTACACAACCTTCTTCTTGTAGACGTTGTTGGGCCTGCAAGTGCACATGTTTGTAGGACAGTAGCAAATTTCCCTCAAGTGGATGACCTAAGGTTTATCAATCCGTAGGAGGCGTAGGATGAAGATTGTCTCTCTCAAACAACCCTGCAACCAAATAACAAAGAGTCTCTTGTGTCCCCAACACACCCAATACAATGGTAAAATGTATAGGTGCACTAGTTCAGCGAAGAGATGAAGATACAAGTGCAAAATAGATAGTAGATAAAGGTATTTGTAATCTGAAATAATAAAAACAGCAAGGTAACTAATGATAAAAGTGAGCGTAAACGGTATTGCAATGATAGGAAACAAGGCCTAGGGTTCATACTTTCACTAGTGCAAGTTCTCTCAACAATAATAACATAGATACATCATATAACAAGCCCTCAACATGAAACAAAGAGTCACTCCAAAGCCACTAATAGCGGAGAACAAACGTAGAGATTATGGTAGGGTACGAAACCACCTCAAAGTTACTCTTTCGGATCGATCTATAAAAGAGTTCGTACTAGAATAACACCTTAAGACACAAATCAACCAAAACCCTAATGTCACCTAGATACTCCATTGTCACCTCAAGTATCCGTGGACATGATTATACGATATGCGTCACACAATCTCAGATTCATCCAACCAACATAAAAGTACTTCAAAGAGTGCCCCAAAGCTACTACCGGGGAGTCAAGAACGTGTGCCAACCCCTATGCATAGGTTCCCAATGTCACGAAACCCGCAAGTTGATCACCAAGACATACATCAAGTGTTCTCATAAAGACTCAATCCGATAAGATAACTTCAAAGGGGAAACTCAATTCATCACAAGAGAATAGAGGGGGAGAAACATCATAAGATCCAACTACAATAGCAAAGCTCGGGATACATCAAGATCGTGCCATAGAGGGAACATGAGAGAGAACACGAGAGAGAGAGAGAGAGAGAGAGATCAAACACATAGCTACTGGTACATACCCTCAGCCCCGAGGGTGAACTACTCCCTCCTCGTCATGGATAGTGCCGGGATGATGAAGATGGCCACCGGTGATGGGATCCCCCTCCGGCAGGGTGCCGGAACAGGCTCCCGAGAGGTTTTTGGTGGCTACAGAGGCTTGCGGCGGCGGAACTCCCGATCTATCTTCTGTTTTGGAAGTTTTAGGGTACGTAGGTATATATGGGTGCAAGGGATACGTCGGTGGACCTCCGGGGTGCTCACGAGGCAGGAGGCGCACCCCCCACCCTCGTGGGCAGCCCGGGACTCCCCTGACATGCACTCCAAGTCCATCAGGTGGGTTTCCTTCCAAAATTAACTTCTCCAATTGATTTCGTTCCGTTTTGACTCCGTCTGATATTCCTTTTCCTCGAAACACTGAAATAGGCATAAAACAGCAAATCTGGGTTGGGTCTCCGGTTAATTGGTTAGTCCCAAAAATAATATAAAAGTGGATAATAAAGCCCAATATTGCCTAAAACAGTAGATAAAGTAGCATGGAGCAATCACAAATTATAGATACGTTGGAGACGTATCAGAGCGACGCACTTCCGCGCGTGCGTTCGTGGCGTTCTTCTTCGGCAGCCGTCGACTCAATACCAGTCGGCTCCAATGGCGTTTTCCTCCCCCGCTGTCCGCCGCCGCAAGCGATCCGGTCGATCGCGGCTTCAACGGTGGGTGAAACACGTGGTGGCTCAGCAATCGACCACCCATCAAGTCGCGGCAATCGATCCCGACGAAACTCTCCACGGCTTGTTCGATCTGTCGACTGGCTCCGCGGAGACCGCATCTGAATGCGATAGCAGCGATCCTGTAGCCGAAGTCTTAATGGCTGATTGGCCTCACATCCCACCTGGTTTCCGCCGCGAGGGCGGCGGAGACAGAGGTGGCGATCCGTCGAACGCCCACGAGGAATACCAACCCGAGCCCCTCTCTTCTCAGCAGAGGGAAGAACTTCGTCGCCGTAACATGGATGCACTCCACACACCCATCATAGGAGAAACCCCCGAAGCGCGGGCCTTGGAGGAGGTGCGCCTAGCTAATCTGGCTGAGCGCACTCGACTGGATAACCTCCAGCGGGCTCTCGACAAGCGCGCTCAGGAGCGGATCCATGAGTCCAGTCGACGACAACTCTTTCCGCCTCCACCTAAGGTATACCGCACTCCGATTCAGAATCTCACAGCCGCAGCCCGCATAGCAGAGTCTATCCAACCTTCCCAGTCAGAGTCTGGTAGAGGGTTGATGCAGTTCCGGGCCCTGCTCAGGGCGGCGGGAGAGCAGAATACAGCAGTATCTCAGTCGCGAAACAGGATTCACAGCAGATCCGTTGCAGCAGACACGGTTCAGTCGGCTCACAGCCCCAGATCACCTCCACGGCGTGAAGGGTGTAGGCATTATGATCATCCACTAGACCGTGACAATCACCATCGAGGACCCACGCCTCCCCCGAGGAGTGCGTCGTATGTGCCTTGGCGGAACGATGACAGGCGCCATCATAGTGGTGAGCGCAGAGCTTCAGTCGACCCAAGGGAGCCAGGCTTTGATGCAAGATCTATCCTTGTTCAAGGTCTGGTCGACCGAAACAGGGCGCACAGAGAAGACCCAGGCAGAGATCGTCCAAGTGGCAGCCGAGTGCGTGTTTCTGGTCCCGAGTGTTTTAGCAGAGCCATCAGGGCAGCAGTGATACCTCCCAACTTCAGGCTGGCTTTCGGGGTCAGTAAGTTCACTGGTGAATCCAAGCCTGAAACTTGGCTTGAAGATTACCGAGTGGCTGTGCATATTGGGGGCAGTAACGACGAGATATCGATGAAGCATCTCCCACTCGTGTTGGAAGGGTCGGCCCGAGCATGGCTGACTCAGTTGGCTCCGGGCAGTATTCATAGTTGGGAAGAGCTATCCCGAGTGTTCGTGAGAACTTTCGAGGGCACGTGCAAGCGACCTGGAGGATTGCCTGAGCTGCAGCACTGTGTGCAGAAGCCGAATGAGACTTTGAGGGAGTTCATCCAGAGATGGTCCACTTTGCATCACACTGTCGAGAGTGTTTCAGAGCATCAGGCTGTGTGCGCCTTCAAGGAAGGCGTCAAATACAGAGAATTGGTCTTGAAATTTGGTCGGACTGGTGATATGACTATGGCTCGAATGATGGAGATAGCCACCCGGTATGCTAACGGGGAAGAAGAGGATCGACTCCGTAGCGAGAAGAGCAAACCAGTCGGCCAAGAGGCCGGTGGAGGTAACTCCAGTCGGAAACAGAAGCGTAAGGCCGAGTCAGCGGCACCTGGAGAGATTGCGGCAGTGAATCAAGGAAAGTTTAAGGGAAAACCTAAGGGGCCCTGGCCCCCTAAGAAGGTGAAGGATAAAGAAGGGAATGATGTGCTGGATTTGCCGTGCCACATCCACACGAAGGAAGATGAGGAAGGTAACCTGATTTACCCGAAGCATACCACTCGGCAGTGTCGACTCCTAATCCAGCAGTTCCAAGAGAAACAACCCAATGAGAAGGAGAAGGAGTCGGACCAAGGTGAAGATGAAGAGGAAGGCGATGGTTATCCCAAAGTCAATTCCACTCTGATGATTTTTGCTGATGTTGAAAACAAGAGTCGATTGAAGGTCATCAACAGAGAAGTGAACATGGTCGCCCCTGCAGAGAAGACCACCTATCTGAGGTGGTCTCAGGCGGCCATCACATTCGACCAGTCGGACCATCCCGCTCGTGTGGCCACCCCTGGGAGGCAAGCATTGGTGGTCGACCCTGTGGTTGGGGGCACTCGACTGACCAAAGTTCTGATGGATGGTGGCAGTGGCCTGAACATCCTTTACGCTGAAACCTTGAAGGGGATGGGCATTCCGATGTCCAAACTTAGTGATAGTGACGTGAGTTTCCACGGTTTTATCCCTGGGAAGAAAGCCGAATAACTCGGTCAGATCGCCGTCGACGTGGTTTTCGGTGATTCCAAGCATTACCGTAAGGAAAAATTGACATTTGAAGTCGTGGATTTCCAGAGCGCCTATCATGCCATTTTGGGTAGGCCAGCCTATGCACGTTTTATGGCTCGACGATGTTATGTGTACCTCAAGCTGAAGATGCCTGGCCCCAAAGGTGTGATCACAGTAACTGGCAACCGGCAGAAGGCAGAGGAATGTTTTCAGAAAGGTTCCAAAATCGCCGATGCTCAGATGGCAGCAGTCGAATTGCAAGAGTATCAGAAGAGTGCATATCCGAGTGATTTGCTCCGAGCCAAGAAGCCCGCTACAGACTCTGCATTTCAGTCGACTGGTGAAACGAAGCCTATTCATATTCACCCGACCGATCCCAACGCTACGCTGGCTCATATTTCAACGATGCTCGACAGCAAATAGGAAGAAGCGCTCATCCAGTTCCTCCGTGAGAACTGGGACATCTTCGCATGAAAACCCTCTGACATGCCAGGTGTACCCAGGGGACTGGCTGAGCATCGTTTGCGTGTCGAACCCAAAGTAAAACCTGTCAAGGAGCATCTTCAGCGGTCCGCTGTGCAGAAGAGGAAAGCAATTGGCGAAGAAGTGGCTCGACTGTTGGTAGCAGAGTTCATCCGTGAAATCTACCACTCCGAGTGGTTAGCCAATGTAGTCATGGTTCCTAAGAAGGATGATTCACTTCGTATGTGCATCGATTTCAAGCATATCAATCGGGCCTGCCCGAAAGATCACTTCCCTCTCCCTCGCGTCGGTGAGATTGTCGACTCGGCTGCGGGGGTGCGAGCGCTTGTCTTTTCTAGATGCGTATTTCGGATACCATCAGATCCGACTGTATGGTCCCGATGAAATAAAAACAGCCTTCATCACCCCATTCGGGTTCTTTTGCTATGTTACCATGCCTTTCGGTTTGAAAAATGCCAGAGCCACATTCATGAGAATGATTCAGAAGTGCCTGCTCACTCAAATCAGTCGGAATGTGGAAGCATACATGGACGACATTGTGGTCAAGTCTCGCAAAGGTTCCGACCTATTGACTGACCTTGCAGAAACCTTTGCCAACCTGAGGAGGTATGATATCAAGCTTAATCCGTCAAAATGCACGTTCGGAGTCCCAGGAGGAAATTTACTTGGTTTTCTCATTTCCGAACGAGGGATCGACGCTAATCCAGAAAAGGTTGATACCATCCTCCGAATGAAACGCCCCGTGCGAGTGCATGACGTTCAGAAGCTGACTGGTTGTCTGGCCGCCCTGAGTCGATTCATTTCTCGTCTTGGTGAAAAGGCCTTGCCTCTTTACCGACTGATGAAGAAGTCTGATAAGTTTGAGTGGACTAATGAAGCTGACGCAGCATTTGCAGAGATCAAAACCCTGCTTTCCACCCAGCCGGTGGTGGTGCACCAATCAGCAAAGAGCCTTTACTGCTTTATATCGCAGCCACTGGACAAGTTGTCAGCACGGTACTCACGGTCGAGCAAGAAGAAGAAGGAAAATCTTACAAGGTTTAACGCCCGGTCTATTATCTCTCTAAAGTTTTGACTCCATCCAAGCAACGATACCCACATTATCAGAAGCTTGTCTATGGAATATACATGACCATGAAGAAAGTTGCGCACTATTTCTCTGACCACTCCATTATAGTCGTCAGCGACGCGCCACTATCTGAAATTCTAAATAACAGAGACACCACTAGTCGAGTAGCAAAATGGGCGATTGAACTCCTTCCATTAGATATCAAGTTCGAGGCAAAGAAGGCCATCAAGTCCCAAGCAATTGCAGATTTCCTTGCCGAGTGGATTGTGCAGAAACTGCCGACTCAAGTTCACTCGGAGCATTGGACTATGTTCTTTGATGGCTCCAAAATGTAGAATGGTTGAGGCGCTGGAGTGGTTTTGGTATCCCCTCGAGGAGACAGGCTCAGTTATGTTCTCCAGATTCATTTTGATTCCTCCAATAACGAAGCCGAATTCGAAGCACTCCTATACGGGTTGCGTATGGTCATATCACTCGGCGTCTGTCGCCTTATGGTCTATGGTGACTCAGATTTGGTGGTCAACCAAGTGATGAAGGAATGGGATGTCAGGAGCCCAACCATGACTGGTTACTGTAACACGGTGAGAAAGCTGGAGAAGTGGTTTGAAGGGTTGGAGCTCCACCACATTCCCCGACTGAAAAATCAAGCCGCAGATGAGTTAGCCAAGATAGGTTCAAAGAGAGAGGCCATTCCCCGAAACGTGTTTCTAGAACATATTCATTCACCTTCAGTTCAGGAAGATCCTTTTACCGAGGAGTCACCGCAGCCCAAGAGCGCCACAGATCCGATTGAAGTTGAAATCCTAGCCGTGGTCGACTTAGTCATGGAGGTTTTGGTCATCACTCCCGATTGGACAGTGCCATACATCGCTTACATTCTTAGGAAGGAACTCCCAGAGGATGAGGAAGAGGCTCGACAGATCGTCCGACGGTCTAAAGCCTTTACTGTAATTAAAGGACAGTTGTTCAGAGAAAGTGTGACTGGGGTTTGCCAGAAGTGCATCACGCCAAAAGAAGGCCGAATGATTCTTAATGATATTCACTCGGGGACCTGTGGTCACCATGCGTCCTCTCAGACAATCGTGGCCAAAGCATACCGAGCCGGATTTTATTGGCCGTACGCCAACGAGATGGCCAAAGAGATAGTGGATAAGTGTGAAGGGTGTCAGTTTTACTCCAATATGTCACATAAACCCGCATCAGCTCTAAAGACTATTCCACTCGTCTGGCCTTTTGCCGTTTGGGGATTGGACATGATTGGACCTTTGAGGACCGGCAGGAGCGGATTTACCCATGAACTGGTAGCAGTCGACAAGTTTACTAAGTGGATCAAAGCCAAGCCCATCAAAAACCTTGAAGCAAGCACTGCTGTGAGTTTCATTAGAGAGTTGATATTCAGATATGGCGTACCACACAGCATCATCACGGATAACGGGTCGAACTTTGACTCCGACGAGTTCAGAACCTTTTGCGCTTCCCAAGGCACGAGGGTCGATTATGCTTCAGTTGCCCATCCTCAGTCGAATGGACAGGCCGAGCGGGCGAATGGATTGATTCTCAAAGGATGGAAGCCTCGGTTAATGCGTGACCTCAAGCACGCGGCTGGAGCTTGGGTTGATGAGCTCCCCTCAGTGATGTGAGGGCTGAGGACAACTCCCAATCGGTCGACTGGACAGACTCCATTCTTCTTAGTCTACGGAGCCGAAGCCGTTTTGCCGAGTGATTTGCTCCACAACGCTCCCCGAGTCGAACTCTTCTCAAAGGAGGAAGCAGAGCAAGCTCGATAAGATGCAGTCGGCCTCCTGGAGGAAGAAAGAGAGATGGCCTCGATCCGGTTGACTATTTATCAGCAAGACCTGCGTCGGTTCCATGCCAGGAACGTAAGGGGTCGGGCATTCCAGGAAGGGGACTTGGTCCTCCGAGTGGATCAGCAGAAGCCACAGAAACTTGCCCCCACTTGGGAAGGCCCTTTCGTCATCACCAAGGTGCTCCACAATGGAGCATATCATCTCTTCAACGTCCAGCACAACAAAGACGAACTGCGCGCCTGGAACGCGGAACTTCTCCGTCCTTTTTACTCTTAAGTATTTAGACTAATGAGATGTAATAGGAAGTACCCCTTAGTTTGTTTATCAAAAGGCATCATTTTACAGTCTTCCGAATGATTGTTGTTTATTTCTTTTGTATGCATTGCCTTAGCGGCGAACCTGTTTCGCCTAAGTTTGTAAAATCCTACCGAGTGGCGAGTCCGCCTCCACTCGGGGGCTTAGCTGCAGCCCAGTGCTCGCCTAAGTTTATAAAATCCTACCGAGTGGCGAGTCCGCCTCCCACTCGGGGGCTTAGCTGCAGCCCAGTGCTCACCTAAGTTTGTAAAATCCTACCGAGTGGCGAGTCTGCCTCCCACTCGGGGGCTTAGCTGCAGCCCAGTGCTCGCCTAAGGATCACCCGACCGGTCGACTGGAATGTCAAGACCATTGTTGAGTGCCTCGCTGATGGGCTCATCAATGTTGCGCAAGGATCACCAAATCAGTCGATTGGAATGTCAAGACCATTGCTGAGTGCCTTGCTGATGAGCTGATCAATGTGGTGCAAGGATCACCCGACCGGTCGACTGGAACGTCAAGACCATTGCTGAGTGCCTCGCTGATGAGCTGATCAATGCTGCGCAAGGATCACCAGATCCGTCGATCGGAACGTCAAGACCATTGTTGAGTGCCTTACTGATGAGCTGATCAATGGTACTCAAAGATCGCTCGATCAGGCGACTGGCCATTCTTCTCCAGAAGCTGCATTAAACAAATGGACAATAATTCAAGAGAAAGGAAAATTTCATTCGAAGAAAGACGCAATATGAGGGGTGATAAATCCGAAGTTTCCTAACCGCAAAATAAAGTGCTCGGGCGCCAGGCCTGAAGGAGTTTAAACGATTACAAATCCACTCGGCATTCCGAGGCAAATCAAAGCGGTGACGTAATGTTTTTTAAATCACTCGGCGGAAGAAGGACTGGCCGGGTCGCAGAAGCTGTCAAGATCGATGCTGTCGGCGATGGGAGTGGCTGCCTCGAGGAAAGTGGCCATGAAGTCCTGTAAGGAGTGCTTCTTGGTGTTTGCCACTTTGAGAGCTGCCAGCTTGTCCTCCTTGGCCTCCTTGCAGTGCACTCGGACCAAAGACAAGGCGACGTCAGCCCCACAGCGCGCAGAAGATTTCTTCCATTCTTGCACTCGGTCTGCAATCTGGTTTAGCTGAGTCATCAAGGACTCGAGGTCTCGAGACATCTCCGCCTGAGGCCAGAGCTCGGTGTCCACTCGGACCATCGCCGCCTTCAGCCGAGCCAGATAGTCGACTGCACCATCCAAGCGCGATTCCAGTCGAAGCAAGTTCATCGCGACTTCATCTTTCATGGGGCAATTGATGGGGTCGAGACCTGTCTCGACCCGTCCAGTTTCAGCCTCGAAGTCCTGACAGAGTTCTGTTTCATCACAATGAACAATGAGTTGACATATTGCAAATCCCAGTCGACGATGGTTATTTAACTGAATAGACATACCTTCAAGCTTCAGGACAAGCTTTGCCGCAAGTTGTTCTAAATGAGACTCTAGCTTGCCGGTCTTGGTCCTGAGACCCTCAACTTCAGCGGTCAAGTTCTCCTTGTCCTTCCTCAGTTGCTCGACTTCACGATTAGCGTCCGAGACAGCCGTCTTCAATGTCGCGTTCTCATCCTCCAACTTGCGACCGAAGCTAGCTTCTCGTCCGCAAGCTTCATCTTCTCGCGCGCTTCCTTTTGAGCAGCTGCCAAGTCCAAATCCTTCTGCTCCAGAGCTTCCTTCATCCTCTCTAAAGAAACAACACTCTTCAGACGAGACTGAAGCTGGTGATTTTCACTACGCACATCTGCTTGTGTGAATTCACTCGGTTCAAAGAGACTAAAAGAAAAGCCAGCGCCAGGGATGAAGCTACAAAGCAGACAAAATGACCGAGTGATTACCTCCCATGATGGCCGTTTCTTCTTGAGCTTTCTTCAGATTCTTCTTCGCAAGTTCGAGATCAAGTTCAACACTGATATGCTTCTTCTTTAATTCGGTGAGACGAGCTCCAAGATCACAAGACCTCTGCAGCCAGAAAGACATGTTGGGGAATGTAGTAATTTCAAAAAAATTCCTACGCACACGCAAGATCATGGTGATGGCATAGCAACGAGAGGGGAGAGTGTTGTCCATGTACCCTTGTAGACCGTAAGCGGAAGCGTTAGCACAACGCGGTTGATGTAGTCATACGTCTTCACGATCCGACCGATCCAAGCACCGAACGTACGGCACCTCCGAGTTCAGCACACGTTCAGCTCGATGACGATCCCCGGGCTCCGATCCAGCAAAGCTTCAGGGATGAGTTCCGTCAGCACGACGGCGTGGTGACGATGATGATGTTCTACCGGCGCAGGGCTTCGCCTAAACTCCGCGACGATATGACCGAGGTGGAATATGGTGGAGGGGGGCACCGCACACGGCTAAGGAACGATCCCTAGATCAACTTGTGTTTTGTGGGGTGCCCTCTTGCCCCCGTATATAAAGGAGGGAGGGGGAGGTGCGGCCGGCCTAGAAGGGGCGCGCCAAGGGGAGTCCTACTCCCACCGGGAGTAGGACTTCCCCCTTCCTTGTTGGAGTAGGAGAAAGGGGAAAGAGGGGGAGAGGAGGAAGGAAAGGGGGGCCGCACCCCTTGTCCAATTCGGACCAGAGGGGGGCTGCGCGCCTCCTTCCTTCCGGCCTCTCTCCTCTATTCCTGTATGGCCCAATAAGGCCCATATACTCCCCGGCGAATTCCCGTAACTCTCCGTACTCCGAAAAATACCCGAATCACTCGGAACCTTTCCGAACTCTGAATATAGTCGTCCAATATATCGATCTTTACGTCTCGACCATTTTGAGACTCCTCGTCATGTCCCCGATCTCATCCGGGACTCCGAACTCCTTCGGTACATCAAAACGCATAATATAACTGTCATCGAAACCTTAAGCGTGCGGACCCTACGGGTTCGAGAACAATGTAGACATGACCTAGAACTATTCTTGGTCAATAACCAATAGCGGAACCTGGATGCCCATATTGGCTCCTACGTATTCTACGAAGATCTTTATCGGTCAAACCGCATAACAACATACTTTGTTCCCTTTGTCATCGGTATGTTACTTGCCTGAGATTCGATCGTCGGTATCTAATACCTAGTTCAATCTCGTTACCGGCAAGTCTCTTTACTCGTTACGTAATGCATCATCCCGTAACCAACTCATTGGTCACATTGCTTGCAAGGCTTATAGTGATGTGCATTACCGAGAGGGCCCAGAGATACCTCTCCGACAATCGGAGTGACAAAACCTTATCTCGAATTATGCCAACTCAACATGTACCTTTGGAGACACCTGTAGAGCACCTTTATAATCACCCAGTTACGTTGTGACGTTTGGTAGCACACAAAGTGTTCCTCCGGTAAACGGGAGTTGCATAATCTCATAGTTACAGGAACATGTATAAGTCATGAAGAAAGCAATAGCAACATACTAAACGATCAAGTGCTAGGCTAACGGAATGGGTCAAGTCAATCACATCATTCTCCTAATGATGTGATCCCGTTAATCAAATGACAACTCTTTTGTCCATGGCTAGGAAACTTAACCATCTTTGATTCACGAGCTAGTCAAGTAGAGGCATACTAGTGACACTATGTTTGTCTATGTATTCACACATGTATTATGTTTCCGGTTAATACAATTCTAGCATGAATAATAAACATTTATCATGATATAAGTAAATAAATAATAATTTTATTATTGCCTCTAGGGCATATTTCCTTCAAGACAGACATGTCAGTCGACACACATAGGTAACAGCGAAGGAAAAGATTTACTCTCAGACTACTGCCGAATCAAATATTCAACAGTAGTCTCGGGGACTACACCCAGTGGGTGCACTTAGCGTGCCCTCACTGGATCAGATCAGTACTCAACGAAGAGAATACTCAGCGAAGAGTTAAAAAAAAGAGAGACAGAATGATCAACACTCATCAGACCTCAGTCGACTGCCAGCAGCTGACCGTGGTCTCGGGGACTACACCCAGTGGGTGCACTCGACGTGCCCCCACTGATTCAGAAAGTGCAAAATCAGAGATTTCTTCAGTTCTAAACGAAGGAACACCCAGTGGGTGATCAGATATAAAGCAACGTTCAAAAATTCAGTCGGAAGTTTACTGACCTGAACATTGGTCTGAAGAGCAGTGCTGGCATTGTAAGCTATCTGACTAGCTTCATGCATCACTTTCACCTGCTCCATGACAAGATTAGCCTGGCGAAGAGCTTCCCTAGCGGCACTCGGCGAGTCATCCGGAGTTTGATATGTAGCAAAGAGGGATGGCTCCAGAGGAGTCAAAGTAGCGGCCGGGTCAGACGAGTGGAGTTGCACCGATGCAGCAGGCGTCTGTGCAGTCGACCCCGACGGACGATCAGTCGTCAACGGGTTAGCAAATGTGACGTTAGCCCGAGCTGTTGCCTATGGTGTCGGTGTCGACTGAGGGATTTGGAATTCAAGTCTCCTTCTGCTCGAACCTCCACTCTTCTTCTTCCTCTCCTGTTGAGGTACTTCTTCTTCCTTGTCATCAAGGAGCACAACGATATCTTGTGGAGCTACATAAAGAGAGAAGTATCAAACTTTCAGTCAATCGACCACCCACTCAGTTAAACAGAACTGGGTTGAATGAACTTACCAGCTCGTGAGGTGGCTTCTTCGTCTTCTGGTGCCTTGTCAACGTCCATGTCAGTGGCAGCAGAGGTGGGGCTGGAAGGACACAAGGATTAGTCAGTCGGATCGAGAGAACCTTCAGTCGACTTACGAAAACGCAAACAAGATACCCACCCTGAGGCAACGGGGACGTCCATCTTTATTCGCAGCAATGTCTTTCGGGTCTTCAAGGGGGCGACTTTAGGCTGCTTAGCCACCTTCTCCGTCGGCTCCGGAGTCGACGTCCGAGCGCGCTTCTGGGTGGCGGCACTTGGAGTCGCACTCTTCACACAACCACCAGACGGATCGTGTTGCTGCTTGGATCGATGCTCGGAGCGCGGTGGCGAGTCGACCTCTTCCTCCTCATCCGACTCCTCGCTCTCCTCCTCTTCCTCCCCTCCCGGGGACTCCCACTCGCTACTCTCCTCCGCACTGTCCTCCCCCTCCTGGTCCTGCGCCAAAGCCTGTTCGCCGTTGGGCATTGAATACATCTCGGTGAATACATGCAAAGCAAATTGATCAAGACAAGAGTCAGTCAACATTGAGTACAGTCGGAACACAAGCGGAAAACAGTCGGAACGGAGAATGTACCTTGTCGGGTGGGTTGTCACTCCCGAAAGGGACGACTCGCCTGGATCCTCTAGGGTTATCTTGACTACCCGTAATACTCTTCAACCACAAGGCCACGGTGTCGAGCGGCACTTCTTCTGGATGGACCCGAGTGGTGTCGCCAGGTCCAGAATACAACCACATCGGGTGGTCATGAGCCTGGAGGGGCTAGATACGCCAAGCAAGGAACACCTCCAGCAAGTCCAGGCCAGTGACACCATCATTGATGAGCTGGACCACTTGGTCCACTAACATCCTCGTCTCCATGGTCTCGGCAGCAGTAACCTTCAGTGGGGCAGGAGTCTGGACACGGTCGAGTGAAAAAGGAGGAAGACCGGCCGACTGACCTGGAGTCGCAACGTCCTGACAGTAGAACCAGGATGATTGCCAACCCCTAACGGATTGAGGAAGGGTCACAGCAGGGAAGGCACTCCTATTCCTCTTTTGGATACCTAAGCCCCCGCACATCTGGATAACGTGGGTTTTCGAGTCACTCGACTTCGCCTTTTTAACCGACTCGGAGCGAATGGTGAAAATATGTTTAAAGAGACCCCAGTGTGGTCGACGCCCTAAGAAGTTCTCACACATCGACACGAAAGCGGCTAGGTACGTGATGGTATTAGGGGAAAAGTGATGAAGTTGTGCCCCGAAGAAGTTCAAAAACCCATGGAAGAAAGGGTACGGAGGAAGCGAGAAACCCCGGTCTACATGGGTGGCGAGCAAGACACACTCACCCGGTCGAGATTGTGGCTCCGTCTCTCCCTTCGGCAGCCTCGCCGCCCCCGCTGCAATCAGCCCAGACTCCTCCAGATCGGTCAGATCCTCCTGCCGAATCGAAGACCGGATCCAATCGCCTTGGATCCAGCCCGGCGGCAGCCCCGAGCGCGATGACGATCCACGGCTTGGTTTCTTACCCTTCGCCGCCCCCGTCGCCTTCTTGGCGTGCTCTAGCGCCGCCGTCTTGTCCTTCACCATGGTGGGAGAGCGGCGGTGTCGGAAGCGGAGGCGCTTGGTGCGGCGGAGGAGCGGAGGATAAAGAAGAAGAGGCAGGCGTGCACAGTGCAAGCACCCCGGCCCCGTCACCTTATAAAGGTTCACTTCCGAGTGACTGACGCGTGGGGCCAGGCAATCCTGTCAAATCCTGCTACAGTTGCGTGCAGCGAACGTGGCGAAAAAGGTGGCGCGATGATCGAGGCGTCGCTACTTATCCGGGTCCCCCTTTTTTCGCCGCCCTCCTGCCCGCGCGCACCCCCGAAATTTCATATCCCGCGGAATTCGGGATCCCCCGCGGGCAATCGCGCCCGAGATCTCACACTCCCTCACGACACTCGACGCATGAAGCCACCAGTTCAATCGACAACTTTCTGAATGGATCAAGGTAACCGAGTCGACTCCGAAGTACCAACGTAGGCGTTCAGCCTAGCAGGAAACACTCGCGGAGACACAAAGCGCAGGACAGGTCCAATGTTGTCTTACTTTCCTCTCACACCTTAATCCATTTGGGGGCTACTGACGAGGATACAGACCCAGGGTAGGTGTTGGGGAACGTTGCATAAAATAAAAAATTTCCTACGTTCACCAAGATCAATCTATGAGTTCATCTAGCAACGAGAGAGGAGTGCATCTACATACCCTTGTAGATCGCGTGCGGAAGCGTTCAAGGGAACGGGGTTGAGGGAGTCGTTCTTGTCGTGATCCAAATCACCGGAGATCCTAGCGCCGAACGGACGGCACCTCCGCGTTCAACACACGTACGGTCAGCGTGACGTCTCCTCCTTCTTGATCCAGCAAGGGGGGAAGGAGAGGTTGATGAAGATCCAGCAGCACGAAGGCGTGGTGGTGGATGCAGCAGGGCTCTGGCAGGGCTTCGCCAAGCAACTACGGGAGGAGGAGGTGTAGCAGGGAGGGGAGGGAGGCGCCAAGGTGTTGGGTGCGGCTGCCCTCCCACCCCCCTCTTTATATAGGGACCCCAGGGGGGCGCCGGCCCTAGAGATGTGATCTCTAGGGGGGCGGCAGCCAAGGGGGGTGGAGTGCCCCCCAAGGCAAGTGGAGGCGCCCCCTCCCCTAGGATTCCCAACCCTAGGCGCAGAGGGGGGCCCAGGGGGCACACCAGCCCACTAGGGGCTGGTTCCCCTCCCACTTCATCCCATGGGGCCTTTCGGGATAGGTGGCCCCACCCGGTGGACCCCCGGGACCCTTCCGGTGGTCCCGGTACAATACCGGTGGACCCCGAAACTTTCCCGATGGCCGAAACTCGACTTCCCATATATAATTCTTTACCTTCGGACCATTCCGAAACTCCTCATGACGTCCGGGATCTTATCCGGGACTCCGAACAACTTTCGGTTTGCTGCATACTCATATTCACACAACCCTAGCGCCACCGAACCTTAAGTGTGTAGACCCTACGGGTTCGGGAGACATGTAGACATGACCGAGACGGTTCTCCGGTCAATAACCAACAGCGGGATCTGGATACCCATGTTGGCTCCCACATGCTCCTCGATGATTTCAGCGGATGAACCACAATGTCGAGGATTTAAGCAACCCCGTATACAATTCCCTTTTTCAATCGGTATGTTACTTGCTCGAGATTCGATCGTCGGTATCCCAATACCTCGTTCAATCTCGTTACCGGCAAGTCACTTTACTCGTATCGTAATGCATGATCCCGTGACCAGACACTTGGTCACTTTGAGCTCATTATGATGATGCACTACCGAGTGGGCCCAGTGATACCTCTCCGTCATACGGAGTGACAAATCCCAGTCTCGATCCATGTCAACCCAACAGACACTTTCGGAGATACCTGTAGTGCACCTTTATAGTCACCCAGTTATGTTGTGACGTTTGGTACACCCAAGGCACTCCTACGGTATCCGGGAGTTACACGATCTCATGGTCTAAGGAAAAGATACTTGACATTGGAAAAGCTCTAGCAAACGAACTACACGATCTTTGTGCTATGCTTAGGATTGGGTCTTGTCCATCACATCATTCTCCTAATGATGTGATCCCGTTATCAATGACATCCAATGTCCATAGTTAGGAAACCATGACTATATGTTGATCAACGAGCTAGTCAACTAGAGGCTTACTAGGGACATGTTGTGGTCTAAGTATTCACACGTGTATTACGATTTCCGGATAATACAATTATAGCATGAATAAAACAAAATTATCATGAACAAGGAAATATAATAATAATCATTTTATTATTGCCTCTAGGGCATATTTCCAACAGTCTCCCACTTGCACTAGAGTCAATAATCTAGTTACATTGTGATGAATCGAACACCCATAGAGTTCTGGTGTTGATCATGTCTTGCTCGCGGAAGAGGTTTAGTCAACGGATCTGCGACATTCAGATCCATATATACTTTGCAAATATCTATGTCTCCATCTTGAACATTTTCACGGATGGAGTTGAAACAACGCTTGATGTTCCTGGTCTACTTGTGAAACCTGGGATCCTTGGCAAGGGCAATAGCTCCAGTGTTTTCACAGAAGAGAGTGATTGGCCCCAACGCATTGGGTATGACTCCTAGGTCGGTGATGAACTCCTTCATCCATATTGCTTCATGTGCTGCCTCCGAGGCTGCCATGTACTCCGCTTCACATGTAGATCCCGCCACGACACTCTGCTTGCAACTGCACCAGCTTACTGCTCCACGATTCAACATATACACGTATCCGGTTTGTGACTTAGAGTCATCCAGATCTATGTCGACGCTAGCATCGACGTAACCCTTTATGACGAGCTCTTCATCACCTCCATAAACGAGAAACATGTCCTTTGTCCTTTTCAGGTACTTCAGGATATTCTTGACCGTTGTCCAGTGTTCCTTGCCGGGATTACTTTAGTACCTTCCTACCAAACTTACAGCAAGGTTTACATCAGGTCTGGTACACAGCATGGCATACATAATAGATCCTATGGCCGAGGCATAGGGGATGACACTCATCTCTTCTTTATCTTTTGCCGTGGCCAGGCATTGAGCCGAGCTCAATCTCACACCTTGTAATACAGGCAAGAACCCTTTCTTGGACTGATCCATTTTGAACTTCTTCAAAATCTTATCAAGGTATGTGCTTTGTGAAAGACCTATGAGGCGTCTCGATCTATCCCTCTAGATCTTGATGCCTAATATGTAAGCAGCTTCTCCAAGGTCCTTCATTGAAAAACACTTATTCAAGTAGGCCTTAATGCTGTCCAAAAGTTCTATATCATTTCCCATCAGAAGTATGTCATCTACATATAATATGAGAAATGCTACAGAGCTCCCACTCACTTTCTTGTAAACGCAAGCTTCTCCATAAGTCTGCATAAACCCAAACGCTTTGATCATCTCATCAAAGCGAATGTTCCAACTCCGAGATGCTTGCACCAGCCCATAAATGGATCGCTGGAGCTTGCATACCTTGTTAGCATTTTTAGGATCGACAAAACCTTCCGGCTGCATCATATACAGTTCTTCCTTAAGATAGCCGTTAAGGAATGTCGTTTTGACGTCCATCTGCCATATCTCATAATCATAGTATGCGGCAATTGCTAACATGATTCGGACGGACTTCAGCTTTGCTACGGGAGAGAAAGTCTCATCATAGTCAACCCCTTGAACTTGTCGATAACCCTTAGCGACAAGTCGAGCTTTATAGATGGTAATATTACCATCCGCGTCCGTCTTCTTCTTAAAGATCCATTTGTTTTCTATCGCTCGCCGATCATCGGGCAAGTCTGTCAAAGTCCATACTTTGTTTTCATACATGGATTCTATCTCGGATTGCATGGCTTCAAGCCATTTGTTGGAATCTGGGCCCGCCATCACTTCTTCATAGTTCGAAGGTTCACCGTTGTCTAACAACATGATTTCCAGGACAGGGTTGCCATACCACTCTGGTGTGGAACGTGTCCTTGTGTACCTACGAAGTTCAGTAGTAACTTGATCCGAAGTACCTTGATCATCATCATTAATTTCCTCTCCAGTTGGTCTAGGCACCACAGGAACATTTTCCTGAGCTGCACTACTTTCTAGTTCAAGAGGTAGTACTTCATCGAATTCTATTTTCCTCCCACTTACTCCTTTCGAGAGAAACTCTTTTTTCAGAAAGGATTCGTTCTTGGCAACAAAGATCTTGCCTTCGGATCTAAGGTAGAAGGTATACCCAATGGTTTCCTTAGGGTATCCTATGAAGACGCATTTTTCCGACTTGGGTTCGAGCTTTTCAGGTTGAAGTTTCTTGACATAAGCATCACATCCCCAAACTTTTAGAAACGACAGCTTAGGTTTCTTCCCAAACCATAATTCATACGGTGTCGTCTCAACGGATTTAGACGGTGCCCTATTTAAAGTGAATGTAGCTGTCTCTAGAGCGTATCCCCAAAATGATAGCGGTAAATCGGTAAGAGACATCATAGATCGCACCATATCCAATAGAGTGCGATTACGACGTTCAGACACACCGTTACGCTGAGGTGTTCCAGGCGGCATGAGTTGTGAAACGATTCCACATTTTCTTAAGTGTGTACCAACTTCATGACTTAAATATTCTCCTCCACGATCTGATCGTAAGAATTTTATCTTTCGGTCACGTTGATTCTCTACTTCATTCTGAAATTCCTTGAACTTTTCAAAGGTTTTAGACTTGTGTTTCATCAAGTAGACATACCCATATCTACTTAAGTCATCAGTGAGAGTGAGAACATAACGATATCCTCCGTGAGCCTCAACGCTCATTGGACCACACACATTAGTATGTATGATTTCCAATAAGTTGCTAGCTCGCTCCATTGTTCCGAAGAACGGAGTCTTGGTCATTTTGCCCATGAGGCATGGTTCGCATGTGTCAAATGATTCATAATCGAGAGACTCTAAAAGTCCATCAGCATTGAGCTTCTCCATGCGCTTGACACCAATGTGACCAAGGCGGTAGTGCCACAAGTATGTGGGACTATCATTATCAACTTTACATCTTTTGGTATTCACACTATGAATATGTGTAACATTACGTTCGAGATTCATCAAAATTAAACCATTGACCATCGGGGCATGACCATAAAACATATCTCTCATATAAATAGAACAACCATTATTCTCAGATTTAAATGAGTAGCCATCTCGCATTAAACGAGATTCAGATACAATGTTCATGCTCAAACTTGGCACTAAATAACAATTATTGAGGTTTAAAACTAATCCCGTAGGTAAATGTAGAGGTAGCATGCCAACGGCGATCACGTCGACCTTGGAACCATTCCCGACGCGCATCATCACCTCGTCCTTCGCCAGTCTCCGCTTATAACGCAGCTCCTGCTGTGAGTTACAAATATGAGCAACGACACCGGTATCAAATACCCAGGAGTTACTACAAGTACTGGTAAGGTACACATCAATTACATGTATATCACATATAACTTTAGTGTTGCCGGTCTTCTTGTCCGCTAAGTATTTGGGGCAGTTCCGCTTCCAGTGACCCTTCCCTTTGCAATAAAAGCACTCAGTCTCAGGCTTGGGTCCATTCCTTGACTTCTTCCCGGCAACTGGCTTACCGGGCGCGGCAACATCTTTGCCGTCCTTCTTGAAGTTATTCTTGCCCTTGCCCTTCTTGAACTTGGTGGTTTTATTGACCATCAACACTTGATGTTCTTTCTTGATTTCTACCTCTACTGACTTCAGCATTGAAAATACTTCAGGAATAGTTTTCACCATCCCCTGCATATTGTAGTTCATTACAAAGCTCTTGTAGCTCGGTGTGAGCGACTGAAGGATTCTGTCAATGACCGCCTCGTCCGGGAGGTTAATGTCCAGCTGGGACAGGCGGTTGTGCAACCCAGACATTTTGAGTATGTGCTCACTGACAGAACTGTTTTCCTCCATCTTACAACTATAGAACTTGTCGGAGACCTCATATCTCTCGACCCGGGCATGAGCTTGGAAAACCATTTTCAGCTCCTCGAACATCTCATATGCTCCGTGTTGCTCAAAACGCTTTTGGAGCCCCGTTTCTAAGCTGTAAAGCATGCCGCACTGAACGAGGGAGTAATCATCAGCACATGACTGCCAAGCGTTCATAACGTCTTGGTTCTCTAGGATGGGTGCTTCACCTAGCGGTCCTTCTAGGACATATGCTTTCTTGGCAGCTATGAGGATGATCCTCAGGTTCCGGACCCAGTCCGAATAGTTGCTGCCATCATCTTTCAGCTTGGTTTTCTCTAGGAACGCGTTGAAGTTCATGTTGACATGAGCGTTGGCCATTTGATCTACAAGACATATTTTGCAAAGCTTTTAGACTAAGTTCATGATAATTAAGTTCATCTAATCAAATTATTTAATGAACTCCCACTCAGATTTGACATCCCTCTAGTCATCTAAGTGTTACATGATCCGAGTCGACTAGGCCGTGTCCGATCATCACGTGAGACGGACTAGTCATCATCGGTGAACATCTCCATGTTGATCGTATCTTCCATACGACTCATGTTTCACCTTTCGGTCTCTATGTTCCGAGGCCATGTCTGTACATGCTAGGCTCGTCAAGTTAACCCTAAGTGTTTTTGCATGTGTAAAACTGTCTTACACCCGTTGCATGTGAACGTAAGGATTTATCACACCCGATCATCACGTGGTGCTCCGAAACGACGAACTTTAGCAATGGCACACAGTTAGGGGGAACACTTTCTTGAAATTATTATAAGGGATCATCTTATTTACTACCGTCGTTCTAAGTAAACAAGATGCATAAACATAATAGACATCACATGCAATTATATAGTAGTGACATGATATGACCAATATCATATAGCTCCTTTGATCTTCATCTTCGGGGCTCCATGATCATCTTCGTCACCGGCATGACACCATGATCTCCATCATCGTGTCTCCATGAAGTTGCTCGCCAACTATTACTTCTACTACTATGGCTACTGGTTTAGCAATAAAGTAAAGTAATTACATGGCGTTAAATCATTGACACGCAAGTCATACAATAATTAAGACAACTCCTATGGCTCCTGCCGGTTGTCATACTCATCGACATGCAAGTCGTGATTCCTATTACAAGAACATGATCTCATACATCACAATATATCATTCATCATTCATCACAACTTTTGGCCATATCACATCACATAGCAATTGCTGCAAAAACAAGTTAGACGTCCTCTAATTGTTGTTGCATCTTTTACGTGGCTGCAATTGGGTTCTAGCAAGAACGTTTTCTTACCTACGAATAACCACAACGTGATTTTGTCAACTTCTATTTACCCTTCATAAGGACCCTTTTCACCGAATCCGCTCCAACTAAAGTGGGAGAGACAGACACCCGCTAGCCACCTTATGCAACTAGTGCATGTCAGTCGGTGGAACCTGTCTCACGTAAGCGTACGTGTAAGGTCGGTCCGGGCCGCTTCATCCCACAATACCGCTGAAGCAAAATAAGACTATTAGTGGCAAGCAAATTGACAAGATCTACGCCCACAACAGATTTGTGTTCTACTCGTGCAATAGAGAACTACGCATAGACCTAGCTCATGATGCCACTGTTGGGGAACGTTGCATAAAATAAAAAAATTCCTACGTTCACCAAGATCAATCTATGAGTTCATCTAGCAACAAGAGAGGAGTGCATCTACATACCCTTGTAGATCGTGTGCGGAAGCGTTCAAGAGAACGGGGTTGAGGGAGTCGTTCTCGTCGTGATCCAAATCACCGGAGATCCTAGCGCCGAACGGACGGCACCTCCGCGTTCAACACACGTACGGTCAGCGTGACGTCTCCTCCTTCTTGATCCAGCAAGGGGGGAAGGAGAGGTTGATGAAAATCCAGCAGCACGATGACGTGGTGGTGGATGCAGCAGGGCTCCGACAGGGCTTCGGCAAGCAACTAGGGGAGGAGGAGGTGTAGCAGGGAGGGGAGGGAGGCGCCAGGGTGTTGGGTGCGGCTGCCCTCCCACCCCCCCTCTTTATATAGGGACCCCAGGGGGGCGCCGGCCCTAGAGATGGGATCTCTAGGGGGGCGGCGGCCAAGGGGGGTGGAATGCCCCCCAAGGCAAGTGGAGGCGCCCCCTCCCCTAGGGTTCCCAACCCTAGGCGCAGAGGGGGGCCCAGGGGGGCGCACCAGCCCACTAGGGGCTGGTTCCCCTCCCACTTCAGCCCATGGGGCCCTCCGGGATAGGTGGCCCCACCCGGTGGACCCCCGGGACCCTTCCGGTGGTCCCGGTACAATACCGGTGGACCCCGAAACTTTCCCGATGGCCGAAACTCGACTTCCCATATATAATTCTTTACTCCGGACCATTCTGGAACTCCACGTGACGTCCGGGATCTTATCCGGGACTCCGAACAACTTTCGGTTTGCTGCATACTCATATTCACACAACCCTAGCGCCACCGAACCTTAAGTGTGTAGACCCTACGGGTTCGGGAGACATGTAGACATGACCGAGACGGTTCTCCGGTCAATAACCAACAGCGGGATCTGGATACCCATGTTGGCTCCCACATGCTCCTCGATGATTTCATCGGATGAACCACGATGTCGAGGATTTAAGCAGCCCCGTATACAATTCCCTTTGTCAATCAGTATGTTACTTGCCCGAGATTCGGTCGTCGGTATCCCAATACCTCGTTCAATCTCGTTACCGGCAAGTCACTTTACTTGTACCGTAATGCATGATCCCGTGACCAGACACTTGGTCACTTTGAGCTCATTATGATGATGCACTACCGAGTGGGCCCAGTGATACCTCTCCGTCATACGGAGTGACAAATCCCAGTCTCGATCCGTGTCAACCCAACAGACACTTTCGGAGATACCTGTAGTGCACCTTTATAGTCACCCAGTTACGTTGTGATGTTTGGTACACCCAAAGCACTCCTACGGTATCCGGGAGTTACACGATCTCATGGTCTAAGGAAAAGATACTTGACATTGGAAAAGCTCTAGCAAACGAACTACGCGATCTTTGTGCTATGCTTAGGATTGGGTCTTGTCCATCACATCATTCTCCTAATGATGTGATCCCGTTATCAATGACATCCAATGTCCATAGTCAGGAAACCATGACTATCTGTTGATCAACGAGCTAGTCAACTAGAGGCTTACTAGGGACATGTTGTGGTCTAAGTATTCACACGTGTATTACGATTTCCGGATAATACAATTATAGCATGAATAAAAGACAATTATCATGAACAAGGAAATATAATAATAATCATTTTATTATTGCCTCTAGAGCATATTTCCAACTGTAGGGTCATGAGCTCGACCTATACGTCCCACCCAAGGTCACTACCCTAGAAGATGGAAAGACCAAGAGTCAACGGAAGAGCACCAATCTCATACGCCGAGTGCAATCCACTCGACGGTCACTCCACTCGACGGTCGCTACTTATTGTCAGTCGACCACAAAGAAGGTCACTCGACCATATCGAAGACCAGGAGTCGGAAGAGTACACAACGGCCGGATATTTACTCCTTAGTCTTCATGAGAATTAAGAGTACTTAATGCTGGCGTTACCAGTAACGCCCCTTACTTTATGTACATTAGTTCCCTTGTAACGGAGGGGAGCTGGGGTCCTGGCGTACTCTATATAAGCCACCCCCTCCTCTGGCACAAGGGTTCGCACTCTTTGTAATACAACACACATAATCCAATCGACCACCTCCGGGCACCGACACGTAGGGCTATTACTTCCTCAGAGAAGGGCCTGAACTCGTAAATCTCGTGTGTACATCTTTACCATAACTAAGATCTTGCCTCTTCATACCTACCCCCCTTTTTACTGTCAGGCTTAGAACCACGACACCCGCTTCGCAAGGGCGTAGGCCACCGCAACCATCTTCCCCCACCCAAAAATCAAACGTTGATACAGTCTTCATGGAGGCTGCTACTTGTGAGCTGCGTTGGTATTTTCTCGAAGAGGAGAGGATGATGCAGTACAGTAGAGTTAAGTATTTCCCCTAGTTAAGAATTAAGGTTATCAGTCTAGTAGGAGAACCACGCAACACCTCATTGGCAGCACCTACACACAAAATAACAAATACATGCACCCTACGCAAACAAGGGGTTGTCAATCCCTTGGCGGTCAATTGCGAGGATCAAATCTTGTATAGATAGATGGATAAATAAAACATAAAATAAAATAAAGTAAATAAAATTGTCGCAAGGTATTTTTGGTTTTTTATATATGATTAAAATAGACCCGGGGGCCATAGTTTTCATTAGAGGTTTCTCTCTTGAAGATAGCATACGGTGGGTAAACAAATTACTGTTGGGCAATTGATAAAAAAGCGAATAATCATGACGATATTTAAGGCAATGATCATGTATATAGGCATCACATCCGAGACAAGTAGACCGACTCCTGCCTACATCTACTATTATTACTCCACACATCGACCGCTATCCAACATGCATCTAGAGTATTAAGTTCATAAAGAACGGAGTAATGCCTTAAGCAAGATGATATGATGTAGACAAAGGAAACTCACACATGAATAAACCCCATCTTTTTATCCTTAATGACAACTATACAATACATGTCATGTCGTTTTCTGTCACTGGGATTGAGCACCGCAAGATCGAACCCATCACAAAGCACCTCTCCCATTGCAAGAAAAATCAATCTAATTGGTCAAATCAAATCAATAGATCGTAGAGAAATACAAAGCTATAATAATCATGTATAAATGAGTTCAGAAAAGACTCAAATAATATTCATAGATAATCTGATCATAAACTCACAATTCATCGGATCCCAACAAACACTCCGCAAAAGTGACTGAAAGAGACCATTGTATAGATCTCCAAGAACATCATTGTATTGAAGATCAAAGAGAGAGAAGAAGCCATCTAGCTACTAGAAATGTTCAGGATTTAAAAAATTATTAATGTTTCCTAGAATATCTAGAAACTTTATATCTTAAAATCCCCTCGATTGAAAGGAAGAGTATATTGAATAACTCATGGGCCTTCTCTGGCGTACGATGATGTGACAAAACTCTAAAATGCCCTCGATCAATGAATGGAAAAATAGCAGATCGATTCCTTCACACGCGGCAAAACCGAGAAGTTAAATATTTCTTTTTCGTGTGCACACAGGGTTTTGATTACACATAAAATTCCTACTGACTTTAAATGCATACTATTTTATTTCCCGTTGCAACGTACGGGCATATATGCTAGTACAAGTTCTCATGGGGTATAGATGCCTTATTCCTCCTTCATACACCGACGGCAAGCCGTGAGCAAAGCTCGGTGCCGCATCTGGACCACCAAATCACTACGGGAGCCGGGATAAATTTTGCTTGGAATTATACAAAACGTGATCTCAATCCTATGATCAGAGGCTTCCACACACAAAAAGTGCATGAGTTATTTTTTACACATACACACAAAATTTCTATGCAAATTATTCCATCCAGAGCAGCTGTACTATGATTTTTGGAAGAAAAATGTTGTATTTAAAGAGCGCGCTCGCTGCTGCGTGAGCAGCGGTTGACAGCACACCGCAGCTTGAGCTCGGTCGTATCCCTCTGGGCCACGCCAAGTGTCAGCAACAAGCACCGAACCCCTCCTCCCCCACCTGCTAGCCCATGGCGGCGACTCCTCCCGCCGCCGCCGCCGCCGCGGGCGGGGCGCACCACAGCGTGTTCGTCTACGGGAGCCTGATGGCGGAGGAGGTGGTCACCGCCATCCTCAAGCGCGTCCCGGCCTCCTCCCCGGCGCTCCTCACCAACTAGTACGGACACTACACGCTAGCCCCTTTCCCTCTCCCATCGCATCCTCGCTGGTTCCCGATCCCTTCACCCCCAATAATTACTCCTCTCTAGACTCCGCTCTCTCTTCTCGTGTTATGTTTGTTCACGGAACAGAGGTTCTTGGAGTCCGTGGTGAGGTGATTGTGTTTTTCATTAGCCGGTACCACTGGTCTCCTTCATCGGCTGCAATTTTAAACTTGCAGGGATTGGTCGGATGATCGCACTCCATTGGATATGAAATATGCGGCATAAACAGAGAATTCATATATAGGAGTAGATAGGAGCTGTGGGGACTGTATGTCTCTAAATGCACAAGAACAGTGGAAAGTAATACTGTACATGGATCTCTATAGCTCTTCAACTTGGGAACTAACTTGTCTGAAAAATTAATGGATTTCTAATCAGTAGTGAATTCAACTTTAAATGGGGCATCGGTAACAGATTTCCTTCGCGAAAATTGCACATCACTTGCAAGTCAGTGCTGCCTGTGCCATTGTCAGTGGCATCTTCAGGGTTTCAGCTCGAAGCCTAACTTGCCCGTGCTATGGCAGCATCGTTTTCCATTCTGTTTTATTGAATTGCTAGGAATTCTTGTGTTTGCACTGGTCACATACTGCCTTAAACACTAACATGTGCAAAGGCGATCTACTATTTCTCTTGTTGTAATTTGACTGTTGAACTAGACTTCTTTTTCATGCTACTCTGGTTCTCCATTCATGCTCATTTTGTTGCAAGTTAAGTTTTTACATCATATGCCGTTATTTGCAGCCACAGGTTTAACGTCAAGGATCGTATTTATCCAGCAATCCTACCTGTTGAAAACAAGAAAGTTGCTGGGAAGGTTTGTTAACTGTTACACAAGACTCGGCTGCTTATCTTTTTCCTTTTTATTATTATTCTGCATTTATAGATTTGTTAATATGTCTAAAAAATTGTCAGCAGGCTGTGTCCTGGTCCTTTAGCTCCACCGCTGTCATAAGAACATATAGTTCTCTCTGCTTTTACATATCTGGTTTCTCAGCTTTTTTACTCCACAATATTGAAGTGCTGGAGTTTTAGTTATAAGTTATTGTTGTTAAGAGCCTGTTCAGTTCCTCTCCGCTCCTCTAACTGCGCTCCCGGAGCGGACCAGGCTGCAGCTCATTTTCACGGAGCGGATAAAACCGAGCTCCACAGCTCCGCGGAGTGGAGAGATTCCGAACAGGGCCTAAGTCAGTAATTTTCCGGGGAGTTTGGCTCCAGAACGAGCTTCTTATATTCTTAAAAGTTGCTTTGGTCAGACAGGTCGTCAGGTCTAATTTTGTGTGATCCATTATTTACTATTGTTACTAACTTTAGAAACACACACAATTTTTAAACCATGCAATTGTTGGCTGCATCCAGGTTCCACCGCTGTCATCAGAGTGTATAGTTTCTCTCTGCTTTTACATGTCTGATTTCTCAGGCTTTTCACGCCAGAATATCAAAGCGCTGCAGTTTTAGTTACAGTTAATGATGTTAACTATTTTTGGGGGAGTCTGGGTCCAGACTCCAGAACAAGCTTCTCATTCTTAAAAGTTACTTTGGTCAGACAGGTGGTCAGGTCTAATTTTGTGTGATCCAATATTTACTCTTGTTACTAAATTTAAAAACACACACAATTTTTAAACCAGGAAATTGTTGTAGTAACTGCATGTTTTTCTGTGAAGTCAATTTCTCACTTGGCTTGGGTTGTTTTTTTCTATAGTTTTTTTCTCTTTTTGCAATCAGGCCAAACGTTTAGCTTGAGCCTCAGTTACACCCTTTCTCTACTTATGCATACTGCTCTGCAGGTTATGATGGGCATTTCTGATGCAGAACTCATTGTCTTGGATGCATTTGAGGATTTTGAGTATGTAAGGAGAAGAGTTCAGATATCACTAACCGTAAGTATTTATTCAACTGGAGTGACCCACTGTTCATCATCTTGCTTTTGTCATTTGAAGTTGGCAACTTGTCGTTTAGATGGTTTTGCTGAAAGAAAGTTTGCCTTCCAGGATACATCAGAGATAATGCATGCTGACACTTATGTATGGAGTGATGCAGAGGATCCAGATCTGTATGGTGAATGGGATTTTGAGGTGATTGTATCTCATTTCTTATTGTGGCCTATCGATGCGTCTGTTATTCTTTCGGTCCCACACTTCTTGATTCTTGGAATGAACACATTTATTGTGTTCCAAGTGAAACTGCAACTGAACCATTTCTGATCAATAATACAAATGTTAATAGATTTCACCGAAGTTATGAGCTGTGACAGAAGAATCACAACAAACATGTTTGCCCCATAAGATTATGCTAATGTCCACATTGAACCACGCTATTTATGATGAGCTCATGTAGGTAATTTTGCTGCTGAAAGAAAGTTTTAACTCCATTTCTATGTTGGCATTCAGCAGAGAGGGTTGACTGCCACCTTCTTCTGCCCATTTCAGAACAAAATGCTTCTGTGATTGTAGTCTATGTCTATTATGCATATACTCTGATAATTTTCGAACTGCCCGGTTTCCACTATTTGTCGATGTGGATTTTGCTTTCAGGGATAATTTCTTTTTTGCATACAAATAATTACATCGGCCATGTGTTCTCTATAGGAGTGGAAGAGGGTTCACATGAAGGATTTCCTAACGATGACACTTGGATTCATGGACGGACTCGAACGGCCCGAACCGAAGACCCGGGTCGAGACCTACCAGTCTTTCATGCACGAGCACGAACAACCTGAATCAGGAACCCAGGTCGAGAGTTGAGTTAGGATCATTCTTCATGAAGAACCGATTCGTCAGTGTTCTGTAATAGCGTTATCTGAAACAGCTTATATCCTCAGATTTGTGAATAAGATCTTTATAGGATCATTCTCACTGAAACAAATTCGAATACAATCTCTTCTGTGAGACCCCTGATGATCCAAGTAGTGATGTGTATCAGAATAAAATCCTTTCTGCTAGAATTGAGATGAAATAGGTGCTGTTAATGCATGATTTTACAAGCAAAATGAAACCATCTTATATTCTGCGATTGGTTGGTGCTGGCCTTTCTTCTCTTTTCTTCTGCTCACTGCTGACCTACTACCATTAACATCCCTATCATCACTGAACCAAAGTTTGAGATTGTGCCCTATATATGCCAGAGAAAAGAACATCAAACAATTTTCTGGCATTGAAATTGGCCCCAAAATTCCCATTTTCCATGCAAGTGCCTAACCTACATATTTCTTATAGAAACGATCGAAAAGGAAATCCTCAAGGCATCGGACATCAGTGCTTTGAATGATCACTCACTCGGTGCAAATGCTGTTTCAAATTCTGTTAGGTTGGGTTTTCTGCACAGCATTCAGATGGCATCAGACATCAAAGTGATGAATTGCAGGGTAAAAAATAATAGCTTGGGATTCATGCAGATCTGAAGAATTTCCTCACAACAGAGGAAGCAACAGGTTACTACCACAGAACTTGCCTTCCCAATAATACAACATATTCCCCCTAACCCTCTCCAACTCTAGGTAAGCTTCATTTACCCATGCCTACTTCCTTTCTTGTAACAACTACACATATAAACAGAACACTACTGATCCAATGAGCCGCTTGCGCTCCCGGATGTAAGCTGGCAGAATCTACAACATCCTGGCGCCGCACAGCCTTCTCCGGTCATTCCAGCGGTTGATGTCCTACTTAGACCGATACCGTTGGTGTGTATAGACTGGTAAATTAGGTCATTCGAACTGGTCATATGAACCGGTGGAAGGGTTGCCGGAGTTCTGGTCACAGCGAGCCCTCCAGGCATTGCCCCCGCCCTCCGAGCTGCTGCACGCCTGGTTGGGGACAACGCTGCTCCCCAGATCGCCGTCCAAGCTCATCTGCTGCACTTCCTGAGGCGAAAGGATCCTGATGCACTTCACGCAGTTCACAAACTCCCTGTACAACCACCATAACACCCACAGTTATTAGGGCAAAAATATGTGCATGCGTCCACAATTAACACAAGCTCAGTCTTGTGTACGCTTCATCGTTCTAGTAGGCCAGATTTCACATTGTCACTACCAATTGCTATCTAGTATTTTACAACATTAACTACTATATTATTTTGGAGGCATCTAAATATATGACATTCTTGAGTCAGAAATAGTTCACGCAAGCATAAACGGGATGACAGATGAACTTACTCCCAAGGATCATCGCCAAGAAGCAGGATATCATCCTCGTGATCTCTGTAGACAAGTTTCCAGCCAATCCTCTGTCGTTCCTCAAGTTGCCCCTCTATGCTAAACATTCGAGCCAGTGCATGCTTTAGTTCCTCATATCCAGCGTATTGACTAATGTCAATAGACCGGCCCACAGCTCCACGTTTATAGACCTACAGAGACCGTTAGGTTAGGCAAAGATGCAACAGGAAAGGCACTCATGAATATTAGAAAGAAACCAATGCTTGAGTGTAGAATTAGCTACCCTGATCAAGTTACAGCAACAGCTAGCCGGCTACTGCTATTAATAAGAAATGGCACACATATGCATGCTAAAACTTCATTTTGCTTCTATTAGAATCCCAACCCGCATCTCATGAATCATGCGTACACAAATCAAATGTGAACATAATCATTTTCCACACATGACAGTAGTCACATTTTACACCTTGAGTGTACCTTGGTAAAGAGAACCAAACTCTCTAGTCTTCTGCTCTTCATCACAGGCAGAACACAATTTACATACGGACCAATTATGTAATTCATGTTCCTCATATGATTATTTTTGTAACATTTAAGAACTTAGTGAAGGGAGATTGATCATTTGGTTTATAGTTCACTATCTCATGATTTTCATCTTCCAACTATGTTACCATGGCAATCAAAATAGGCCTCCTGTTTATTTCATAGGACAACCATACTGAAAATTAAAAGATAATAATGCACTGAAAGTAGCATTCAAGATTCAGGTGAAAGAAAAGGGAAAGCACTAACCTTCGTAAACGTCCTCATCCTCTTTACTGGAGGAGCAGGCGGCCAAGAACTTTTGTTCAAGAAGGCACCATTGTTAATTCCAGAGTCAATTGAATTAAACGCCATGTCTGACGCACCAAATGACTGTGAAACCATGGAGGATGATATCTCTTGCTGGGCATCCTTTGGTATTCTATAGTTGTTATCAATGTCTGTAGAGATATGATTTTCATACTTGACAGCATCAATCCCATTCGTCAGGAAGTCATCAGTTACCATAGGGAAGCCCACATGCCCATCATTGCTAATTCCAAACAATGCATTATTGCTTGGAATTTCAGCAGGAATTTCGGTATCTGGAGGTGCATCTTTGAACAGCTGCTGCTGACTAAAGTTGCTCATGGGGAAATTTGGATGTAGGAGTCCATCAGCCTGGGAAAGCCAAACTGAAGTTGCTGAAGAAGCTGTTTCTAGATAGTCTGTCGGGGGTGCGTTGTTCGCAAAATTTTGGGGACCAGCTCCTCCATTTGGTAATTTTGAAGGCATCATATTTTGCTTTACATTGGAATTCAACTTTGGCAATTCCTTTGTCATTCTTTGAGCTCCGGTGACAGCATCAAGGGAGCTTGGAACTGACATAGGAGCAGTTGAGTGAGGTGCCTTCTCCGTGTTGATCATGCTGGGGTACTGGTCCCTACCAGGGACTGGTTGTAGAAGATGATTACCATTAGCAGTGGAAGGTGATGTTGAGCAAGAAGGGATTTCTTCCGTAACTACAGAATGTGTAGCACCAGGCATCCTCAAAGGGCTTCCATTTGCTGAACTGAATTTAAGTGATGTGGTCGTAGGAATGGCAGCTTCTAAGGTGTCTGCAGGCAGAGCTTGCTTCTGTGGAAGCTTCTGGTGTGTAGTATCTGGCTGCATAGGTGGTGGCAGTGATGCTGCATGTGATGGGATTTTTGTGCTTTGTTGAGGCATCATCTGTTGTTGAGAAAGTGAATGGGAGCTTGACAGCTGCTGCTGCATATCCATAAGTAACTTTTGCTGTTCTTGGATCAGAGGTAATTGCGCAAGGGTAACTCCAGGTTGGGACAGCAATGATTGCTGCTGTTGCTGTAGCTTTTGCAGGAGTTGAAGCTGAAGCTGCTGATCCGATAATTGCAGCTGCTGATTTGACATATTTGGTAGCTGTGCAGGCATCTTACTGAGTTGCTGCTGTTGCTGTTGTTGTAACTGATGTTGATGTTGTTGCAATTGTTGTTGCTGAAGTAAAAGCTGCTGCTGCTGTAGAAATTTTTGTTGCTGCTGCTGTTGATGTTGTTGTTCTTGCTGTTGATGTTGCTGCTGCTGATGATGATGTTGCTGCTGCTGATGGGACAGGAGCGGCTGGCTGGCGGTTGGCAACTGATTTTGAGGTATATGTGGCTGCTGCTGCTGCTGCTGCTGCTGTTGCATCTGACTCTGTATAAGGACCTGAGCTTGGGCAAGACTGGTTTGAGCTTGGCTCAAAGGAAGGGCATAGTTCATGGACTGTTGTTGCCTCTGGAAGTTGCTGGCATCTTGAGTTTGTTCTTCTGGTTTGATGCTCGCACCATTCTGGTTCAATGGAAGGGCTGCCTTGGACAACTCATTGTTTGGCTGCATTTGGTGAGGAAGTTTGGGCGTATTAAACTGCATGTTATTCTGTTGCAGAAGCTGGTTCTGCAAGCACAACTGCCTCGACAGATCACCGGAACCAATATTTTGCATACTGGGGTTGGTTATTGACCGCAGGTACTCGGACTGCATGGCTGTATTTGCAAACGAGGAGCTCTGCTGCATATTCATGTTCATCCACTGAACCAAGCTCAGACCAGGCATTATGGTATTTTGCGTCTGAGGGTCCTTTATGCATATCTCTTCACCCAGCCAAGGCATAGCCCTCTTTAAGAGATTCTCCATTTCTGAGGACTCATCATCTGTAAGTACATAATTGGGATCAACTTATAAGCATGCATAAGACCAGTTCAATAAAACACTTAGATGAGAAGACTATCCAGAACCATTTCGGACTTCAATAAAATAATGGCTTGTCTAGCTATAATGCTCCCTCATAAATATGTTTTCATGGTATGGATGCCTGATCCATGTAAGAAAACAAGAATGTAGTCTGATAGATTCTCTACAGCTCAAACATCATTGTTTTCCCGAGGATCATAAACTCCTAGCTACTCATCTCCCTAAGGATTAAAGGGACAGGGTAATGATGTTCTTTGCAAAAATGCAAGTACTAGCTTTAAATTAGGGCATCTAGACGAATGTGTCAGAGATATACATGCACATACAATAAAACACTACATGCCACACACCCACCACCTCTGGTGCAGGCCTACTTTCCCAATTGTACAGTTAAAATGTAACATGATTTAACTATTGACATCCAGGATCAACAACTCTATCAAATGGTTATTTAGAAGATACAAAATAAGTGGCGTTGAGGTAATCCCAGGTCTACCTAGTTGTCTGGGACGCTTTGCACCAAAAAACGGAGGCGGGCATATGAAAAATGGAGCAGCGACCGGTTCAATCTCCCAGATTGAAACTCTGTTCCGTCTTTCACCTGCTGCAGATTCATCCCAACCAACCTGTTTAATGAAAGTTCTTGGATCAGCAGCAGAAAGGGGCGAGTGATGCAAAACAATGCTACCCAAATCAAACTACTAAACCAACCTGTAAATTGCGCCACTGAGAATTTTTCCATCTTACAGGATCTAAATCATTTATGCCAGTTATTGTGCCCATGTACCTGCAACATGCTAACATATGTCAGGTACTAAAAGGTTGAAAAATTGTAAGGACCGCTCACAGTCCACTCATTAAGTATAAGCATCAACAAACCACTAAGCTAATCATATAATATATATGACAAGATCTACATGACTCTTTCTTTCTTCAAAAAAGAACATACAAAAAAATATGTAGCCAATAACTTGAAACAGAAAATTAAAATGAGCAATAAAATACCTTCTCGTTCCTAATTCCTCAGTTTCAAACATCATGCGGAAGCGCATACCTAAAGATAATTGATTACCATAGACAGCCTTCTGATACTTAGCAAATGGGATAACAAATTCAGTAGGGCTGGCCCTGAAAATATACAGTTTGGATGTCATGGTTTGAAACACCATTGTGATTCACCAACACTGAGCTAATCAGCAGTTAATACGGGGCGAAAGTCACAGAACTGACCTGGGGTTGTAAAAGATGGTAAATGGGCTATTGTTGGCAGCAGCATGGGCTGCTGCAGCAAGAATCCCTATATGCATGCTGTCACTTGAAAGGACAGATGATGATATGTTAGTCGGTTGTCGGTTAGCACGCCTGATTCCTAGTAGAAGTTGCTGCCTTTCGTCCCTACAAACGTGTTGGAAAAAGGAACAAGGGACAGTCGCCGTCAGTTTTACCATAATAACAGAACTAGTACTCCAATACACTTCATTAGTTCAAACTTAACAGATATATTATCAGAAGATGTGCTGTACCTAACGAAAATGACAGAGTCTCCAGCAAATAACCTCTTGCCACTCACAAAGAGACTCCAGCCAGTCGTAAGGAGATGTCTCTTTGGCTGACCTGTTTACAATATAAAACAATTATGACTAAATACACCTGTAATACACAAAGAGACTCCAGCCAGTTGTATGGATATAATACACATGTAAACATACAGAAATTTCATATCAACAGTATTTAGAAGTGAACAATGTTCAATATTGAGTAACAACAAAATTAGATGTTTAGATATAGGCAATAGAGATCCTTTTGCAGCAGGAAAGATTTCCACAATGCTGAAACTTCTTACCCCTATATATGTGACGGAATGTCCACACGTTATCATGCAAATCCCTAGCTTGTATCTCTTGAGCGGGTGGTTGCATTGAGAAATCCTAGAAGAGCACAAAGCAACAACAATTTAATCAGAAGGACGAAGGATACATAAGATAAAGCAAATGAACTTGGACTCCAATCTTTTTACATACAAGAGGTGGAAATATCTTCTCTGCGGCTCGGCGAGGCACAGAGAAGCCTCCATGCGTACTCGTATCACTAGCAGTCAGTGTCTTACAGAAGAACTCATTCTGTGGCCTGGCTTGTTTGAGTGCTAGCTCTGATAGCTGCAGTGCCTCCTTTCCATACTGATCATAATTCAAACCGATCAAAATACAAATAACTATGTTAGCATACCGGAACAAAAGGGAAGTTCTGAAAAGAAACAACAAACAGATCAGATACTTACTGAGGTAACTGGCTGAAGAGTCATTTGTGCATAAACTTCATCAGTTTCTAAGTCAGCCTGAGACAGATAGAAATCATTTTCAGTATGCATGATGACAAGCAGAAGGACAACAAATAAGCATGTGGCAGTAGATTACATGTAAAGTGATATTGTGCAGTAGGCAGATCAACTTGGATGGAAGGTTTGGGTAGTTTGGAACATGGGCATCAACATCCTTCTGCATAGAAGCTGCAACCTGCCAAATGGAACATGCTTAAGTCCCAGATCAAAGCAACTTAAATATAATCATAAATTCAACGAAGGGCATACTAGTAGGTAGGACCAGAAACTGAAACCGACAACAACCCACAGGAAGAAGAATAGTTTCACATCACACCCCGAATATCATTGCCATGAATTGCAAGTTTTTATTCCGGTTTATCTTCGAACCGTAAACTTCCAATGGGACGAAACAAAATGAAACCACAGAGGGAACCAAAGTTCTGTTAAGCCATGCTCCACTTGTAAATCCAAAATATACCGCCTAACTATTATTTTTCTTTCTGCAACCTCAGTATTATCATGTAATAATGGGTTTAAAAATTGTAAGGCTCAAGTTGAGATTTATATACAAAGTAAAAAAATCAGCAAGTAGAGCCAAGTGTTATGAGGCCATTTCCAATCATGCCTAAAACAGTTAACACTCCCCCTCATCGAGCCGAAAGGGGAACCAATCGCCAGTACAGAATTAGGCACCTCCCTCCCGGCACTATCTTCCCCACGTAAGGAATCCTTTCCTAATCCAAGCATTCCATCACCCCAATCCTCCAGACTTGCTCAGAACAAGCTCACTGCAGAGCGCCAAATGCAAGAAAGGTGCAGCAGAACATGCTACTAAATGCTCCCAGCAGCACCGCCCAATCAATGCAGGAATTCGAAGTGTACTCGGTTGCTTCATCCACCAGACAAACAGAGCAAGAGAATGGTGCAACACACCAGAAGCCCATAAAAGAGGGGGGCCGGTAGGCCCCTATCTCCCCCAACCACTTTGGCCACAAGCTTAAAATTGGTAGCAAACAGAGCAAACCATAGTACAGGTAGCAACCAACCGACTAACTGATAATAATACACTACTATCACATATGCCTGTAACTGAAGAAAAATACAGATATCAAGAGGACAGTAATGGTATATCACATAACCAGCAAAAAGAAATCATCAATTGCTGAATCAAGGGATTTTTAGGGAACAGAATATAGGTGCTTTAAGAAAGTCGTCCAAGAATCATTCCTGGAAATAGTAATCTGATGGGAGAGAAAATGGCAAGTGACTCTCAACACTCAAACAGCAAAACATCACATCATATCAAATCAGAACAAGGATAACCATGACTCACACCACCACCACCCATCGAAATGGAGCACCGCACATCGAATCAACAGAGATAACTCTCAGCAACAGGTTCAGGATGGCAGAAACGAACCTTGGCCACACAGGAACACAGCTCAGACGGCGCCAATTAAATAAAAATTATAAAAATGCGAACCTGATTTTGCTATTGAGAAAACTCAAATCAAGCTATTAAATACTTGATCTTGATCGGCAGCAAGAAGACGATCGAAGGGTCAATCAAAAGGGGGGAATCCAGCCAAAGAGCTAGTAACAGACAGACATCACTAGACAGAATAATCTGGCGAAAGCATATGGCGAGACGGAAGAGAAACAGGCATTTACCTGCTCGCTGTGGCCCTGTGGGAAGTAGACGATGAGGCTGCCTGCCGGCGGGAGCTGCACCAGCGGGCCGGCGCAGGCGTGCCACAGGTCCGAGTTGATCGCCGGCGCCTTCTTCTCCCCTGCACACCACCGAGTCCATCAGTAATAAACCAGAGAAACACCAGCCTTGGCCACCAATTTCTTGTTAACACGGAGAACCAAATGCATCTATGCTCAAAAAAAGAGAACCAAATGCATCCGGCTCCGTTGCCTTCTTGGCACAGGCCGCCGGCGATGGCCGTCGCCGCCACTGCTACTTGTTTCGGAGTGGCATTTGTTTGGTTGTCACTTGTGTTTGCAGCTAACAACAGCCTTGCTGGCGAAGTGGTTACAGGAACGACACCGCACATGGCTCTCCGGCGCCGGCGACCAGCCAGCAGCCAAGGTCCAGCAACTTGTTTTTTTAAATAAACCCCCCGACAAACCGGAAAACACGTAGCGAAACCCCATGTGCGGACTCTCACATCGCGTCACCTTTGGGACCTGGAAGAGCCAAGAAAGAAACAAGAGGCCGCCGGAGAAAAGGGAGGAGGCTTTCCGATCCCCCCTGACGCAATAACGCGAGAGGGGGAGGAGCAGACAGCAAAAAGGACAACGCCACCGTTGGTTGGTCTCCGAGGCCGAACCGCCATGCCATTGGAAGAGAGGAGGGAGGAAAGGAGGGAGGGAATCAGTAGTAGCAGTACCTTCGCATCCGGCGCCCGGCACCGCCACGGTCACCGCCGACCCGGCGACCGAGCTCGCCGGCGGCGGCTGCTGCTGCCGCTCCATCTTCATCATCTTCCGCCCGGAGTCCCGGACGCGCGGCGACCAACCAAACGAACGAGCCGACCGGATCACCTGGTCTCCGCCGGCGAGAGCTGCTGGCTCAGAGAGCACCACGCATGGCCGCACGACCAGGCCGGAAGAAAGGCGGGCAGGCCGGCCGTCCCAGGCCCGTGCGCGCTCGCGTGTCCCCTCCGACAGGCGGCAGACAAGGGGGGCGGGGGAGGAGAGGGACTGGGGTGGGGGGCGGCGAGCACGCGGCGCCGAGACCGAAGACCTGTCTCCCGCTGCCTAGGCTGCTACGCGGCTGGCTCTATGTGTCGAGAGAGGAGAGAGAGAGAGGGAGGGTCGCTGTGCCGCGTGATGATCTCTCTCGCTCTCTCTATACTCTCTCTCTCTCTCTCTCTTCTGATCTTGCTTGCTTTGGTGTCTCTGCAGGGCAGGGGCAGGGGCAGGGGCAGGAGGAGGTCTGGTCTGCGCTGCCTGCGCCTGGGCGTTGCTTGCTTGCTCGCTTTGCTTGTGCTCTGCTGCCTCGGCTGCGCTGCAGACGCCTGCCTCGGGCCACTAAAAGTTTTTCTTATTGTCCGTGTGGTGTGGCGTGAGAGAGATGGAGAGAGGAGTACGGTCGTGGTCAGCTCGCTCCGCTGCGTCTCTCTCCCTTCCTCTCTCCTCCACCACCCCGCCCCACCCCACAGGCTCTGCCGATGGTTTTTCACTGTCCTCCAGTTTTGTTTTCTTCTTGCTCCCCCTCACTCCGCGGGCCCCACGCTGGTGTTTCTTTGGGCGCATCAGTTTTTCCACTTTGCATACTTTGTCCCAACTGGACCTGACTTAGCATATGCAGGCTAAAAAACAAAATCTGTATGTTGATTGGTTGCGTGCATCCCTAGTCTGAATGTGCTAAAACGAAAGGCATGTTGTTTGGTTGCGGACTTGTTTGAGGGGAAACACAAGTCTTAAGACTAGCCACAATGGGAGTAACTTCGGTAGTAACATCGAGTCCAACTCAGCAAATTTGCTTATGTGGCAATGAGTTAATGAGGAGAGATATAGTACTAGTAACTTAGCTAGTTACTGTAACATCACATCTCTCAATGCAATATGAGTCTATAACCTAATAAATGAAGCTTTGCATGTTACTATACTTATGTTACTACCCACTATTAAGGTAGTAACATAGTCTAGGGATATGTGTATGTTACTAGTGTATGTTACCCTTCATTGTGGCTAGTCTAAACAATGACTGGACCACGGGAGCTCGGGCGGTCGTGGCAAAGGCATTGACATGCTCCTTGCACTTGGTGATCACCTCCAGACCCTCGTCGTTGAAGACGATCACCTTCACGGTGTCGGGGCACAACAGCTTGAACGTCGGCATGTACCCGATCATGATTCAGTGAACGACGGCGAAGGTGGCCCAACCCTGATCAAGGATGACCCTGCCGTCGATCACCCTCACCGTCACCCTCCATGCGCAGCCGGTGTTCATCTTTTGCTTGAACTCTGTAGGGATGGTGGGGAAGTGCTTTGTGAAGTCGAGAGGCGATGGCGGACTCTCTAGCTTAGGAGCAAGGATAACCTTGCATAAGTGGTTTGGTCCTGACTCCTGATGGAAATGGCCATAATTCCTCCGCTTTGGGGCTTGGGTGATCCAGCACTTGCGTTTCGTCCAATGGAGGCACAACCTCCTTGCCCTTCTCCAATAGTGGCACGACATCCTTGTCCTTATCCATCTGTATTATGAACAACACACAGTTCAATGGTCAGCATTCATTCATATCGGCCTAACGCTCCAATATTAACCCATCCTACTAACCCAGCACCGCACTCAAACCCCCTCTGTTTCACCACCTCTCCTCTTCCACCTCTCTGTTTCACCACCTCTCCCTTGCCATGAACTCCAACGCTAACCCTTTCCCCTGGGGCATTGGATGGAGGGCCTTCTTCCTTGGGTGCTCGCTCGGTGACCGCAAGAAGTTCGGGCACACCATGAAAGTGTGCTCGAACTTCAACAGCATCAATGACATGCACAAGGAGGCTGATGTTGTGATTAAGAAGGATATGTCGGATGAGCTGAAGACACTGGTTCCAGACCCAACCAAGGGCGTGATGTCAGTGGACATCATGCGTTGGGCCATGAATCATGCAGACTCCGGCGACGCTCGATGGGCCAAGTACAGTCAGTACAAGGCGCCTCAAGACCAGCGTACTGCGGCGTACTGGAGTAGTACGTTTGGGTCACCGGAGTCCGACAATGACGAGGTGCAGATGGTGGCCAGGGCGCCGGCGGCAGGCGACCGTGCAAGACCCATCGTTCTTGATGAAGACGATGAGGACGAAGCCAATGAGAAAGAAAAGAAGATGACTACGACCCCCCCCCCCGCCCCCACCCCCGCCGCCGTCGCTCGACACGACTCTAGGGTCGCCGGGGCTAGACAATCCAATCCCCGCCGCCGATGTAATCGAAAAATAACCTATGAGTCGTAGATGCAAGAATCGATTGATGTTAATCCTCCACCCCCCGATGTGTTCAATCCCCCCTAACTCTTCAATGGAGTGCTATAATCGAATCTAGCCCGTGTAGAGAGTAGTGAATGTAACAGAGAGGATGAGGTCTTACTGCCATGGTCGATGCGCTCCAGTGGAGGTCTGCAGTCGCTCCAATGGTTGCTACCGTCGTCTTGGATCGATTCACAGTAGAGCTCAGGTGGTCGTCGCCGTTGGTGTGAGTGGGGAAGAGAGAAGAGAGCGATGAGGAGGGGGGGTGAGGGTAATTTATGACGACGCGTCTGGAAACAACGCGACGTCTCGGGACCGCACCCACGCGTGCAACTGCCCACGCCCACGTGCCTAGGGTTGCATCGCTCGGGCCTGACTGAGGAAAAACGGCTGATTTGAGTGTTCCCACGAATGCAGGCCAAGAAGTGCTTTAATCTTCATGCTATGCAGGCTCAATAGTGAATGCGGGTAACCAAATGGGCTTTTTTCTTCCCGTGCAGGCTTGGCCGAGGTATATGCAGCCTACCTAACGCGTACTTTATCGTCTCTTCCTTTTGGCACGGAATAGCACTAGTAGTAGTACAATGGGTTTGTTTGATTTGGAATGCAATGAAACAAATACTTACTCCACTAAAATGTACTCCCTTGCTATGTCTTGAGCTTGCGTTGGTTTTCCTTGAAGAGGAAAGGGTGATGCAGCACAGTAGTGTAAGTATTTCCCTTAGTTTTTGAGAAACAAGGTATCAATCCAGTAGGAGGCTCCTAAAAAGTCCCACACGCCTACACAAACAAACAAGAACATCGCAACCAACGCGATAAAGGGGTTGTCAATCCCTTCACGGCCACTTGCGAAAGTGAGATCTGATAGATATAATATGATAAGATAAATATTTTTGGTATTTTTATGATATAGATTGGAAAGTAAAAGATGCAAATAAAAGTAGATTGAAAACTTATATAATAAAAGATAGACCCGGGGGCCATAGGTTTCACTAGTGGCTTCTCTCAAGATAGCATAAGTATTACGGTGGGTGAACAAATTACTATCGAGCAATTGATAGAAAAGTGCATAGTTATGAGATTATCTAGGCATGATCATGTATATAGGCATCACGTCCATGACAAGTAGATCGAAATGATTCTGCATCTACTACTATTACTCCACACATCGACCGCTATCCAGCATGCATCTAGAGTATTAAGTTCATGAAGAACAGAGTAACGCATTAAGAAAGATGACATGATGTAGAGGGATAAACTCATGCACTATGATATAAACCCCATCTTTTTATCCTCGATGGCAACAATAAAATACGTGCCTTGCTGCCCCTGCTGTCACTGGAAAGGACACCGTAAGATTGAACCCAAAGCTAAGCACTTCTCCCATTGCAAGAAAGATCAATCTAGTAGGCCAAACCAAACTGATAATTCAAAGAAACTTTCAAAGATAACTTAATCACACATAAAAGAATTCAAAGGAGATTCAAATATTTCTCATAGATAAACTTGATCATAAACCCACAATTCATCGGGTCTCGCCAAACACACCGCAAAAAGAGTTACATCGAATAGATCTCCAAGAAGATCGAGGAGAACATTGTATTGAGATTCAAAGAGGGAGAAGAAGCCATCTAGCTAATAACTATGGACCCGAAGGTCTGTGGTAAACTACTCACAACTCATCGGAGAGGCCTTGGAGATGATGTAGAGGGCCTCTGTGGTGGATTCCTCCTCCGGCGGAGCGCCGACGACGGCTCCAAGATGGGATCTTGCGGATACAAAAGTTTGCGGCGGTTGAATTAGGTTTTTGTGGTTGCTTCTGATGTTTTCAGGGTACGGGTGTATATATAGGAGGAAGAAGTACATCGGTTGACGATCGAGGGGCCCACGAGGGTGGGGGGCACGCCAGGCACCCTCGTGGCCGCCTCGCTTGTTGCTTGACGTCCACTCCAAGTCTCCAGGTTGGCATTTGTTCCAAAAAGATCGTTCCCAAAGGTTTCATCCCATTTGGACTCCGTTTGATATTCCTTTTTCTTCGAAACACTGAAATAGGCAAAAAAAGCAATTCGGGTTGGGCCTCCGGTTAGTAGGTTAGTCCCAAAAATGATATAAAAGTGTAAAGTAAAGCCCATAAACATCCAAACAGGTAATATAATAGCATGGAACACTAAAAAATTATAGATACGTCAGAGACGTATCAAGCATCCCCAAGCTTAATTCCTGCTCGTCCTCGAGTAGGTAAATGATAAAAACAGAATTTTTGATGTGGAATGCTATCTAGCATAATTCTTAATGTAATTCTCTTTATTGTGGCATGAATGTTCAGATCCAAATGATTCAAAATAAAAGTTCATATTGACATAAGAAATAGTAATACTTCAAGCATACTAACAAAGCAATCTTGTCTTCTCAAAATAACATGGCATTGGAAGGTTCATCCCTACAAAATCATATAGTTTGGTCATGCTCCATCTTCTTCACACAAGAAAACTCTTATCCTGCACACCCCCGATGACAAGCCAAGCAATTGTTTCATACTTTAGCAATCTCAAACCTTTTTCAATTTTCACGCAATATATGAGCGTGAGCCATGGATATAGCACTATGGCTGGAATAGAATATGATGATGGAGGTTGTGTGGAGAAGATAAAAAAGAGAGAAAGTCTTATATTGACGAGGATAATCAACGGTCTATGGAGATGCCCATCAATTGATGTCAACATGAGGAGTAGGGATTGCCATGCAACGAATGCACTAGAGCTATAAATGTATGAAAGCTCAACAAAAGAAACTAAGTGGGTGTGCATCTAACTTGCTTTCTCATGAAGACCTAGGACATTTTGAGGAAGCCCATCGTTGGAATATACAAGCCAAGTTCTATAATGAAAAATTCCCACTAGTATATTAAAGTGACAACAAATGAGGCTCTCTAAATGAAGAACATAGTGCTACTTTGAAGCACAAGTGTGGAAAAAGATAGTAACATTGCCCCCCTTTTATTTTCCTTTTTTCCCTTTTTTGGGCCTTTCTTGTTTTTATTTGGCCTTTCCTTTTTTTATTTTTTTATTTGGCCTCTCTTTTTTTGGCCTTTCATTTTTTATAAGGGACAATGCTCTAATAATGATGATCATCACACTTCTATTTATTTACAACTCATGAGTTACAACTCAAAACTAGAATGAGATATGACTTTATATGAATGCCTCCGGCGGTGTACCGGGATGGGTAATGATGCAAAAGTGACATGTATGAATTTATGAAGGTGGCTTTGCCACATACGATGTCAACTACATGATCATGCAAGGCAATATGACAATGATGATGCGTGCCATGATGAACGGAACGGTGGAAAGTTGCATGGCAATATATTTCGGAATGGCTGACAATGATGATGCATGTCATGATGAACGGAATGGTGGAAAGTTTCATGGCAATATATTTCGGAATGGCTATAGAAATGCCATAGTAGGTAGGTATGGTGGCTGTTTTGAGGAAGATATAAGGAGGTTTATGTGTGATAGAGCGTATCTTATCACAGGGTTTGGACGCACCGGCGAAGTTTGCACCAACTCTCAAGGTGAGAAAGGGCAATGCACGGTACCGAAGAGGCTAGCAATGATGGAAAGGTAATAGTGTGTATAATCCATGGACTCAATATTAGTCATAAAGAACTCATATACTTATTGCAAAAATCTACAAGTCATCAAAAACCAAGCACTACACGCATGCTCCTAGGGGGATAGATTGGTAGGAAAAGACCATCGCTCGTCCCCGACTGCCACTCATAAGGATGACAATCTAAGAACACCTCATATTTCAAATTTGTTACACAACGGTTACCATACATGCATGCTACGGGACTTGCCAACTTCAACACAAGTATTCTTTAAATTCACAATTACCCACCTAGCATGACTCTAATATTACCGCCTCCATATCTCAAAACAATTATCAAGTATCAAATTGATCATAGCATCCAATTCACTTCCTATGATAGTTTTTATTATACCCAACTTGGATGCCCATCATTCTAGGACCAATTTTATGATCATAGCAAATACTATGCTGTTCTAAAAGACTCTCAAAATAATATAAGTGAAGCATGAGAGATCAACGATTTCTACAAAATTAAACCACCGCCGTGCTCTAAAAGATATAAGTGAAGTACTAGAGCAAAACTATCTAGCTCAAAAGATATAAGTGAAGCACATAGAGTATTCTAATAAATTCCAAATCATGTGGGTTTCTCCCAAAAGGTGTGTACAGAACGGATGATTGTGGTAATCTAAAAAGCAAAGACTCATATCATACAAGACGCTTCAAGCAAAACACATATCATGTGGCGAATAAAAATATAGCTCCAAGTAAAGTTACCGATAGACGAAGACAAAAGAGGGGATGCCTTCCAGGGCATCCCCAAGCTTAGGCTTTTGGTTGTCCTTGAATATCTTGGGGTGCCATGGGCATCCCCAAGCTTAGGCTCTTGCCACTCCTTATTCCATAATCCATCAAATCTTTACCCAAAACTTGAAAACTTCACAACACAAAACTCAATAGGAAATCTCATAAGCTCCGTTAGTGCAAGAAAGAAAAACCACCACATAAGTTACTGTAATGAACTCATTCTTTATTTATATTGGTGTTAAACCTACTGTATTCCAACTTCTCTATGGTTCATACCCCCCGATACTAGCCATAGATGCATCAAAATAAGCAAACAACACACGAAAAACAGAATCTGTCAAAAACAGAACAGTCTATAGAAATCTGTAACTTTCGAATACTTATGAAACTCTAAAAATCCTACCAAACTAGGACGTCCTAGGAAATTTGTCTATTGATATACAGCAAAAAGAATCAATGCAAAAGCATGTTTCTGTGATTTATTGAATTTTTTCTCATGAGCGCAAAGTTTCTGTTTTTCAGCAGAATCAAATTAACTATTACCATAGGTTATCCTATAGGTTTTACTTGGCACAAACACTAATTAAAACATGAAAGCACGTTGAAATAGAAGCTAGATGAAATATTTATTACTAAACAGAAGCAAAAAGCAAGAAACAAAAATTGGGTTGCCTCCCAACAAGCGCTATCGTTTAACGCCCCTACCTAGGCATAAAAGCGAGAATAGATCTAAGTAGTACCATATTTAGTTTTTAATTTTTTAGCGGAGTCTTTTTCGAATCCGGGAGGTTCTTTACGTTTCCCCTCATACTCTGAATTTTTTAGATCTAAAGAATCCAACCGCTTATTACAAAGGGTATTCAACATATTCATGTGGTGAAGATTTCCGCTAACACTCTTAAGAGGTTCAAGGGACTTTTGTAAAAAAAATGATACTTCATAATTTTTTTCAAAAACCTCTGTCTCCTCCGGGGTATGATGTGATCCCCCTTTTTGAGGTAGTGTTCCCACTATTCCCTCTATGACTTCATGCGCAATACTGGGATCAATCTCGATAAAATTGCCTTTGGCAATACAATCCAAGAGTTGTCTATGGGACATATTTAGTCCAACATAAAATTTGCGAAGAACAATTCTAAAATTCACCTCTAAAGTGCAATTACGATAAGATTCCATCATCCTAAACCAAGCATCTTTCAAGTTTTCTCCTTGCCTTTGCTTGAAGTGAAGAACTTCAAACTCGGGAGACAAAGGAGTAGATAGAGAACTAGCCATGACGAGGAAATAAACGATCTAACACACGAGCACACACAAAAAGGCAAGCGAGAGAGAGGGAAGAATATTGGGAAAGAGAGGGCGAATAAAACGGCAAGGGTGAAGTGGGGGAGAGGAAAACGAGAGGCAAATGGCAAATAATGTAATGCGAGGGAGATGAGTTTGTGATGGGTACTTGGTATGTCTTGACTTGAGTGAAGACCTCCCCGGCAACGGCGCCAGAAATCCTTCTTGCTACGTCTTGAGCTTGCATTGGTTTTCCTTGAAGAGAAAGGGGTGATGCAGCACAGTAGCGTAAGTATTTCCCTCAGTTTTTGAGAACCAAGGTATCAATCCAGTAGGAGGCTCCTCAAAAGTCCCACGCACCTACACAAACAAACAAGAACCTCGCAACCAATGCGATAAAGGGGTTGTCAATCCCTTCACGGCCACTTGTAAAAGTGAGATCTGATAGAGATAATATGATGAGATAATTTTTTTTGGTATTTTTATGATATAGATTGGAAATTAAAAGATGCAAATAAAAGTAGATTAAATACTTATATAATAAAAGATAGACCCAGGGTCCATAGGTTTCACTAGTGTCTTCTCTCAAGATAACATAAGTATTATGGTGGGTGAACAAATTACTATCGAGCAATTGTAGAAAAGTGCATAGTTATGAGATTATCTAGGCATGATCATGTATATAGGCATCACGTCCGTGACAAGTAGATCAAAACGACTCTGCATCTACTACTATTACTCCACACATCAACCGCTGTCCAGCATGCATCTAGAATATTAAGTTCATAAAGAACAGAGTAACACATTAAGAAAGATGACATGATGTCGAGGGATAAACTCATGCAATATGATATAAACCCTATCTTTTTATCCTCGATGGCAACAATACAATACGTGCCTTGCTGCCCCTGCTGTCACTGGGAAAGGACACCGCAAGATTGAACCCAAAGCTAAGCACTTCTCCCATTGCAAGAAAGATCAATCTAGTAGGCCAAACCAAACTGATAATTCGAAGAGACTTGCAAAGATAACTTAATCACACATAAAAGAATTTAGAGGAGATTCAAATATTTATCATAGATAAACTTTATCATAAACCCACAATTCATCGAATCTCGGCAAACACACCGCAAAAAGAGTTACATCGAATAGATCTCCAAGAAGATCGAGGAGAACATTGTATTGAGATTCAAAGAGAGAGAAGAAGCCATCTAGCTAATAACTATGGGCCCGAAGGTCTGTGGTAAAATACTCGCAACTCATCGGAGAGGCCTTGGAGATGATGTAGAGGCCCTCCATGGTGGATTCCTCCTCCGGCGGAGCGCCGACGACGGCTCCAAGATGGGATCTCGCGGATACAAAAGTTCGCGGCGGTGGAATTAGGTTTTCGCGGTTGCTTCTGATGTTTTCAGGGTATGGGTGTATATATAGGAGGAAGAAGTACCTCGGTTGACGATTGAGGGGCCCACGAGGGTGGGGGGAACGCCCACCCCTAGGGGGCGCGTTGGGCACCCTCGTGGCTGCCTCGCTTGTTGCTTGACGTCCACTCCAAGTATCTAGGTTGGCATTTGTTCCAAATAGATCGTTGATACGTCCATTTTGCATCATGCTTTTATATCAATATTTATTGCATTATGGGTTGTTATTACACGTTATGTCACAATACTTATGGCTATTCTCTCTTATTTTACAAGGTTTACCATGAAGAGGGGGAATGCCGGCAACTAGGATTCTGGCTGGAAAAAGAGCCAATATTGGAAACCTATTCTGCACAGCTCCCAAAGTCCCGCAACTCCACGAAAGTCGTTTTTGGATTTAATAAGAATTATTGAGCGAAGAAAGCACAAGAGGGGGCCCACACCCTGGCCAGGAGGGTGGGGGCGCGGCCCCTGTCTCCTGGGCCCCTGGTGGCCCTCCGGTGCCCATCTTCTGCTATATGAGGTCGTTCGTCCTGGAAAAATCAGGAGGAAGCTTACGGGACGAAACTCCGCCGCCACGAGGTGGAACCTTGGCGGAACCAATCAAGGGCTCCGGCAGAGCTGTTCTGCCGGGGAAACTTCCCTCTGGGAGGGGGAAATCATCACCATCGTCATCACCAACAATCCTCTTATTGGGAGGGGGTCAAACTCCATCAACATCTTCACCAGCACCATCTCCTCTCAAAACCCTAGTTCATCTCTTGTATCCAATCTTGTATCAAAACCACAAATTGGTACTTGTGGGTTGCTAGTAGTGTTGATTACTCCTTGTAGTTGATGCTAATTGGTTTACTTGGTGAAAGATCATATGTTCAGATCCTTAATGCATATTATTACTCCTCTGATTATGAACAAGGATATGCTTTGTGAGTAGTTACGTTTTGTTCCTAAGGACATGGGTGAAGTCTTGCTATTAGTAGTCATGTGAATTTGGTATTCGTTCGATATTTTGATGAGATGTATGTTGTCTTTCCTCTAGTGGTGTTATGTGAGTGTAGACTACATGACACTTCACCATTATTTGGGCCTAGAGGAAGGCATTGGGAAGTAATAAGTAGATGATGGGTTGCTAGAGTGACAGAAGCTTAAACCCTAGTTTATGCGTTGCTTCGTTAGGGGCTGATTTGGATCCATATGTCTAATGATGTGGTTAGGTTTACCTTAATACTTGTTTTGTAGTTGCGGATTCTTGCAATATGGGTTAATCATAAGTAGGTTGCTTGTCCAAGTAAGGGCAGTACCCAAGCATCGGTCCACCCACATATCAAATTATCAAAGTACTGAACACGAATCATATGAGCGTGATGAAAAGTAGCTTGACGATAATTCCCATGTGTCCTCGGGAGCTCTTTTCTCATTATAAGAAATTGTCCAGGCTTGTCCTTTGCTACAAAAAGGATTGGGCCACCTTGCTGCACTTTATTTACTTTCATTGCTTGTTACTCGTTACAATTTATCTTATCACAAAACTATCTGTTACCTACAATTTCAGTGCTTGCAAAGAAAACTTTACTGAAAACCGCTTGTCATTTCCTTCTGCTTCTCGTTGGGTTCGACACTCTTACTCATCGAAAGGACTATGATAGATCCCCTACACTTGTGGGTCATCAAGACTCTTTTCTGGCGCTGTTGCCGGGGGGTGAAGCGCCTTTGGTGAGTGGAACTTGGTAAGGAAACATTTATATAGTGTGCTGAAATTTTCTGTCACTTGTTAGTATGGAAACTAATCCTTTGAGGGGCTTGTTTGGGGTATCTTCACCCCGACCAGTAGAGCAAAGAGTTGCTCCTCAACCTACTGAACCTACTGAAAATATTTACTTTGAGATTCCTTCGGGTATGATAGAGAAACTGCTAGCCTATCCCTTTGCAGGACATGGAACATTGCATCCCGGTTTACACCTTGTCTTTGTGGATGAAGTTTGTGGATTATTTAAGCTTGCAGGTATTCCCGATGATGTTGTTAAAAAGAACGTCTTCCCTTTATCTCTGAAGGGAGATGCATTGACATGGTATAGGCTATGTGATGATACGGGATCTTGGAATTATAAACGATTGAAGTTAGAATTTCACCAGAAGTTCTATCCTATGCATCTTGTTCATCGTGAGCGTAATTACATATATAATTTCTAGCCTTGCGAAGGAGAAAGCATCGCTCAAGCTTGGGGGAGGCTTAAGTCAATGTTATATTCATGCCCCAATCATGAGCTCTCAAGAGAAATGAATTTTTATGCTCGGCTTTCTCCCAATGATCGCAACATGCTCGATACTTCCTATGATGGTTCTTATGTGTTGAAGACTATTGAATTCAAATGGGACTTATTGGAAAGAATTAAACGCAACTCTAAAGATTGGGGTTCCGACGATGGTAAGGAGTCAGGTATGACACCTAAGTTTGATTGTGTTAAATCTTTTATGGATACCGATGCTTTTCGTGGATTTAGCGCTAAATATGGAATTGACTCTGAGATAGTAGCTTCTTTCTGTGAATCTTTTGCTACTCACGTTGATCTCCCTAAGGAGAAGTGGTTTAAATATAATCCTCCCATTGAAGTAAAAGTAGTTGCACCTATTACAGTTGAAGAAAAGACTGTCACTTATAGTGATCCTATTGTTCCTACTACTTATGTTGAGAAACCTCCTTCTCCTGTTAGGATAAAGGATCATGCTAAAACTTCGACTGTTGTCCGTAAGAGTAATACTAGAACTTATACACCTCCTAAGCAAATTAAGGTTGAACCTAGTATTGCTACGGTTAAAGATCTCTTGGATGATAATATAGATGGGCATGTTATTTACTTCTGTGGTGAAACTGCTAATATTGTTAAACGAGATGCTAAAATACATAGACCTGTAGTAGGCATGCCTGTTATTTCTGTTAAAATAGGAGATCATTGTTATCATGGCTTATGTGATATGGGTGCTAGTGCTAGTGCAATACCTTTATCCTTATATCAAGAAATTATGCACGATATTACACCCGCTGAGTTGGAAGATATTGATGTTACAATTAAGCTTGCCAATAGAGATACTATTAAGCCTTTTGGGATTGTTAGAGATGCTGAAGTCTTGTGTGGGAAGGTCAAATACACTGCTGGTTTTCTTGTTCTTGGTTCCCCACAAGATGACTTTTGTCCCATCATATTTGGTAGACCCTTCTTGAATATTGTTAATGCTAAGATTGATTGCAAAAAGGATGTTGTTACGATTAGCTTGGATGATATGACTCATGAGTTTAATTTTGCTAAATTTCATAGACAACCCCGTGATAAAGAATCACCTAGTAAGGATGAGATTATTGGTCTTGCTTCTATTGTCGTGCCTCCTGCTGATCCGTTAGAACAATATTTGCTAGACCATGAAAATGATATGTTTATGAAGGAAAGAAGGGAAATAGATGAAGTGTTCCTTCAATAGGAACTTATTCTGAAACACAACCTACCTATTGAAATTCTAGGGGATCCCCTTCCACCCAAGGGTGATCCCGTGTTTGAACTCAAACCATTACCTGATAATCTTAAGTATGCTTATCTTGATGAAAAGAAAATATATCCTGTTATTATTAGTGCTAACCTTTCAGAGCAAGAATAAGAAGGATTATTGAAAACTCTGAAGAAGCACTGTGCTGCTATTGGATATACTCTCGATGATCTCAAGGGCATTAGTCCCATGTTATGACAACACAAAATTAATTTGGAAGACGATGCCAAACCAGTTAGAGATCCTCAACGACGATTGAATCCTAAGATGAAAGAAGTGGTAAGAAAGGAGATACTAAAGCTCCTTGAGACAAGCTCCTTGAGACAGGTATAATTTCTCCCGTTGCTGATAGTGATTGGGTAAGCCATGTCCATTGTGTTCCTAAGAAGGGAGGTATTACTATCGTTCCTAATGATAAAGATGAATTGATCCTGCAAAGAATTATTACAGGTTATAGGATGGTAATTGATTTCCGTAAATTCAATAAAGCTACTAAGAAAGATCATTACCCTTTACCTTTTATCGATCAAATGCTAGAAAGACTATCCAAACACACACATTTCTGCTTTCTAGATGGTTATTCTGGGTTCTCTCAAATACATGTGTCAGCGAAGGATCAACCAAAAACTACTTTCACTTGCCCTTTCGGTACTTTTGCTTATAGATGTATGCCTTTTGGTTTATGTAATGCACCTGCTACCTTTCAAAGATGCATGATGGCTATATTCTCTGACTTTTTTGAAAAGATTTGTGAGGTATTCATGGATGATTTCTCCGTTTATGGATCCTCTTTTGATGATTGCTTGAGCAACCTTGATCGAGTTTGTAAGTGCATCTAGTGCCACCCCTAGTTGGTTTTGGAGTATTGACGACAAAGTTGGTTAAGGGACTAATGTGTTTGTGAGAATTGCAGGATAACGCAGGTAGTGTCCCTCATTGATTCGGTTTACCTACCGGAGATGACCCCTAAAAATGTATGAAGACATTGAAGACAATGGTGGTGTGTGAAGACATTCACACTGAAGTCTATGACATGAGAAGACAATGAGTGAAGACTATGGAGCGCGAAGACTAAGTTGTTTCGTTGTTTCCTTTTCTTCTTTGTTGAGTCATAGGAACCACCGTACTGTTAAGTGGGGTCCAAGTGAACTAAGTCAGAGTGACTAAAGTGATGCTCAACCCAAATCCTATGTCTTCGAGCGAAGACAATGAGAGCAAATCTTATCCAGAGCTGGATGAGTCAGCTTTGCTTGTAGCCCAAGTAAAGTTGTCGTGTGTGTTTGAAATCTGACCATTGGAACACGTGTCAATTCCTTAGTGACCCAGGGTCATTTCGGACATATCAGGTCAGGTTGCCTTGTGGCTATAAATAGCCCGCCCCCTACACCATAAATTGGTGACTGCTTAGAGTTAGTTTACGGCTTTTGTCGTTTTGAGAGCAACCCACCTCGAAGCCTTTGAGAGAGAGAAATCCTTGCGAGGACAAAGCCCAAACACCCAGAGCCAAAGAGTGTTAGGCATCACTGAAGTATTTCTGTCTGTGTGACCTGAAGACTTATTACACTTGAGGACTATGTATCCTCTAGCCGGTTAGGCGTCGCGTTCTGAGCATCCAAGAGTCATTGTGGATTGCCAGTGAACGAAGTCTGTGAAGGTTCGGAAGTCTACCTTGAAGACTTACCAGAGTGATTGGGCGAGGACTATGTGTCCTTAGCTCAAGGGGAATAAGGTGAAGACGCGGTCTTCTGAGTTGAATCTCAGCCTCCCTAACCAGATGTACAGTTGTTACAGCAACTGGAACTGGTCCAACAAATCCCGTGTCTTCAACAAGTGACTGGTTCTATCTCTTCCCTCCTTTACTTTGAGTTTGTCTTCGTGAAGTCATTGCTTAACTGTCTTATCTGTTTGACTTCATTGCTTGACTACTATTGTTGATTGGCTTCATACTATCTTCCATCCTGATCCTTACTACCTAGATGCTATTAGTCTTCGTACGTTAACACCAGTGCATACTTGACTATGGCTTGCTTGTTGTAGTTTATCTTCCGCTGCATATCAATTAGGTCATTTCTATTGTTTGTCTTTGAAACTTCCAGGTTTTGAAGACTTTGATAAAAACCGCCGATTCACCCCCCTCTAGTCGATAACTAGCACTTTCAATTGGTATCAGAGCAAGGTACTCCCTTGTTCTGTGTGATTCTGTTTAACCACCTGGAGTTTAGCTATGTCGACTGCAGGGATAATCAAAGTCTTCGCTGCTTGCCCCGTGTTCGATGGAACTGAATATCCCTACTGGAAGAATAAGATGCGCATGCATCTTGAAGCCATTGATGTCGACCTCTGGTATGTCGTCAAGAATGGCGTTCCAAAAATTGGTGAAGGTGTCACCCCTGTTGATGTCAAGAAGTTCATTCAACTGGACTCGACTGCAAAGAACATCATCTGTGGTCATCTGACCAAAGGACGGTATGGCCGTGTGAGTGCTTTGGAAACGTCAAAGCTAGTCTGGGACTGGCTATCCAAGGTCAACGAAGGCGTCTCTACACAGAGAGACCAGAGGATCAGTGTTCTTCGCAATCTCTTCAACCGCTTCAAGAGAAACGACAATGAAAATGTCTAGCTCACGTTTGATTGCCTCACCGACATCACAAATGAGCTTTGGGCTCTCGGCGCCACTGAGATCACTAAGCATGAAATCGTCAAGACGCTGCTGAGATCTCTTGACAGCTCCTTTGACACCCTTGCCCTCATGATACAAGAACGTCCTGACTTCAAGACTCTCGATCCGTCTGATATACTTGAGAGGCTCAACACACATGAGTTCCAGCTTTCTAAGAGAAGAGATATCTATGGCCCCAACTATGGCCGAACTTGTGCTTTGAAGGCAAAAGTTGTTTCCTCATCTGAAGAAGAAGAATCTGACTGCGGTTCTGATGATCCTGAAGACATTGGAAGGGAACTTGCTATGCTTGTGAAGAAGTTCCAGAAATTCACCAAGAAGAAGGGCTTCAGAAAGTCTTCACGATCCAGTTCAAGAAATGATGAAGCTTCCACTCAAGACAACAAGAAGAGAACCTGTCACAAGTGTAAGAAGCCAGGGCACTACATCTCTGAGTGTCCTCAGTGGGACAACGAGAAGAAGAAGAAGAAGAGCAAGGAATATGACTCTGATGACAAGAAGAAGAAGAAATCTTCAAAGTCTTCTTCCAAGTCCTCATCAAAGTCTTCATCTCATAAGAAGAGCTCATCTGGCAAGGCTCGTGCTTTTGTTGGCAAGGAAATGGATTCAGAGGAGGAGTCTGCTTCTGAGGAGGCGGAGGTGGAATCTGAAGCTGAGTCCGACTCTGGCGTTGCAAGTCTCGCTCTAGCCACAGCCTATGTTGCCAAGTCCATCTTCAACACTGAAGATAATGACTCCCACACCAACGCTGATGATGACAAGGACGATCCTGCTCCCACTTACTGCTTCATGGCATGCAGTGCCAAGGTAAAATCACGCGATGCTTACTTTCAAACATCAAGTGAAGATGACTCTGATTGTGAATCTAAACCCAGCTACAAAACACTTGCTAAAATTGCTACTGAACAACAAAGGGCTATGGAACATACTCAAAAACTGTTAGACAAAAGCGATGACCTGTTGGACGCGGAAATGACACGTTCACAGTCCTTAGTTGAAGACATAAAAAATCTTCATGCTAAGTATCAAGAACTTGAAAGTCTTCATGAGACGCTCTCAACCACTTATGAAAAGCTCTCCTATGATTATCTTCAAAGGAAGCAAGAGCTTGAGAAATTGAAAGCGACTCATGAAGATCTTCAAAAAGAGAATGAGTCATTTCGCGCTCAACAGATCAGTTCCGCTCAGGATGGATTTGAACCACCATGTTTAAAATGCATTGAGCGTGATAACGTTGCCTCTGTTGCTGAATGTTCCAATGCTGCTACTGTTGCTTTGTCTTCAACTACTGATGTGGAAACTAACCCCTCTATTGAGGATACCACTACTATTGCTGATGAAAATGCTAGGTTGAAGACATTGCTTGAAACAGGGATGTACAAAAGTCTGAAAGGGCATCAGACACTTTGTGATGTCCTCAAAAAGCAGATTCTGAACCGAAACCCTAGGAAAGAGGGTGTTGGGTTCGAGAGGAAAATGAATGTTGATGGTTCCTACTGGAAGCCTGAGCAGTATCCCAAAACCACATGGGTTGCTGCAAAGGAACCTTCAGTGGATCCATCCACTTTATCTGGCTTTACCTGTGCTAATCCTATTATCATTGATGAATCCTTTGATGCAAACTGTAAACTGTTCAAAAATAAGAATAGTGAAGTGTTTGCCAGGTATATTGGTACTAACTGCAGGAATGGACCGCCAATGAAGAAGATCTGGGTTCCCAAAAGATGTCTTGAAAATCTTCCTGTGAATGTTGTCATAACACCACCAGGGAAGAAGACAAACCCCAGACCAAAGGCGTCACATGGTCCAATGGCTTCATACGGAAACATGACTCACCTGAGTCACCCTAACGCCAATGTTTTACAGGGAAATCACACTCAAACTTATGAATATGAGCGCATGTCTTCAAACCGCTATGTTCATAGGACTAAGAACTTTTCTGCTTATTCATATGAGTATCATTCATCTCCTGCAAGGCTATTTGCTAGGGCTCCAAAGCCGAAATTCTCAGATGATGCACTTAGACTCATTGCTTCTAAGCCACCCCTAAAGATGTGGGTGGTGAAGAAGAACTAACTCTCTTTTGCAGAATATGGTCTCCAGCCAGCAATCAAAGGCATCCGATATTATTGCTGGGGACCTAAAACATAAAGGGACGCATGATAAAATGACTTACTATGAATCACTTACCTGTCATACTGTGTGCTAACTTTCATCTAAGCTGTGATAATCCAAGTGTGCATCAAATGCTTATGCTTCACAACATACCTTGTGAAGCCTATCCTCCTAACTGCACTGTAGGGCATGACACCTCGTGCTTCAGAATGGATTATGGACAGTGGATGCACTAATCATATGACTGGTGATCGAAGTCTTCTCATGGACTCAACCTTACGTCCATCCGACAAGAGTCAAATCACATTTGCTGACACTGGTAAAGGCAAGGTATTGGGTCTAGGTAGAGTTGTAATCTCACAGGATCAACACATGGATAAAGTGATGCTTGTTGAATCCCTTGGATTCAACTTAATGTCTGTCTCAATGCTTTGTGACTTAAACATGATTGTGATATTCGGAAAATATCGTTGCCTTGTACTAATGGAATCTGACAAGTCTCTAGTCTTTAAAGGGTATAGGAAAGGTGATCTATACATGGTAGATTTCTTAGCAGGTCCACAACTTGTTGTATGTCTTCTTGCAAAAGCTTCAGAATGCTGGCTCTGGCATCGGAGGCTGGGACATGCTGGCATGAGGAACTTACACACTCTCGTCAAGAAGAAGTGTATGTTGCTCAACCACCTGGCTTTGAAGATCCAAAACATCCTGATATGGTGTACAAACTAAACAAAGCACTATATGGCCTCAAACAAGCTCCTTGCGCTTGGTATGATACAATCAAAGACTTCCTGAAGAGCAAAGGCTTCAAACCAGGATCCCTCGATCCCACACTCTTCACGAAGACATATGATGGTGAACTGTTTGTATGCCAAATATATGTGGATGACATAATCTTCGGCTGCACCAATCAGAAGTATAGTGATGAGTTTGGATACATGATGCAAGAGCAATATCAGATGTCCATGATGGGTGAGCTGAAATTCTTCCTTGGTCTTCAAATTCGTCAGCAAAGAAATGGCATCTTCATATCTCAAGAAAAATATCTCAAAGACTGTCTGAAGAAGTTCGGCATGCTAGATTGCAAAGGTTACACGACGCCAATGCCAGCCAAACATCATCTTGGTCCCGACGACAATGGTAAAGAGTTCGATCAACAAGTATACCGCTCCATGATTGGTTATTTACTTTACCTATGTGCATCTAGGCCAGATATTATGCTTAGTGTTTGTATGTGTGCTCGATTCCAAGCGGCACCAAAGGAATCGCATGACTTAGTTGTGAAGCGAATTCTTAGATATTTGGCTTACACCCCAACACTCGGATTATGGTATCCAAAGGGCTCGAGATTTGATCTGGTTGGATTCTCGGATGCAGATTATGCTGGTGACAAGGTGGATCGCAAGTCTACATCTGGAACATGTCACTTTATGGGACGATCACTCGTCTGTTGGTCTTCAAAGAAGCAAAACTGTGTATCACAATCAACTGTTGAATCTGAATACATTGCTGCTGGATCTTGTTGTGCTCAGCTTCTGTGGACGAAGCAAACTCTCAAGGACTATGGCGTCAATCTGAAACAAGTACCTCTCTTCTACGACAATGGAAGCGCCATCAAGATTGCCAACAATCCAGTTCAGCACTCGAAGACAAAGCACATTGAAATTCGTCATCATTTTCTCCGAGATCATGTTATGAAGAAAGATATTGACATCATTCACGTCAACACTGAAGAGAAACTGGCAGATATCTTCACAAAGCCCTTGGATGAGAAAAGGTTTTGCAAGTTACGGTGTGACCTAAATATCTTGGAATCCTCAAATATCCTGTGATCAGGCACACATCCTAACACTTATGCATGTTGATGACTTAAATGTGCAACACACGAAGTAAAGTATATATCTTCAATCAATGAAGACTTACATTCTGAGTGTGAATACATTAACGTGGAAATTGACTTCGGAGCGCCACGATAATTGTGCGTCGTGTATGGGTCTAATACTTCCTATATGGTGGGTAACGCCACCACCAAATTTCTTGGTTTGAAGTGTTTCACTCATGGCGTTATTGCTGAATATCTTCGCATATTGATTTGTCTTCAACTTTCAACTTATCTTCATGATTTACTTCACTATGTTGAGTTGATTGCTTTCTCATATATATATATATATATATACTAGTATTCTGTCCTCTACAACATTCACTTATAGCTATGTCTTCATTGTTGAATCTTTTGAACTAAGTGAGTGTGATCGGACCCTAATCTCTCTATGCTTACTATCTCAAACTCTAGCTGTCCAAATCATATGCATTCTGTTGAAACTGTCGAATGTCTTCTCTGCATCCTTGTTAGCAGAAGACACAGAGACAAACATCAAGTCCTCTTTAAATGATTCATCTTTATTGACAAAATCCGGAGAAGCCGGAACGACCATCCGACCAACTTGGCGGGCATGGGAACGTGGGACAACTCTGAGTATGTTGCATGCTTGCCACGTGTCCCACGGATGTAACAGACAGGGGCACCTGCGTAATTGCGTTGTGCCGCACACCTACTTATAAATACGTGTCCCCTGCGGTCAAGAAAACCTTCTTCCACCTCTCCACTTTGTCAAAACCCTAGCGCCATCGCTAGCTCTCGACGACGCCGGTGAGGAAGCGCTTAGCTGCCGCGACTTCTCCGACGCCGTCCTCACGCCGGCCGCGGGCATCGTCCTCACCGCCGCCGCCGTAGGTGTCCTCCGTCGCCAAGTTAGGGCACGGTGGATTGAACTGCTCGGTCTCCTATTCATCTCATCTAGCAGTTCTTCGTGTGGTAAATATAACTCTATTTTTACGAGCTTTTTGATCCTCAATGATTCATCCAATTTACCAAAATTGGTTTCTGTCTATACAAAGTTAGATCTATTATGTCTACATCTCATACTGCCTAGTATATTCACTTAAGCTTCACATCTAGTTAGATTCCTCACTTGTACTTATTCACGGGTTCATACAAATCTGGAACCGACTCTCAACATATAAGTGAATGTCTTCACAACATGAGGTCAATGTCTTCAAACTGATTTATCTTCAAAATCTTCTGAGAATGCGTATGACCTCTTCCCCTTCCCTCGCATCTCTAATGCTGTCACATGTACATGTCCGTGGGAGAATCCCTAGGTTCTCATAGTCTGCATTCATTTGCAGAATTCTTACAGCAACACATTGAATCTCCCGAGGCCAGTTCCTGTCTGACCAGCAAGAAAAAGTCTTTGAAGCCTTTGAACCTATTGAAACCATTCAGTTTGAAGTTCATGGCTGCAGAGAAATCAGTAAGGAAGGGTGGCAGACAACGTCGTGGGGGAACTTCAAAGGATCCGCTTGATGATCTTGCAGAAATCTACAAAACAGATCCGGAAGAGGATTATAATCAGCGCAAGACCCGAATTCAGTGGATTCGACGCTATTGGGCTGAACAATGGTTCAAGTACAAGTTCGTGACCCAGGAGTACGTTGAGAAAAATGCTATCAAGAGTCCTTGGGGTGATATTCTCTATTGAGGCCTTCCCCCAAGAACAAAGCTGTTGTGCAAGAATTCTATCCTTGCATGGTCCGTGGACCACAGCCCGAAGATGCCGACCCATCATCATTGCTCTGGTGTCATGACGACAATCTCTTCAAGCGCAACTTCCAGTATGCTAAGGCTTCGGCAAAGGAAAACAAGAAGTCATGGGGATTAGACTTCAATCCTGGTCCCTCTGCTCCCCGTGATGATGGCACATTGATCTGTCCAGCGATGACGATCTTGCAGATGATGCTCTTGAGCAACTGATCAAGAGCAAGGAAGAAGCAGAGATCTTCAACAACTTGCCTCTCTTTGACGTGTCAATCATCCATAACTTCATTGATGAATGGTTTGACACACCAAATCTCAGCTTTGATGATCTGCAACTTCCAATTGGCCTCAGCGTCGCCTTCAATGGCGCCATTGCTTCTGAGCTAGCTATTGCTCAGCGCATCGTCGAACTGAAGCACAAGATTGACTATGAAAAGGCTCAGTTCAAGAAGCATGTGGCCAATCTCAGTATGCAAGATGTCAAGAACTTCAAGATCATGCTTCACGAGCTCAAAGAAGCATTTCACAAGAAGCGTGAAGAAGCTCAAGGCTCCAGAGAGCGCATGAAGAATCTGGCTGACAAGTGTGTGCTTGCCTACAATGAGGCTGAGAAGCGCAAGGCTCTTGGTCGTCCTGGCATCGACCCCAGGATGGCTGAAAGAAGAAGAAATCGACTGTCCAATCTGCACCTTCAAGGCAAGTTGAACCTCGAATTGTCTTCCCAAGCAGCATGACTGGCTCGAAGCCAAAGGTCACGTCAACCGCTTCAGAACAGAAGAAGACGAGGGCTGCAGAGGCTGAAGCTAGAAAAAGGAAAACCTTAGAAGCCTCTGATGCTGCTCCCTCCAAGAAGAAGCGCAAGACCAAGAAGAATCGGGCTGCTCCCTCAGAGCCCCTTGTTGTTGAACCCATCTCAGTGGTTCATCCTACATCCGCTACCCAAGAACTACGAATGACTGTTCATGAGCCTGCTTCCACAGAGGCTTCTGAAGCTGAAGAGATTCCAGCAGTTGATCCCATCACTGCTGAAGACATTGGTCATCATGACAATGTTGAAGATGATGAAGTTCTTCCTCAAATTGAATACAATGTGGTATCATCGCCTGTTCATACGAACAGCGAAATCATCAGCATTGGTCGTCCTCTGACGCCAATTGCTCAGGATGCTTCATGGGCTGATCGCCCGCAACAACAAGACTCCCCCAGTACTCCCCAACAACAACAAGTCACACCATCTGTGCAAGTTGAAGAGGATGAGGACCTGCCCACTCCATCTCCAAAGGCGTCGCCTGTACTACAAAGGCTTCGCAAAGGACCAAGGTCTCAAGTCCCTCTTCCGAGCGTTCCAGAAGGAGAAGTGCACCATCAACCTGTGCACGTCAAGTGTTTTCAGAAGCCACTCCTGCTGTGAATGTCTCCGAGTCTGAAGCACCAGCTGCTGAAGACAATCTGGCTGCATCAGCCGATGACGAACATCAAGAAGAATGTGTCCCTACTCCCCCCATTCCTGAAGAAGTTGTTCCTGACGTGAACGTGCCTATGTCAGACCCTCCAGCTCAACATGTGGAGGATGAAAATGTTGAGGCTGCCACCACTAACACCAATGAAGCCAATGACACAGTCATGGCTGACGCTAATGTGGAGCCTGTCCCAAGCACCGTACCAGAAGTCAATGCTGGAAATGCTCCCGAAGCCACTGATGCTGCCACTGCTCCTGTTCCGCCACCAAGGCCCTATACAATTGAGCAAGCATACAACCATGGCGAGCTAATCACAGTAAGATGGCCCGTTCTGGTCCCTCCGCCTACTGTCTCTGGTCCTCAGTTTGACTATCACATTGAGCATAGGCCTCAGGTCTAGAAGCCAAAGCCAAGACTGCCAAGGTTTCCAGGTACTGCCACATCTGTTGGGTCCTTCAATGCAAATGGCTTCAAAAGCCACAACACATTCTTTGACAGCTCAAAGAACCCCTACACAAGGCCAAAAATATCATCAGATCATTTCTGGAGTCATCAGCAGCGAAGCTATTACTCCTGTGTTCTGTATGATCAAGGGCGCATTTTCCCTCATATGCGTCTCGACACTGAAGCCATTGCTGGACTGCCATGCTTAGAAGAAGCACTTGACTGCTTTCGTGATGCTGGTCTGCTCAGCTTTGTCACAGACAAAGAACATTGGAATGAAGAGCTATTGCTTCAATTCTATGCTACGCCTCACATTCGCGGTTATAACAGAGATACGAAGACATGGGTTCTTGAGTGGATGACAGAAAATGTTCATCATGAAGCCAAAGCTCTTGACATCATTGAGCTTACAGGCCTATCCACTCCCAGAGAGCTATATGAACCTGGTTGTCAAAACCACCACAATGCACTGGAGAGCATCTTCCATAAGCCTGAACCCAATATGAGCCAGATGTTGAGCATGATGAAGCCTTTGCCACATGATGTTGAATATCCAAAGGAGTTCTTTGTTGATGACCTTGAGTATCTGTCGCGCACCATATATCATATCATCAGGCGGACTCTATGGCCGATCAAAGGACATTCTTCAGCTGCAAAACTTGAAGGAGCCATGAAGACATTGGTCTTTTACATCCTCAATGGCATCAGCTTCAATGCGCAAGATTTCTTCATCAGGCAACTGGCTGCATTTGGATCTGACCTTTTTGGCCTGAAATTCTATGCTCCATGGGTCATGCGCCTCATCAAGCAACACTCTGCTGTCAACTATCAACCATCTGCTCCCAATCATGTGATCTTCCTACCAGAGGTTGATATGTCAGTTGAAGCCATATACCCTGAACCTGCCAAGAAGCCTCTTTGTCTTCAAAATGCTGAACATCAAAGCTTCCCTCAGCCTATGGAAGGATTCCAAGCTGTCACGTGTGTCTATCCTATGGCTGGAAATACTCGTCTCCCTCATTGTGCGCCAACTGAAGCTACTGAAAGCACCATTCCTCAAAGGCCTCGGAAGCACTCTCGGGTCCTCAATGACCGAGAACTTCTTGTGGCTCTGCATCAAAAACAGGATAAGCATCATTTTTGGCTCAAGCGTCAGATGCAAAGTCTCTTGGTGGATGTAAATCGCATTCGCAATCTTGCCACCAAGAATGCATTTGTCACTCACGAAACTTGTCGGCGATCATGGAAGAGTTTGACCCTGCTCAGTGCTGAAGCAGATCTTCAAGACGATGGCTTCACTGAAAGATTCAAGTTTGACTCCACTCCTCCACGGAATGCTGTCCTACGAAGAACTCCATCTCTTGAAGACTCTGACTATTCTTCCTCCGCGGCAACTGTAAATGCCAATGTGATCAATGATGAAGACGATGCAACTTCACCGCCCCCTACTTCTGCACGCATCGACACTGCACCAAGTTCGTCTACACCGCCAACCAACAACGACAACCCTTCTGCTTCACCTACTCCTGAAGAAGACAAGTAGATGCTCTATGTCTTCGAACCTTTTTGGTCATTACTGACAAAAGGGGGAGAAGCATATGAGTTGAAAGTCTTCAAGCGGGTTCATAAGGGCGGTTGCTTTATATTTTTGCCTAGTGCTTACAACTCTTGCTTTTGATACACTTCGTTCTTTGAGTTGTAACACTTAAACTTGATGGTCGTCTGCTACTTATTTGCGTTTCCACGTGCGATGATAACTTCCGCACTTAGATCATTTTGCAGACGTCCATTTTTCATTATGCATGTCATTCTCCTAGTTATATCATTTCATGCATGATGAATTATCTTCATAAGTTGAAGAGGATCTCCACAAGTACAACCTGCCATGTGCATTTGCATTCCAAAAGCAAATTATTTATATGCACATCTTCAGGGGGAGCCCTTGCCACTTATGAAGACAATACGCTATCCTTTACAATTTCACATACTTCTTTCCCGTTGAAAACTTCAACCAGTTTGTCATCAATCATCAAAAAGGGGGAGATTGTAAGTGCATCTAGTGCCACCCCTAGTTGGTTTTGGAGTATTGACGACAAAGTTGGTTGAGGGACTAATGCGTTTGTGAGAATTGCAGGATAACGTAGGTAGTGTCCCTCATTGATTCGGTTTACCTACCAGAGATGACCCCTAAAAATGTATGAAGACACTGAAGACAATGGTGGTGTGTGAAGACATTCACACTGAAGTCTATGACATGAGAAGACATTGAGTGAAGACTATGGAGCACGAAGACTGAGTTGTTTCGTTGTTTCCTTTTCTTCTTTGTTGAGTCATAGGAACCACCGTACTGTTAAGTGGGATCCAAGTGAACTAAGTCAGAGTGACTAAAGTGATGCTCAACCCAAATCCTATGTCTTCGAGCGAAGACAATGAGAGCAAATCTTATCCAGAGCTGGATGAGTCAGCTTTGCTTGTAGCCCAAGTAAAGTTGCCGTGTGTGTTCGAAATCTGACCGTTGGAACACGTGTCAGTTCCTTAGTGACCCAGGGTCATTTCGGACATATCAAGTCGGGTTGCCTTGTGGCTATAAATAGCCCACCCCCTACACCGTAAATTGGTGGCTGCTCAGAGTTAGTTTACGGCTTTTGTCATTTTGAAAGCAACCCACCTCGAAGCCTTTGCGAGAGAAATCCTTGCGAGGACAAAGCCCAAACACCCAGAGCCAAAGAGTGTTAGGCATCACTGAAGTCTTTCTGTCTGTGTGACCTGAAGACTTATTACACTTGAGGACTGTGTATCCTCCAGCCGGTTAGGCGTCGCGTTCTGAGCATCCAAGAGTCATTGTGGATTGCCGGTGAACAAAGTCTGTGAAGGTTCGGAAGTCTACCTTGAAGACTTACCAGAGTGATTGAGCAAGGACTGTGTGTCCTTAGCTCAAGGGGGATAAGGTGAAGACGCGGTCTTCTAAGTTGAATCTCAGCCTCCCTAACCAGACGTACAGTTGTCACAGCAACTGGAACTGGTCCAACAAATCCTGTGTTTTCAACAAGTGACTGGTTCTATCTCTTCCCTCCTTTACTTTGAGTTTGTCTTCGTGAAATCATTGCTTAATTGTTTTATCTGTTTGACTTCATTGCTTGACTACTATTGTTGATTGGCTTCATACTATCTTCCATCCTGATCCTTACTACCTAGCTGCTATTAGTCTTCTTACGTTAACACCATTGCATACTTGACTATGGCTTGCTTGTTGTAGTTTATCTTCCGCTGCATATCAATTAGGTCATTTCTATTGTTTGTCTTTGAAACTTCCACGTTTTGAAGACTTTGATAAAAATCGCCTATTCACCCCCCTCTAGTCGATAACTAGCACTTTCAGAGTTTTGCAGGGATGTGAAGACACTAGTCTCGTGTTGAATTGGGAAAAGTGCCACTTTATGGTTAATGAAGGCATTGTCTTGGGGCATAAGATTTCCGAGAGAGGTATTGAAGTTGATAAAGCTAAAGTTGATTCTATTGAAAAGATGCCATGTCCCAAGGACATAAAAGGTATAAGAAGTTTCCTTGGTCATGCCGGTTTTTATAGGAGGTTCATTAAGGACTTCTCTAAAATCTCTAGGCCTCTGACTAATTTATTGCAAAAAGATATTCCTTTTGTCTTTGATGATGATTGTGTGGAAGCATTTGAAATACTTAAGAAAGCTTTGATTACTGCACCTATTGTTTAGCCACCTGATTGGAATTTACCTTTTGAAATTATGTGTGAGGCTAGTGATTATGCTGTAGGTGCTGTTCTAGGGCAAAGAGTTGACAAAAGATTGAATGTTATCCAGTATGCTAGTAAGACTCTTGATACTGCCCAGAGAAATTATGCTACTACTGAAAAAGAATTCTTAGCAGTTGTATTTGCTTGTGATAAGTTCATACCTTACATTGTTGACTCTAAAGTTACTATTCACACCGATCATGTTGCTATTAAATATTTTATGGAAAAGAAAGATGTTAAACCTAGACTTATTAGATGGGTTCTCTTTCTTCAAGAATTTGATTTGCATATTATCGATAGAAAGGAAGCTGAGAACCCCGTTGCAGACAACTTGTCTAGGCTGGAGAATGTTCTTGATGACCCACTACCTATTGATGATAGCTTTCCTAATGAACAATTAGCGGTCATTAATGCTTCTCGTACTGCTCCTTGATATGCTGATTATGCTAATTACATTGTTGCTAAATTTATACCACCTAGTTTCACATACCAGCAAAATAAAAAGTTCTTTTATGATTTAAGACATTACTTCTCGGATGACCCACACCTTTATAAAGAAGGAGTAGATGGTGTTATTAGATGTTGTGTACCTAAGCATGAACAGGAACAAATCCTACACAAGTGTCACTCTGAATCATATGGAGGACACCATGCTGGAGATAGAACTACACATAAGGTACTGCAATCCGGTTTTTATTGGTCTACTCTCTTCAAAGATGCTCGTAAGTTTGTCTTGTCTTGTGATGATGTCAAAGAATTGGTAATATTAGTAGACGTCAAGAAATGCCTATGAATTATTCTCTTGTTATTGAATCGTTTGATGTTTGGGGCTTTGATTATATGGGACCTTTTCCTGCCTCTAATGGTTACACACATATTTTAGTTGCTATTGATTACGTTACTAAGTGGGTAGAAGCTATTCCAAGTAGTAGTGCTGATCATAACACCTCTATTAAGATGCTTAAAGAAGTTATTTTTCTGAGGTTTGGAGTCCCTAGATATCTTACGACTGAAGGTGGTTCACATTTTATTCATGGTGCTTTCCGTAAGATGCTTGCTAAGTATGTGTTAATCATAGAATTGCATCTCCTTATTACCCACGGTCTAGTGGTCAAGTAGACTTGAGCAATAGAGAGCTCAAATTAATTTTGCAAAAGACTGTCAATAGATCTAGAAAGAACTGGTCCAAAAAACTTGACGATGCATTATGGGTCTATAGAATTGCATATAAAAATCCTATGGGTATGTCTCCGTATAAGATGGTTTATGGAAAAGCATGTCACTTACCTCTTGAACTTGAACATAAAGCATATTGGGCTATTAAAGAGCTCAATTATGACTTCAAACTTGCCGGTGAGAAGAGGTTATTTGATATTAGCTCACTATGAATGGAGAAACCAAGCCTATGAGAATGCCAAGCTATTCAAAGAAAAAGTCAAATGCTAGCATGACAAAAGGATACAAAAGCGTGAGTTTAACGTAGGTGATTATGTGTTATTATTCAACTCTTGTTTAAGATTTTTTGCAGGAAAACTTCTCTCTAAATGGGAAGGTCCTTACGTTATCGAGGAGGTCTATCATTCTGGCGCCATAAAAATCAACAACTTCGAAGGCACAAGTCCAAGGGTGGTGAACGGTCAAAGAATTAAACATTATATCTCAGGTAATCCTATCAATATTGAAACTAATATTATTGAAACCGTAACCCCGAAGGAATACATAAGGGACACGTTCCAGAACATTTCAGACTCCGAAAAGGAATAGGTATGTGATACGGTAAGTAAACCGACTCCAAAACAATTCTAATGCAATTTTTATCCGTTTTGGAATATTTAAGAATTTTGGAAAGAAAGAAGTAGTCCGGGAAGGACACGAGGCCTCCACGAGGGTGGAGGGCGTGCCCACCCTTCCTGGGCGCGCCCCCTATCTCGTGGCCACCTCGTGTGCCTCCCGGACTCCATTTTCTTGCACGTTACGTATTTTCAATTTTGGTCGGTAAAAATTCATTATATAATCTCCCGAAGGTTTTGACCACTGTATCACGCAAATATCCTCTGTTTTCGTTTCGAGCTATTTTTCTGACAGATCTAGAGCACCATGATGTCGCCCTCCTCCAACAATGAAGACAAGGATGCTTGGCTATTGAAGATAGAGCTGAAAAGAGATGAACCGGAGGAGATCAACAGGGATGAAGGGACCAAGAAGGTCATGGAGGATCAAGCTTCGATGGCGAAAGAAGAAGACATCCCTCAACCTCTTCCTAACCTCTTTACTCCTACTGAGATTGAAGCTTTCAAGATGATTGAGTTAGCTCGCATACAAAACAAGTATCTCACACAGGAAAATATTTTGCTGAAGGATCATATCGCCGGACTCAAGGGCATTATCCGCAAGTTTGAGGAGCTTTTGCGCTCAATGTGCGATTATCCACCGCCTTCATCACCTCCGAGGACATAATCACATGGGTATGGGCACTCCCCTTGGCAACTGCCAAGCTTGGGGGAGGTGCCCCGGTATCATATCACCATCACACTCCTATCTTTACTGTTTTACTTGATTCGATCCTTTGGTAATATCTTGATCTAGTAGATTGAAGTTTTGATACGAATTAGTTTTGAGTTTTGCTTTGTGATCTTTATGTAATCGAGTCCGTGAGTTATCTATAATAAAGATTAGTGTTGAGTCAAAGGGCTTTGCTATCTTGCTATGATCTTGAGAAGAATAGAGAGAACATTAAAGGAATAAAAGAGTTCATATTGATCTTGTGGATAGTGATGACTTCACACATAGAAAGTATGAGGCTTAAAAATTGTTGAGAGTTGACAAACATAGTTTTGGTCATTGTTGCAATTAATAGGAAGTAATAAGGAAAGAGAGGTTTTCACATATAAATACACTATCTTGGACATCTTTTATGATTGTGAGCACTCATTAAGTATGACATGCTAAAGAGTTGATGTTGGACAAGGAAGACAACGTAATGGTTTATGTTTTCTCGCATCTCAGTTAAAGTATGTTGTCATGGATCATTCAAACATGTTGAGCTTGCCTTTCCCCCTCATGCTAGCCAAATTCCTAGCACCAAGTAGAGATACTACTTGTGCTTCCAAATATCCTTAAACCCAGTTTTGCCATGAGAGTCCACCATATCTACCTATGGATTGAGTAAGATCCTTCAAGTACGTTGTCATCGGTGCAGGCAATAAAAATTGCTCTCTAAATATGCATGACTTATTAGTGCGGAGAAAATAAGCTTTATACGATCTTGTTATGGAAGCAATAAAAGCGACACCTGCATAATAAAGGTCCATATACAAGTGGCAATATAAAGTGGCGTTCTTTCATACTAAGATTTTGCGTATCCAACCCTAAAAGCGCATGACAACCTCTGCTTCCCTCTGTGAAGGGTCTATCTTCTACTTTATGTCTTTTACTTTATGCAAGAGTCAAGGTGATCTTCACCTTTCCCTTTTTCATTTTTATCCTTTGGCAAGCACCTCGTGTTGGAAAGATCCTGATGCATATATCCAATTGGATGTTCGTTAGCATGAACTATTATTGTTGACATTACCCTTGAGGTAAAACGTTGGGAGGCAACATTATAAGCCCCTATCTTTCTCAGTGTCCGATTAAAACGTTGGGAGGTCACGTGAGTGTTAGCAATTGTAGAAGACTATATGATAGTTGAGTATGTGGACTTGCTGAAAGGCTCAATTCTTGACTCTTTTTGACATTATGATAAATTGCAATTGCTTCAATGACTGAGATTATAGTTTGTTAGTTCCTAATGAAGTTTATGTTCCATATTTGACATTGTGAATAGATTGTTACTTGAGCATAAGAAATCATATGACAAAATCTACATATGTTGCTGTTATAAGAATGATCATGATGCCCTCATGTCCGTATTTTATTTTTATCGACACCTCTATCTCTAAACATGTGGACATATTTTTCGATTTCGGCTTCCGCTTGAGGCCAAGCGGGGTCTAAGCTTGGGGGAGTTGATACGTCCATTTTGCATCATGCTTTTATATCAATATTTATTGCATTATGGGTTGTTATTACATGTTATGTCACAATACTTATGGCTATTCTCTCTTATTTTACAAGGTTTACCATAAAGAGGGGGAATGCCTGCAGCTGGGATTCTGGCTGGAAAAGGAGCAAATATTGGAAACCTATTCTGCACAGCTCCAAAAGTCCCGCAACTCCATGAAAGTCATTTTTGGATTTAATAAGAATTATTGAGCGAAGAAAGCACAAGAGGGGGCCCACACCCTGGCCAGGAGGGTGGGGGGCGCGCCCCCTGTCTCCTGGGCCCCCTGGTGGCCCTCCGGTGCCCATCTTCTGCTATATGAGGTCTTTCGTCCTGGAAAAAAATCAGGAGGAAGCTTACGGGACGAAACTCCACCGCCACGAGGCGGAACCTTGGCGGAACCAATCTAGGGCTCCGGCAGAGATGTTTTGCCGGGGAAACTTCCCTCCGGGCGGGGGAAATTATCACCATCGTCATCACCAATGATCCTCTCATCGGGAGGGGGTCAATCTCCATCAACATCTTCACCAGCACCATCTCCTCTCAAAACCCTAGTTCATCTCTTGTATCCAATCTTGTATCAAAACCACAAATTGGTACTTGTGGGTTGCTAGTAGTGTTGATTACTCCTTGTAGTTGATGCTAATTGGTTTACTTGGTGAAAGATCATATGTTCAGATCCTTAATGCATATTATTACTCCTCTGATTATGAACATGAATGTGCTTTGTGAGTAGTTACGTTTGTTCCTGAGGACATGGGTGAAGTCTTACTATTAGTAGTCATGTGAATTTGGTATTCGTTCGATATTTTGATGAGATGTATGTTGTCTTTCCTCTAGTGGTGTTATGTGAACATCGACTACATGACACTTCACCATTATTTAGGCCTAGAGTAAGGCATTAGGAAGTAATAAGTAGATGATGGGTTGCTAGAGTGACAGAAGCTTAAACCCTAGTTTATGCGTTGCTTCGTTAGGGGCTGATTTGGATCCATATGTCTAATGTTGTGGTTAGGTTTACCTTAATACTTCTTTTGTAGTTGCGGATGCTTGCAATAGGGGTTAATCATAAGTGGGTTTCTTGTCCAAGTAAGGGCAGTACCCAAGCACCGGTCCACCCACTTATCAAATTATCAAAGTACCGAACGCGAATCATATGAGCGTGATGAAAACTAGCTTGACGATAATTCCCATGTGTCCTCGGGAGCTCTTTTCTCATTATAAGAAATTGTCCAAGCCTGTCCTTTGCTACAAAAAGGATTGGGCCACCTTGCTGCACTTTATTTACTTTCATTGCTTGTTACTCGTTACAATTTATCTTATCACAAAACTATCTATTACCTACAATTTCAGTGCTTGCAGAGAAAACCTTATTGAAAACCGCTTGTCATTTCCTTGTGCTCCTCGTTGGGTTCGACACTCTTACTTATCGAAAGGACTACGATAGATCCCCTACACTTGCGGGTCATCAATCGTTCCCGAAGGTTTCATCCCGTTTGGACTCCGTTTGATATTCTTTTTCTTCGAAACACTGAAATAGGCCAAAAAAACAGCAATTCAGGCTGGGCCTCCGGTTAGTAGGTTAGTCCAAAAATGATATAAAAGTGTAAAGTAAAGCCGATAAACATCCAAAACAGGTAATATAATAGCATGGAACAATCAATAATTATAGATACGTTGGAGACGTATCATCCCTCCATAAAAAATATAAGAGTGTTTAGATCACTCCAAACGTTCTTATATTTTTTTATTATGGAGGGAGTAGTATAAAAGACCATGCATTTCACAATAAACTATAGTGCAAAGGAATTCCTGGCAAAAAGAAATTCTTTGGGATATTTCTTTCCTAAAAGTTCCTTTGAAATAGTGTTAACGAATCCTTACAGAAATATCGTTCAAAAAAGGAATCTTAGGGACTATCTAGTTCCGAGGATTCTAAAAATGTACTGACAAGAAAAACATAGTATTCCAATGTCATGTCCATTTGAATTCTGTAGGATTTTGGTTTGCTTGATTGCTTAAAAATACAAATATTTTTTTCCAATAAGTTTGAGTGGACACCGAGAGGTTCTTTTATTCAAAGGAATTCCATAGGATTTGTAGAGGATTGGAATCTTTAGAGTTTTTTTTTCTATGTTGGTTGTTTGATTTGTGAGATTAAATCATGTAAGACTTCTTCATGTGGAATCATTTGTACTACGTTTCATAGAAAATCTAGCATCCACTCCAACCTTTTTTATATAATTTCTTTGTTTTTCCTATGTCATCAAACACTCTTTACTAATCACGTAGGATTCAAGTGGCAATGCCATGCCAATCCTGTATTTTTCCTGTTCCTGCATTTTGAAATACCTACGAAATGTGGCCCTAAACTTCCTATGAAATGTAGCGAAGAGGAATCCTCGGGGGGGAAATCTTACAATATCTAATCATGTGAATAGAACAAGCAACATACATAAAATCCTAAGGGTTCCTATCCTCAAAAATTCATGTGAAGATCCTTTGAATTGAAAGGCATTTAGAGACATGGAGTTCTTTGCGAGGATCCCCTCCTCTCCCCCGAATAATTTCTTTGCACTATGTTTTTATAAGAAATTTCCAATGATTCAAACCTTCAAAAAACAACCCTATGTGTTAACCTACACTGTTAAACAAATTTCAATGCACTTTCTTGTAGGATTCATGCGAGCAAGAAATTACAATGTGCTTTTTTATCGCGTGCATCCAGTAAGCATTTTTTTCCTGTGGACTAATAAACTTAACGTTCCTACAGTTCTAAAAACGTGCATGATATTAAAATTATGTGTGTTTTCTATCACGTAAATCCAATAGGCTACTTGTTTTCTCCCTGAACTAATATAAACTTAACAGTTCTACGTTTATATGGACGTGCATGATATTACTATTTTTTAATCACTGTGAGCATGATATTTTTTTATTAAGCTTAACATTCCTATATTTCTCGTAATATTGTAGAGAGATCATACACTAGATCATATTTCTTTGCAATGGTTGTTTACATCCCTTATGAAGTTTTTTATCATGAATGCATGGAAATTTTCGTGGATACGAATTAGGAATGTAACAAGTTTCTTTCACGAACGTGCGTCTAAATGCATGTCGGTGTGTATTTCGATAAAAACTCGTTTCTTACACCCTATCATTTTCCTCGCGGGAAATTATTCTCATCTTCTTCTACTATCGTGTCTTCCTCCTTGGACATAATTTTCTTTACAATCATGACTTCTCTAGTTCTTATATCCATATATGGTGGGATGTAGATGCCCCCTTCCTCGATGGTGATCTACCTTCCGACGATCTTTCAGACTCACTTCTGTTCTTCGGTACATGAGAATGTGTTTTTGCTTCGTTTCCACCATTGGCATAGGGTTCTTTCTCCAGCTCTTCTAAGCCCAGTGTGCGCACAAGAACTCAATCTCCAACCATAAGCCCCAATAATAAAGCTCTAATGGCACATGTCCCAGATATAGTACTCTTAACTCTAACACCGAACCTTCGACATGGATTCTGGCATTGTCTTTACAATCAAGTTATGCCTTCTCATCAACCTCCTTCCACACCTTCACATTTGATACGTCTCCAATGTATCTATAATTTTTGATTGTTCCATGCTATTATATTATCTGTTTTGGATATTTTATATGCATTAATATGCTATTTTATATTATTTTTGGGACTAACCTATTAACCTAGAGCCCAGTGCCAGTTTCTGTTTTTTTCCTGTTTTAGAGTTTCGCAGAAAAGGAATACCAAACGGAGTCCAAACGAAATAAAACTTTCGCGATGATCTTTCTTGGACCAGAAGCAAACCAGGAGACTTGGAGATGAAGTCGGAGACCCAACGAGACGGCCACGAGGGTGGAGGGCACGCCCCTACCTCGTGGGCCCCTCAAAGCTCTCATGACCTAATTATTTCGCCTATATATACTCTTATACCCCAAAACCATCAGGGGGGCCAGGAAAACACTTTTCCACCATCGCAACCTTCTGTACCCATGAGATCCCATCTAGGGGCCTTTTCCGGCATCCTGCCGGAGGGGGATTCGATCATGGAGGGCTTCTACATCCACAACATTGCCCTTCCGATGAAGCGTGAGTAGTTTACCACAGACCTACGAGGCCATAGATAGTAGTTAGATGGATTCTTCTCTCTCTTTCATTCTCAATATCATGTTCTCCTCGATGTTCTTGGAGACTTATTCGATGTAATATTCTTTTGCGGTGTGTTTGCCGAGATCCAATGAATTGTGGATTTATGATCAGATTATCTATGAATATTATTTGAGTCTTTTCTGAATTCTTATATGCATGATTTCATATCTTTGCAAGTCTCTTTGAATTGTCGGTTTAGTTTGTCCTACTAGATTGGTTTTTCTTGCAATAGGAGAAGTGCTTAGTTTTGGGTTCAATCTTGCGGTGTCCTTTCCCAGTGAGAGTAGGGGCAGTAAGGCACATATTGTATTGTTGCCATCGAGGATAAAAAGATGGGGTTTTCATCATATTACTTGAGTTAATTCCTCTACAACATGTCATATTACTTTATGCGTTACTCTGTTATTTATGAACTTAATACTCTAGATGCAGACAGGAGTCGGTCGGTGTGTAGAGTAATAGTAGTGGATGCAGAATCGTTTTGGTCTACTTGACACGGATATGGTGCCTATGTTCATGATCATTGCCTTAGATATCGTCATAATTATGCGCTTTTGTATCAATTGTTCGGCAGTAATTTGTTCACCCGCCGTATTATTTGCTATCTTGAGAGAAGCCACTAGTAAAACCTATGACCCCCGGGTCTCTTTTCCATCATATAAGTTCTATTTTCCATCATTTCCGATCTACTATTTTGCAATCTTTTAATTTTCGATCTATAAACCAAAAATACCAAAAATATTTACTTTACCGTTTATCAATCTCTATCAGATCTCACTTTTGCAAGTAACCATGAAGGGATTGACAACCCTTTTATCGCGTTGGGTGTAAGTTGCTGATTGTTTGTGCAGGTATTCGGTGACTTGTGTGTTGTCTCCTACTATATTGATAACTTGGTTCTTAAACTGAGGGAAATACATACTCTACTTTGTTGTATCACTCTATCCTTTTCAAGGGAAAACCAACGCAAACTCAAGAGGTAGCAACATTCGATCTCGATATTGGAGTAGTCTTAAGGAGGAAGAAAAAGAAACCTGTAGAGGAGGAAGGTCGAAGATGATGGCATACATGTTGTTTGACTCTCCTAATCGGACTACACTTGTGGTTCGTGTCACGAAGGCAATACTTTTCATATATGTGCATGCGTTGTATGGACAGTTGCGTAAGGAGTTGACTAGCATGCAACACCTCTCTAGACTTAGGCCGTGACACTGGGTTGGTTGGAAGTGTGCGATGATACCATTAGGAATCATTAAAACTTCGGGGAAAAATTCTTTTAATTCTTAAAGGGCCCGCTAAGTTCATAATATATTTGTCATAGTGTTTAGAGAACTTACCATCATGCTAGACACAACTACTATGGTTAAGAGAGCTGGAAAAAAACTACTATGATGAAGATGATTCATCTTGCGGTTGGTTGAAAAAGATACCAATTGATGTTAAAACCATGGTATCCGACCATAGCTTTTGAAGTCCTCATCAGTGCAAGGAAGGGGATTTGCCTACTTTTCTTTTGGCTTTTGATTTTCAATCTTTTATATCTTCTGAACAAGAAGTCTAAACTAAGTTTTCTTTGTGCATTCACATTTCTTGTAAAAAATACTTTCAAATAAAATCCATTTTGAAGAGTTTCTTAGACTCCGTTAAGTTTCAACTCCGGAAACTTGGTGCGAGTGAAAGAAAAAATTGCAAGTTTCAAAAACTAAAAACTAAAAACGGGGTGTGAAAACCCTAAAGCAGAATCCAATGACCTTGCGGATCATGGGGTAATTGGGTGCCTGGGATGGCTGGGCAACTGTGTGCTCCTACAAATTTCTGATCAATGCAAAATACGATTGCCAATCAAACAACGGGCCGAGCTATAAAACATTTTTAGTTTCCTATGTCGATTTGCAAAGTCTTGATGTTTTCATTCTAAGCACTCCCTCTGTTTAAATAAATGTTGTAGTTTTACTTCAAATACCGTCTGCATTTAATTGAGCAACGGCTAGAAACACATCGTGCCTGAGCGAACGTTAACTAACTCTTTGTACTATAATTCTAGATGATGTAATTGCCGTTCGACCACATACCCTGTGAAGTTGACTTTTGCTCTGTGCCTCTGTGTATACTGGATGAGATCCCTTTCATCTCGCCACGCAAAAACAACAACAAAATCCCTTTGATGTCACGGCTGACACATGGCACTAAACTGATGGTAACACGAGCCCCAAATAGCATGAGTACCTTTCAATCCGCTCCAGCTGCTATCTGTAAACTGGACTTTACTTGCTCTCCTCAACTTTCTACTACTAAGAGTGGTGTTGCCTATTTAGTCCCTGAGCTTGTGTCGACGTTACAAAAAGGCCCACCCAGTTAACTTTTAAACGGATAATAACCCGGTACTAGTAGAATAATCGCCGCCGCTAGCTTTGACCATTACGCCCGCCGGCCGCCGGGAGCTTTCGTCGGTTAGGTGGACGGGACCTGGACCTGGACCTGGCGGAGTTAACACGACGAAACTGCCGTGGTACTAGTAGTGGCACAAGGAAAATCTAAAGTGACATAAGGAAAATTGGCAAAATCTATAGTGGCAAAAACAAAAAATTTCCATACACGAACTGACAACTTCGTTAAAACGCCATGCGTCAGAGTAATTAAACTTTTCCCCCCTGAAACCGTAAATAGAAAAAATCGTCACGTAGTAGTGCTACAGGTATTATAGGCCACTCTCTTAGCAGGAGGATATGCCATTTCGCAGCAACAAGAAAAGCAGGAGGATATGCCGCTTCCCAGGTGCTTTTATCATTGCAAAATTAACAGAACCTAAGCTAGATTAGCATGAATTAACAACCGATCCACTGATTCCAGGCTATAGTTTCACCGAACCTAGGCGCATCCCCTCCGGCCGTGCCGTGACCGGCGTCAGCAGAAAGAGCGTGGCCCCCGATAATTGGAGGGAGCAAAGGCAAAGCAGAGCAGAGCCGGGAACCCGGGGAGCATGGCCACCTACTGCTGCTGCTGCTAATCTCCTGTGCTGGGGCCTCACCAGCTCCATCATCATGCGTCGCCATGTGCTCGCCGCTTAAACGAAGCGCCCCACATGCGATTAAACTAGGTTAGTCTCCTTAATCGGCCCCGTCTGCTCTCCTTTTTCGTTTCTGATTATTATTAAGGGCATCTTTGCCCGGGGAATATTTGGGAGCCGCATGGCATGATTGCCACTTGCCAGGCTAGTCTCTAGGGCAAATCAGCGGTCTACTGGCACCATTTTTTTTTTTCCTATTTGATCGAGGAAACTTGGCAGTAGGTTGTTGGGTCAAAGGAGGGTTGGAGTGCTGTACTAGTTTGGAAGTCGATTCACGGGGTGTTCCTATAATACAGGGAAATTCACAGATGGCTGTGTTTTCTCAGTTTTCATAAAAACATTTCCTGAAAACGGTTTTTGACAGTGGCAACACAATTAAATAAGAGGGAGAGCACTATGATGACCCCAGAAAAAAACAATGCTAAGCACGTGAACCTATGCAAAATGCCTATCAACCAATGCATGAAGAATGTTAATGATTAGAAAAATTAAACGAGAGAAGCTTAGCAACAAAAATTAAGCACCTATGCATTGCAGAGATTAGTTATACTCGGCTTTTTAATGCACTTAACACCTCACATAAGCACCAATGCATTGGAAGAGCCCCGAAGCGGCACTTTTATGTGAAATACCATCTTCTTGTAGATGGAGAAAAGGTTGGGCAAATTATATTGGGCCTGTAGAAAAAATTGCGCTTACAAAACTTTTGGAGCTTCTTCTTCCGGCCAACTTCTTGCAAACCAAACATTTTTAGGATACGGGTGTAAAAGAAATCAAGTTTACAAAAATGTTGGAGCTTTTCTTTTTTGCCAACTTCTTGTAAATCAGATTTTTTTTTACTGAAAAGGCACACCTTGCATTACGAATATCCAAATAGCATTGTTAGAGAACTTCACATATGATTCCCTTATGTAATTTATGAAAAAAAATCCTTGTTCCAACTCGGGCCTGAAATTCGGTTGGCAAGATTTTTCAACAAAAAGGTGTATGTTGTTTACATAGTTAATTCAATGTTAGTGAAGCTGAGGTTGAGCATAACAGTTAGATTTGATTAAAAAGTGTAGGTTGTTTACATAGTTAATGAAGGTGTAGGTTGTTTACATAGTTAACAGCATGATGCACGAGCTTGAGTAGGTTCTTTTTAGGATGAACTCCTACAAAATGGTCAATTTTATCAAGTACTCCTTTCGGTCCTTTTTACTCCGCGTTTTAGATTTGTGTTAAGCCGAAGTTTGCAAAGTTTGCCAAATTTATATTAAAAAATAGCAACATCTACAATACCAATTATATATACTATGAAACTCAAATTCACAACGAATCTAACAATGTTGATTTAGCATTATGAATGTTGATATTATTTTCTAAAAAATTGGTCAAAGTAGAGATACTTAACTTCACATAAAACTTATATGCAAACTAAAAAAGGCGACACTACACGCCCGTCGGCAGATAATATAAGAAGATCCGGCGCCTTCGTGGCCATTGGATAGAGCCGTGGATGCCGTCCGATCTACCCACACGAGAAGTCATCTTTAGACCCTTTAGTTTAACAGCAACTCAACTATAGTTTGGGTGCATCACCCTAATCGAAAGCACAAAGCAGGCTGCCGCTCATGGGCTCCCGTATCGGGTGAGCGTCCCCGGCGGCGCCGCCCGATCTCCTTCCTCCGGTGCTCTCTCCTGCCGCCGGGACCAGATCCGGAACCACCACGGCACCCTCTCTCTTCTGCCCCTCAAAGGTCCGCCCCCCGCGACGGTTGCGTCGCTGTCTGCTCCGGCGCTCGTGACGGCCCAATGCTCACGGCGGCGAAGCATCCTTGAATGGTCGGATCGGCCTTGCGTGCGGCGAGGGAGGCCGCAACGAGCGTGATGGCCGGAGTCGGAGAGGACGCCGGTAGGCTCGATGGCTTCTTCGATCATCAACGACGATCCAGTCCAGGGTGAGGCCTTCCTCCCCGGACAGATCTTCGTATTCGGCGGCTTCGCGCTGCGGGCCAATTCGCTTGGCCAGCTGGAGCAGATCGAAAGCTACGCCCCTGGCCGTCAGGTCATATTTGGAAGTTTGAACTTCACGGCTGACATCCGCGGGGACTTGATCCTCGACGGATTTGAGCCACAGCCGAGCGTGCCGTACTGTCACGATGGGCATGATTTAGCTCTGCAGCCGGACAGTACCCTGGAGGCCGCACTCGAACCCGCTCCGATCTTTGACTCGGAGCCGGCTGCGCAGACCAAGGATGGATGGCTAGACACCGCCTCGGGGGCTGCAACCTCTACGGTGATAGAGCCGAACACCGATCTTGTCCCCCATGAAGCTCGTGACTCCGAGGTGCCGGACTCCTTGCCGGACTCCGGACCTCCCGCGCCCCCTCCAGTCGAATCCGATTGGGCGCCGATCATGGAGTTCACCGCGGCGAACATCTTTCAACACTCACCTTTTGGCGACATCTTGAGTTCGCTAAAGTACCTCTCGTTATCAGGAGAGGCCTGACCGGACTGCGGCTAGGACGGATGGGATGCGGACGACGAAGAAATTCAGAGCCCACCCACCACCCACTTGGTAGCCACTGTCGACGATCTAACCGACATGCTAGATTACGACTCTGAGGACATTGACGGTATGGACAACGATGCCGGAGACGACCAAGAACCAGCGCCCATCGGGCACTGGAAAGCCACCTCTTCATACGACATATACATGGTAGATATCCCAAAGGATGGGAACGGCGAAGAAATAGCGGAGGATGACCCCTCCAAGAAACAGCCCAAGCGCCGGCGTCAGCGGCGCCGCTCTAAATCCCGCCATAGCAAGAATGAGGATTCCGGCACCGGAGACAATAATACACCGGATAGCGCCGAAGACAACCCACTCCAGCAAGATCCAGCACAGGAGGAGGGGGACGCCAGCCCTCATGAGAGAGCGGCCGAAGAAGAGGTAGAGGACTACATGCCTCCCTCCGGAGACGAGGCAAGCCTCGACGACGACGAATTCGTCGTACCTGAGGATCCCGTCGAACAGGAGCATTTCAAACGCAGGCTTATGGCCACGGCAAACAGCCTCAAGAAAAAGCAGCAGCAGCTTAGAGCTGATCAAGATCTGCTAGCCGACAGATGGACCGAAGTCCTCGCGGCCGAAGAGCATGAACTCGAACGCCCCTCCAAAAGCTACCCCAAATGTAAGCTGCTCCCCCGATTAGAGGTGGAGGCATATGATCCCGCTTCACCAGGAGAGAATACGGCTGATCGACCACCCTGTGGTCGCGACGGAGAGGCCTCAAGGCCCTTCACTAGACCCGTACCCCGGCATCGCTCGAAAAGCACAAGGCCACAGGGGAACACTCCGGACCTGCGAGACATATTGCAGGATAAGGCAAGACAATCAAGATCGATCTATGGATCACGTGGGCGCCCCACGATACGTGACGATCACCGTCACCCCGGACACAGTAAGTCCGGCCGGGCCGAACACAACAGACAAAGCTCTTTTGAGCTCCGTCGCGATATCGCCCAGTACAGAGGCGCCGCACACCCACTGTGCTTCACAGATGAGGTAATGGATCATCAAATCCCAGAAGGGTTTAAACCCGTCAATATTGAATCTTATGACGGCACAACAGACCCCGCGGTTTGGATCGAGGACTATCTCCTCCACATCCACATGGCCCGCGGAGACGATCTCCACGCCATCAAATATCTCCCACTCAAACTTAAAGGACCAGCCCGACACTGGCTTAACAGCTTGCCAGCAGAGTCAATCGGGAGTTGGGAGGACCTGGAAGCCGCATTCCTCGATAACTTCCAAGGCACGTACGTGCGACCACCAGATGCAGATGACCTAAGCCACATAATTCAGCATCCAGACGAATCGGCCAGACAATTCTGGACACGGTTCTTAACCAAGAAAACCCAAATCGTCGACTGTCCGGATGCCGAGGCCCTCGCGGCCTTCAAGCATAACATCCGCGACAAGTGGCTTGCCCGGCACCTGGGACGGGAAAAGCCGAAATCTATGGCAGCCCTTATATCACTCATGACCCGCTTCTGTGCGGGTGAGGACAGCTGGCTAGCACGCAGCAACAACCTCAACAAAAATTCTGGCAGTCTGGATATCAAGGACCGTAGTGGCAGGTCGCGTCGCAACAAAAACAAACGCCTTATTAACGGCGATAAACAGTGAGGATACGGCAGTCAATGCCGGATTCAGAGGCTCTAAACCCGGTCAACGGAAAAAGCCATTCAAAAGAACAACTCAGGGTCCGTCCAATTTGGACCGAATTCTCGACCGCTTGTGCCAGATACATGGCACCCCTGAAAAGCCAGCTAACCACACCAATAGGGACTGTTGGGTGTTCAAGCAGGCAGGCAAGTTAATTGCCAAAAACAGCGACAAGGGGCTACATAGCGACGACGAGGAAGATACCCGACCGCCGAACAATAGAGGACAGAAGGGTTTCCCCCCATAGGTGCGGATGGTGAACATGATATATGCCACGCACATACCCAAAAGGGAGCGGAAGCGTGCACTCAGGGATGTATACGCGATGGAACCAGTTGCCCCGAAGTTCAATCCATGGTCCTCTTGCCCGATCACCTTTGACCGAAGGGACCACCCCACCAGCATTCGCCATGGTGGGTTCGCCGCATTGGTTCTAGACCCAATCGTCGATGGATTTCATCTCACTAGAGTCCTGATGGACGGCGGTAGCAGCCTAAACCTCCTTTATCAGGACACGGTGCGCAAAATGGGCATAGACCCCTCAAGGATTAAACCTACCAAGACAACCTTCAAAGGCGTCATACCAGGTGTAGAAGCCAATTGTACAGGCTCAGTTACACTGGAAGTGGTCTTCGGATCCCCGGATAACTTCCGAAGCGAGGAGTTAATCTTCGACATAGTCCCATTCCGCAGCGGCTATCATGCCTTGCTCGGACGTACCGCGTTCGCAAAGTTCAACGCGGTTCCGCACTACGCATACCTCAAGCTCAAGATGCCAGGCCCTAGAGGAGTCATCACGGTCAACGGAAACACTGAACGCTCCCTCCGAACGGAGGAACATACAGCGGCTCTCGCGACAGAAGTACAAAGCAGCCTTTTAAGGCAATTCTCGAGTCCGGCTGCCAAGCGGCCGGACACAGCTAAGCGTGCCCGGAGTAACCTACAACACGAACACCTGGCACGTTCCGAGCACGCATAGCAGTGCGGCCCCAACCCCAGCCCCTGTAAAACATTAAGACAGACCCTTCGCGTACTCCATTACGCTTTGAAGATACCATGGGCATGGGGCAAGGGGCTCGACCACGATAAGCCCAGATTGCGGCTCAACCACACCAGGGGCTCTTAAGAGTGTTGTTTCTTTTTCTTTTCCTTTTATTTTTTACCTACAGGACTCCGTTCGTCAGAGGCCCTGTCCGGCAGCAGACATGTCGAACCCACGATGCAACAGCCAGGGAAGGAGAAATGCTACAACGAAAATCCAGGTGGTCTCCATCATGAGCATTAAATCTGTTTTATGCATTATGCCGTAGCCTACCCCTGGAGGGGGACATGGTAAACAGTCCCATCCCTTGCTTACCGCACCACTTGTATCGTCCTGCACTTACAGCAATTTTTATTGAATAAAGCAATGCAGCACATTTTTGCTTCTAATTGCATTTCTTTCTTACACATATGTTCATCTATGACATGTTGCATCCGTACGTTTTGGTACGGCTAAATACACCAGGGGCTTATATTTCCCGCGTTATGGTGTGATAAGTCCGAACACTTTCACAAGTGCGGCACCCCGAACTTATAGCATTATATGCATCGGCTCCGAATCATGTTCTTGGGTCAATAGTTGGGTTTGCCCGGCTCCCATGTTTTGGTACCTTACGTTTCGTTTTATCGGCTAAGGTAGCACTGGGAGAACCACTGCGATTGCGCCCCAGTTGAGCTGGTTAACGCCTCAGTAGAGAAAGCTAAAACTGACCGTCATGATGAGGCGAGAGCTGGTCGCTGTTCGAGAGGTTCTTTGCGAGTCCCTAAAGACTTATGACGCTTCGAGCGAGGAGCCGGATTCTATCCGGCCAAGGCATGGATACCGCCCCAAATTCGGCCTTTCGAAAACTAGGGGCTTCGCCGAAATTTAAAATTATAGAATTCTATGGCTAAGTGAGAGTGTTCAAGCATTATAAGTCCGGTTGCCTTGTTCGTTGTGTTGAGCGCCTTCCTCGATGGACCCAAATATGGGAACAAGAGTGCCCAAATTTATCCCGAACACCCCAGCACTCGTGGCATGGGGGCTGAAGCCGACGACTTGCCATCTCTCAAATTTGATAAACAGCCGCACAGAAGGTAATATTTTAAATTAACAAGTGTTGCTTCGCGCATATGAACTTAGTTTTCAGGCACAGGATAACAAAACGCGATTCTACTCAAAAACTTCTTCTTTGGAGCACTCACCCGCAATAATGCGGGCGCCCTTCAGCACACTCCTATAATACATCTCGGGCATGCGATGCTCCTTGCCCTCTGGTGGGGGGTCCGTCACAAGCTTTTGGGCATCCATCTTGCCCCAGTGCACCTTTGCGCGGGCAAGGGCCCGACGCGCACCCTCGATACAGGCGGAGTTCTTGATAACTTCAACCCACGGGCACGCGTCCACCAGCCGCCGCACCAGGTGGAAGTAGCTCCCAGGCATAGCCTCCTTAGGCCACAGCCGAACTATGAGGCCCTTCATGGCCTGTTCGGCCACCTTGTGGAGCTCGACCAGCTGCTTCAGCTGGTCGCTAAGGGGCACCGGATGTCCGGCCTCAGCATACTGAGACCAGAAGACCTTCTCCGTTGAGCTCCCCTCCTCGGCCCGGTAGAATGCGGCAGCATCGGACACGCTGCGGGGAAGATCTGCGAACGCTCCTGTAGAGCTCCGAATTCGGGTAAGCGACACGTAATTAACACTCACATGCTTACTTTGCATGAAAAATGCCTTACCCGCTGCTATTTTCTTCACCGCCTCTATCTCCTGGAGGGCCTTGTAGGCTTCGGCCTTAGCGGCTTTGGCACTCTCAAGAGCCGTTGCAAGCTCAGACTCTCGAGTCTTCGAGTCACGCTCCAGGCTCTCGTGTTTCTTCACGAGATCCTGGAGCTCTTGCTGTACCTCCGCCACCCGCGCCTCCTGTTTCTCTCGCTCGGTGCGCTCCGCAGCCGCATTGCGTTCGGCCGCGGCCACCGCCTCCTTTAGGGTCGCCACCTCGTTAGTGGCCCCTGCAATACCCCAGTTATCCTTGTCATTTTTCTTGCAACCAAATCCTTTTCTGTAAGGTACAATTTTCATAAGGTATTACTCACCTTCTTTTTCCTCGAGCCGCTTCTTGGCATGGCCGAGCTCGTTCTCGGACTGCTCGAGGTTTTCCTTCAATGTATTGACCTCCGCAGTCAGTGCGGCAGAGGTCAGCAGCATAGCCTGCAATCCCATATTGACATATTTTCATGACTCTTGCGTTTATCTTTCTAAAGATCCTCAGTCCGGCTTTTCTTTCCGAACACCGAACCGAGCTTCAGGGGCTACTGTCTATGCGGTACCATTTTACATATATTGAAATTCTTACCTCAAAGCCTGTTCGAAGGCTGCTGCAGGCTTCGGTCAGCCCGCTCTTGGCGAGCTGAACCTTCTGAATCACCGCACTCATAACAGTACGGTGTTCCTCTTTGATGGAGGCGCCGTTGAGCGCCTCCAGCAAATTATCCGGCACCTCCGGTTGGACGGAGGCAGCCGGCGTCGCGGTCTTGCCCTTCTTACGAAGGGGTCGCCCGCCGGACTCCGGAGCCACTATGGGTTCCGGGGCTGAGTCCGGTGCAAAGTCCGGGAGGTTGTCCTGCGACACCTCCGGGGCCCTCTCCTCCTGGTGTGTCCCTTCCTGGGATCCCACCTCGGCATCGTCCGTATCACGGGGGGTGGAGGCAGTCGGAAGAGAATCCATATCCGACGCCCCTAAGGACCCGCTCGACGAAGTGGGAAGATCATCCTTAGGCGGACTGCAGGGTTGTATGCGGCATTAGAAAGACATAACGTGGCGGAAAACGAAAACCTTAAAGTTATTCGGGAGTCCGGATACTTACGATCTCGCCAGAGGCTTGGCCCTTGGAGGCCAGTCCTCATCATCGTCACTGGCGTTGGCGGAACAGTCGGGGGAAGAGTTTTCCCCCTCTTGGACCCTTCGGCCTCCCTTGTTGGGGAGGCCTTCCTTTTCTTCCCTCCCCCCGCTGGGGGAGAGGCTTTCTTCTTCTCCTCCTCGCCTTGGTGGGAGGAGTCGGCCTCGGATTCATCGTCCGATAGCACCTGAAAACGGGAACTCTTCCGAGTCCCCGTGGCCTTCTTCTTGGCCTTCTTCTCCGGCACCACGTGGGGTGCCGGAGCCAGCATCCCCGTTAGGCGGGCGTCGACTGGGTCCTCTGGCAATGGGGCCGGACAGATAGCCTGTGCGGCCTTCTTCAGCCAGTCCTGTCAAAGGAAAGGGAGTTTAGATCCCGCATAGAGTCAAACTATGAATAACAAGCGTCCCGTAAAGGACAATATCACTTACCTCGTCAGCTGGACGCTGCGAGCTGAATCCGCGATCTTCGGTAGCGGATGCGGGAGCCTCGGCGCCCTTGAACGGCACCTTCCAGACCTCTTCGTACGTAGTGTCGAAGATCCCATTCAAAGTCTGGTGCTGCGCCGGATCGAACTCCCACATATTGAAGCCCCGTCGTTGGCACGGGAGAATCTGGCGGATCAGCATGACCTGGACTACGTTGACAAGCTTGAGCTTCTTGTCCACCAGCTTTTTGACGCAGGCTTGGAGTCCGGTCAGCTCCTCCGAATCGCCCCAAATCCGGCCGCTCTCTTTCCAGGAAGTGAGCCGTGTGGGGATGCCGGATCTGAATTCGGGGGCCGCTGCCCATTCGGGATCACGTGGCTCGGTGATGTAGAACCACCCCAATTGCCACCCCTTGATGGTTTCCACAAAGGTGCCCTCCAGCCATGTAACGTGGGACATCCTGCCCACCATGGCACCTCCGCACTCCGCTTGGCTGCCCTTCACAACCTTCGTCTTGACACTGAAGGTCTTGAGCCACAAGCCGAAGTGGGGCTGGATGCAGAGGAAGGCCTCGCACACGACGATAAACGCCGAGATGTTGAAAATAAAATTCGGGGCCAGATCATGGAAATCTAGGCCGTAGTAGAACATGAGCCCCCGGACAAAGGGATGAAGTGGGAAGCCCAGTCCACGGAGGAAATGGGGAAAGAATACTACCCTCTCATGGGGCCTGGGGGTGGGGATGAGCTCTCCCTCGTCGGGGAGCCGATGCGCGATGTCGCTGGACAAGTATCCGGCGCTGCGCAGCTTCTGGATATGCCCCTCCATGACGGAGGAGGCCATCCATTTGCCTCCCGCTCCGGACATATTTGGAGAAGGTTGAGGTGAGATGTGCAGGCTTGGGCGCTAGAGCTCGAGTCCGCAGAGATGAATAAGCCAAGGAGGAAGAAGGCGCAGGTAAAAAGGTTGGATCTTTATCCCCTTATATGGGCGGACAGAAACACGTGTCCCCACCGGCCTGGTAAAACTCGCTTATCTCCCAAGCGTCACAATCAATGGCACGGTTGGGTTACCCACGTCCGTATTGATGGGAATCCCGGAATAAGGGGAACACGATCTCTGCTTCGACAAGACGTGCCAAGGAAACCGCCTCGCTAAACGCACTGAGGTGGAACAATAAAAACAATTCGAGTAAAGGCTTGGAAGTGGTGTGACGTTACGCCACAGAATACGTCAGCAGATTGATCTTGTGTAATATTATTCTCTCTATGGTGGTATGTGGAATTTATTTTTGCAGAGCCGGACACTATCCTGGTGTTCACAATCTTCTATAAATCATTCGGAGGAGGAACCCGCCTTGCAATGCCGAAGACAATATGCGCGCCGGACTCGTCGTCATTGAAGCCTGGTTCAGGGGCTACTGAGGGAGTCCCGGACTAGGGGGTGTCCGGATAGCCGAACTATCATCATCGGCCGGACTCCAAGACTATGAAGATACAAGATTGAAGACTTTGTCCCATGTCCGGATGGGACTTTCCTTGGCGTGGAAGGCAAGCTTGGCGATACGGATATGTAGATCTCCTACCATTGTAACCGACTCTGTGTAACCCTAGCCCTCTCCGGTGTCTATATAAACCGGATGGCTTTAGTCCATAGGACGAACAACAATCATACCATAGGCTAGCTTCTAGGGTTTAGCCTCCTTGATCTCGTGGTAGATCTACTCCTGTAACCCACATCATCAATATTAATCAAGCAGGACGTAGGGTTTTACCTCCATCAAGAGGGCCCGAACCTGGGTAAAAACATCGTGTCCCTCGTCTCCTGTTACCATCCGCCTAGACGCACAGTTCGGCACCCCCTACCCGAGATCCGCCGGTTTTGACACCGACACCCGCCGTGCGCGGCAGGCACCTCGGTCACCTTCGGCTTTCATGCCTCAACAACGTCCCCAGCCGCCCGCGTGGCTCTGGAATAGATGTTTCGGTTGCTTCAGAAAAGGTCATCGAGCAGCGGAGTGCGGGGATCCTATTCGGTGCAACAGATGCTTTCGCTCGAGACACCGTGCACGGGATGGCTGCAAGCTGGTGCAGCCGCAGCCTTCTGCAAGTTCTGCTCGACCGCTGGCTCATTCTTGGGCTACGATTGTTGCGCCTTCATCGGCATCAGAGATACACGAGGCCCCGTCCAACATGAAGACTCTTCGGCGTGATTCCTCGCCTTACTCGTCGGTTGCTTCGGCTTCTGTCCCGATAGATGTGACGCTCCAGTTTGCTCTTGGGGTGCACACGAAGTTACTAGGATCTGATCTTCATGGCATGACTTCCTCACAGATGGAAGAGGCAATTAAGCCGCTTCGCGAGGTCGCTGACTCCTTGCAAGGCTGGATGGTGCGTATTGGGAGCTTTCTGGAGCGCGCGGAGGCTGCTCTGCAAAGGCTCCCTCTTGCACAGGCTCCCGTGGTTGAGTCTTCTGTTGGCTTCATGGATGAGGCGGGTGCAGAGCTCTTTGGTAGCTTCTCGCCCCGTGTTGGGTCTAGTTCGACGCCCCTTGTGTTGCCGAACTCCGTGGGTGAGGCATCCGCTGAGGTTGTGTCTCCGGTGCTGCAGATCATGCCCGAGTTGCAGGTGTTGTGTGGGGAACATGTTTCGCCTATGTCGATGGAGCAGCTCAAGTTGGACTCTTTCCAGGCTTCGAAGGTGGACCATGTGTCCTCACCACCCCCCGTGGAGCTTTGTCAGGCTTCGGAGGTGGACCTGGTGCCCTCACCACCACCCGTGGATCTTTGTCAGGGGTCAGACAACCTACCTATCGGCGTCTTGGAGCACGGAGTTTTAGATGTTGCTGCCCTTCCCTCGTCTACAACCATCGGGCAGGTGATGCCTGTGAGTGGCATGACCATTGAGCCAATTGTGTTGGCACCTACTCCAAATCCAAATGCTCTTTTCGCGAAGGAACTTTGTGATTTGCTAGCCAGTGTGGAGGTTGCTAGACCTGGTTTGGGCAGGTCGATTGCTTGCCTCCTGACGGGGACACCAATAAGGGGCAAACAAAAAAGATGGGCAAAGCCAAAAATGATGCCAAAAGCAAGGTGCCTATCGCTGCTTGATGGATGATCTTCTGTCTCTCGGCTTGTCCTCTTTGTTTGGGTTGTCGTTGTGGGTTGGGAGGTGCTTGATGTCTTGTGTCGAGGTGTTCTTGTGGGGAGTCACTCGGCGTAGTAGCAGTGAAGGGGTTTGTGGATATTGTGTATTTGGAGAGTTTGGCAGGCCGCCTGTGTGGTTGCGGGGTTTCATGTCGTGGGAGTAGTTTGTTCGTGCTTCGTTTGTATTGGTTTTTGCCCGGTTATCCGTAAATTAACTGGGCAATTCTCTTCTTCTTAATTAATCGATGAGGCAAAACTTTTGCCTCCGTTTCGAAAAAAATAAGTCATCTTTGCAACAAGTGCGTTGTTGCGGTATTTTCTGCAGCCGAGGTCTTGTTACGGATTTTTTTTGCAACAAAAGGTCTTGTTCCAGAATTATTTTCAAAACGGAGGTCTTGTTGCAGAATCATTTTTATGAGTTTTTCTGCAACAAAGGTCTCGTTGTAGAATTTTTTCGCAATAAAGGTCTTGTTGCAGACAAGTTTTTCTGCGAATAAAGGGCTCGTTGTAGAATTTTTTTTGCAACAAAGGTCTTGTTGCAGAATCATTTTTATGATTTTTTTGCAACAAAGGTCTCGTTGTAGAACATTTTCGCAACAAAGGACTTGTTACATAACCATTTTTATGAGTTTTTTATGCTGCAATAGGGCCCTTTTGCAAAAGAGCCTTGTTGTAGTTGCAAGAGGCCCTTTGTTGAAAAAATAAATATCTTTTATCTTCTCCTTCTACCATGGCTAGAGCTTGGGTTATTTCTAGAGCCTCGACATTTTTGTTGAAGGTAAGCTTTTGCGGACTAAAAATAACCGGAGAGATTACAAACCGCTTTGTACAAGCAGGGAGACAGGATGACACACTGGACATCATGGCCAGCGATGGGTCCCAAAGCCGTGGTGCCACGTGCCCCCCTCGCTGCAGCTCTCCTGGTCCGCGGCAAATGTAACGCGATCAGTCTGCCCTGCAGAGACCCGTGTGAACGGGGCGCCTATAGCCGAACACATTACTCACACGAGCTCAACCACGGTGGCTTCGCAAATCCCTTTTGTCCTGCCCGCGTGCCCAGAATACCCATGCACTTTCGTCCGTTTTAACGTGCGGTGACTGTGGTTTCTCGTCGAAAGCACCGCGACTTTCCGTTGCAAAGTGCGGAGGCCACAAAAATTTCGAGGCAAGCCAAGCACGCAGAACTCGTTGCGTCAGGAGTGACGGTCACGCGGAACACGCTGACTCGCTTGCCGAAGCTGCGATCGAGCAGATGGATTTGCAGTGCTACTCCAGATTACACCGTCAGATTCAGATAGCAGTACAGGCTGCTGTGCTTAGCCAGCGATGCGGGCGGAATTATCAGGAGGATCAATGACGGTTAAGGCAAGGACGTACGTACGTTGGGAGAGCGACTGGACTCCTAATCCGTACTTTACTTAACCCCCCAAAATGGTGTAGCTAATCCTTGCCACTTGTAAGCACGACCCCTGAAAAACGGCGCACGTAGCACTAGACAATGGTGCCGCTGACGTGTTCACAGCCTGGTGCGTGTCGGGCCTGTGACTGCGACAGGAGAACGCTGCAAGCTTTATTTTCTAAACTTGCTGGGCTGGATCTGTATGGACTTGGCCCACGGTGATAAAAATGAGCACTCCTACTCGATCTTGCGAACGTTATTTCGGGACCGGCAAGAACGGGTATACACATCGGCGCAACCGCTCGCTCGGACAGCGCACGACAACGAACACGCGAGGAAATCAATGGAGCGACGGTGGTGGAAGAACAGACTGAACGGCTGCGAAGTTGCGCGCCATGTTTTTATAGACTCGGAGTCTTGGCAAGAAGTAGAATATCCAGAGAGGAAAGTCGGCAAAATCGTTACACAAGCTGACACGCAGCACCACTTCAGACACACAATCTTTTAACTAAAGAAGAAGATGGGCAGTTTGGAGCAATACCCGCGCAAAAACCGGAATACGAGCATGCAATATGCAATTTATAAGAGCATCTCCGGCCGTTCGGCCCCCAGGGCGTCGAAAAATAGCCGCCTGGGGACGAGTCGGCGCTAGTTCGGGCTTTGGGGTTCGGTTCGTTCCCAGTCACACGTCCACGGTCGCCGCGGGTTCGACGAAGTTCGTCTGGGTTTTTTTTTAAACTGGGCAACTTTTCCATGAACTCTACCATTTTTCATCCGAATTTATACAAAAGCGTAAAACATGCGTGAACCAACTTAAAAACGAACTTAAAGCGCCTAGCTAGTGCCGCCACCGTCGCCGCCGCCACCTTCCACATGCCGAGAAGTCTGTAGAAGCGGGTGTAGTCGCCTCCGTCGTCGTCATCGTCGTCGTCGCGCGCCTCGCCCTTGGCGTCCCTGCTGCACCCCTCGCCCGGGTCGGCGGCAGCGCACGACGGCCCGGCCTCGACCTCGTCGTCGCTGTCGATGACGATAACGCCGCCCTCCTCGGCGCGGCTGCGGGCCTGGGTCTCCAGGTAAGCCCGACGCTGTTGGTGCACCTGCTCGCGGACGTAGTCCTCCCTCGCCCATTTGAGGGCAGACTCGTCGTCGGGTGCCACCATGCCGGCGTGCTCCGGCTTCACGGGGGCCATGTCCGGCTCGGGCTTCGGCCGGACAAGGCGAAGGGAGCGCCTCGACGGTGCAGCTGACGACTCGTTGATGATGAGGGTGTCGCTCCGCGCGCGACGCCCGAGCGGTGTCTCCTCCGGCTCGGGCTTGACGGGGTGGATGGCCGGCGAGCCGGAGCCCGACGAGGAGGACGACCCCGGCTCCATTGGCCGCGGTATCTCTCGGCCATTTCGCTCGTCGGCGATGGTGAAAATGCTAGTTATCGACTAGAGGGGGTGAATAGGCGATTTTTATCAAAGTCTTCAAAACGTGAAAGTCTCGAAGACAAAGAATTGAAATGACCTAATTGATATGCAGCGGAAGACAAACTACAACAAGCAAACCGTAGTCAAGTATGCAATAATGTGAAAGTACAAAGACTAATAGCAGCTTGGCAGTAAGGATCAGGATGGAAGATAGTATGAAGCCAATCAACGATAGTAGTCAAGCAATGAAGTCAAACATGTATGACAAATAGGCAATGACTTCACGAAGACAAACTTAAGATAAAGGGAGTTAGAGGATAGAACCAGTCAGTTGTTGAGGACACAAGATTTGTTGGACCAGTTCCAGTTGCTGTGACAACTGTACGTCTGGTTAGGGAGGCTGAGATTTAACTCAGAAGACCGCTTCTTCACCTTATTCCCCTTGAGCTAAGGACACACAGTCCTCGCCCAATCACTTTGGCAAGTCTTCAAGGTAGACTTCCGAACCTTCACAGACTTCGTTCACCGGCGATCCACAATGACTCTTGGATGTTCAGAACGCGACGCCTAACCGGCTAGAGGATACACAGTCCTCAAGTGTAATAAGTCTTCAGGTCACTCAGACAGAAAGACTTCAGTGATGCCTAACACTCTTTGGCTCTGGGTGTTTGGGCTTTGTCCTCGCAAGGATTTCTCTCTCTTAAAGGCTTCGAGGTGGGTTGCTCTCAAAACAACAAAAGCCGTGAACTAACTCTGAGCAGCCAACAATTTATGGTGTAGGGGGTGGGCTATTTATAGCCACAAGGCAACCCGACCTGATATGTCCGAAATGACCCTGGGTCACTAAGGAACTGACACGTGTTCCAATGGTCAGATTTCAAACACACACAACAACTTTACTTGGGCTACAAGCAAAGCTGACTCATCCGGCTCTGGATAAGATTTGCTCTCATTGTCTTTGCTCGAAGACATAGGATTTGGGTTGAGCATCACTTCATTCATTCTGACTTTGTTCACTTGGACCCCACTTAACAGTACGGTGGTTCCTATGACTCAACAAAGAAGAAAGGAAACAACGAAACAATACAGTCTTCGCGCTCCATAGTCTTCACTCATTGTCTTCTCATGTCATAGTCTTCAATATGAATATCTTCACATACCACCATTGTCATCAATGTCTTCATACATTTTTAGGGGTCATCTCCGGTAGGTAAACCGAATCAATGAGGGACACTACCCGCTTTATCCTGCAATTCTTACAAACGCATTAGTCCCTGAACCAACTTTGTCGTCAATACTCCAAAACCAACTAGGGGTGGCACTAGATGCACTTACAATCTCCCCCTTTTTGGTGATTGATGACAAACTGGTTGAAGTTTTCAACGGGAATGTAGTATGTGAAATTGTAAAGGATAGGGTATTGTCTTCATAAGTGGCAAGGGCTCCCCCTGAAGATGTGCATATAAGTAATTTGCTTTTGGAATGCAAATGCACATGGCAGGTTGTACATGTGGAGATCCTCTTCAACTTATGAAGATAATTCATCATGCATGAAATGATATGACTAAGAGAATGACATGCATAATGAAAAATGGACGTCTACAGAATGATCTAAGTGCGGAAGTTATCATCTCACATGGAAAAGCAAATAAGTAGCAGACGACCATCGAGTTTAAGTGTTACAACTCAACGAACGAAATGTATCAAGAGCAAGAGTTGTAAACACTAGGCAAAATATAAAGCAACCGCCCATATGAACCCGCTTGAAGACTATCAAACTCATATGCTTCTCCCCCTTTTGTCAGTAATGACCAAAAAGGTTTGAAGACATAGAGCATCTACTCGTCCTCATGAGGACTAGGTGAAGCAGCAAGGTTGTCGTTGTTGTTTGGCGGCGTAGACGAACTTGGCGCAGTGTCGATGCGTGCAGAAGTAGGGGGCGGTGAAGTTGCATCGTCTTCATCATCGATCACTTTGGCATTCACAGTTGTCGCGGAGGAAGAATAGTCAGAGTCTTCAAGGGATGGAGTTCGTCGTAGGACAGCATTCCGGGGAGGAGTGGAGTCAAACTTGAATCTTTCAGTGAAGCCATCATCTTGAAGATCTGCTTCAGCACTGAGCAATGTCAAACTCTTCCATGATCGCCGACAGGTCTCGTGAGTGACAAAGGCATTCTTGGTGGCAAGATTTTGAATGCGATTGACGTCCACCAAGAGGCTTTGCATCTGTCGCTTGAGCCAAAAGTGATGCTTGTCTTGTTTCTGATGTAGTGCCACAAGAAGTTCTCAGTCATTTAGGACACGAGAGCGCTTCTTAGGCCTTTGGGCAATTGTGCTCTCAGTAGCTTCAGTTGGCGCACGATGAGGCAGACGAGTGTTCCCAGCCATTGGATAGACACGAGTTACTGCTTGGACTCCTTCCATGGGCTGAGTGAAGCTTTGGTGTTCAGCATTTTGAAGACAAAGAGGCTTCTTAGCTGGCTCAGGGTATATGGCTTCAACTGACATATCAACCTCTGGTAGAAAGATCAAATGATTGTGAGCAGATGGCTGATAGTTGATAGCTGAGTGTAGCTTGATGAGGCGCATGACCCATGGAGCATAGAATTTCAGGCCAAAAAGGTCAGATCCAAATGTAGCCAGTTGCCGGAGGAAGAAATCCTGTGCATTGAAGCTGATGCCATTGAGGATGTAAAAGACCAATGTCTTCATGGCTCCTTCAAGTTTTGCAGGTGATGAATGCCCTTTGATTGGCCATAGAGTCCGCCTGATGATGTGATATATGGTGCGCGGCAGATATTCAAGGTCATCAACAAAGAACTCCTTTGGGTATTCAGCGTCATGTTGCAAAGGCTTCATCATGCTCAACATCTAGCTCATGTTGGGTTCTGGCTTGTGGAAGATGCTCTCCAGTGCATTGCGGTGGAGTTGACAATTAGGTTCGTACAGCTCTCCGAGAGTGGATAGGCCTGTAAGCTCAATGATGTCAAGAGCTTTGGCTTCATGATGAACATTTCCTGTCATCCACTCAAGAACCCATGTCTTTGTATCCCTCTTGTAGCCACGAATATGGAGGGTAGCATAGAATTGAAGCAAAAGTTCCTCATTCCAATGTTCTTTGTCTGTCACAAAGCTGAGCAGACCTGCATCACGAAAGCAGTCAAGTGCTTCTTCTAAGCATGTCAGTCCAGTAATGGCTTCAATGTCGAGGCGCATATGAGGGAAAATGCGCCCTTGATCATACAGAACGCAGGAGTAATAGCTTCACTGCTGATGGCTCCAGAAACGATCAGATGATATTCTTGGCCTTGAGTAGGGGTTCTTTGAGCTGTCAAAGAAGGTGTTGTGGCTTTTGAAGCTATTTGCATTGAAGGACCCAGTAGAGGTGGCAGTACCTGGGAACCTTGGCAGTCTTGGCTTTGGTTTCTGGACCTGAGGCCTATGCTCAATGTGATAATCAAACTGAGGACCAGAGACATTAGGCGGAGAGACCAGAACGGGCCATCAGATAGTGATTAGCTGGCCATGGTTGTATGCTTGCTCAATTGTATGGGTCCTTGGTGGCGGAATAGGAGCAGTGGCAACAACAGTGGTTTCAGGCTGCACAACAGAAGCTTCAGGAGCAGTTGCAGCATTGACTTCGGGCATGTTGCTTGGTGCAGGCTCCACACTTGCTTCAGCCATGACTACGTCATGGGCTTCATTTGTGTTGGTGGTGGCAGCCTCAAGATTTTCAACCTCCACTTGATGAGCTGGAGGATCTGGCACTGACACATTCACTTCAGGAACAGCTTCTTCAGTAATGGGGGGAGTAGGGACACGTTCTTCTTCATGTTCGTCACCGGCTGATGCAGTCGGATTGTCTTCACCAGCTTTGGCTTCAGACACGGAGACATTCACAGTTGGAGTGGCTTCTGGAAACACTTGACGTGCAACAGATTGGTGGTGCACTTCTCCTTCCGGAACGCTCGGAAGAGGGACTTGAGGCCTTGGTCCTTTGCGAAGCATTTGTAATACTAGCGACGCCTTTGGATATGGAGTTGGCTGGGCCTCATCCTCTTCTACTTGCACAGGTGGTGTGACTTGTTGTTGTTGGGGAGTACTGGGGGAGTCTTGTTGTTGTGGGCGATCAGCCCATGATGCATCCTGAGCAATTGGCGTCAGAGGACGACCAATGCTGATGAGTTCGCTGTTCGTGAGAACAGGAGATGATACCAAGTTGTGTTCAATCTGAGGAAGAACTTCATCATCTTCAACATTGTCATGGTGACCAATGTCTTCAGCAGCGATGGGATCAACTGCTGGAATGTCTTCAGCTTCATAAGCCTCTGTGGAAGCAGGCTCATGAACAATCATCCATCGTTCTTGGTGTTCAGATGCAGGGCGAACTACTGAGATAGGTTCAACAACTAGGGGCTCTGTGGGAGCAGCCCGATTCTTCTTGGTTTTGCGCTTCTTCTTGGAGGGAGCAGCATCAGAGGCTTCTGTGTTTTTCCTTTTTCTGGCTTCAGCCTCGGCAGCCCTCGTCTTCTTCTGGTCTGAAGTGGTTGACATGACATTTGGCTTTGAGCCAGTCATGCTGCTTGGGAAGACTATGCGTGGTGCATCCTGCCTTGATGGAGAAGGTTGGACAGTTAATAGCTTCTTCTTCTTTGCAGCCATTCTGGGGTCAATGCCAGGATGACCTAGAGCCTTGCGCTTCTCAGACTCATTGTAGGCTAGCACACACTTGTTAGCCAGATTCTTCATGCGCTCAGGAGAGCCTCGAGCTTCTTCACGCTTCTTGTGAAAAGCTTCTTTGAGCTGGTGCAGCATGATCTTGAAGTTTTTGACATTTTGCACGCTGAGCTTGGCCACATGCTTCTTGAACTGAGCTTTCTCATAGTCGATCTTGTGCTTCAGTTCAACAATGCACTGAGCAAGAGCTAGCTCAGAAGCAATGGCGCCATTGAAGGAGACGCTGAGGCCAATTGGAAGTTGCAGATCATCAAAGCTGAGATTTGGGGTGTCAAACTACTCATCAATGAAGTTATGGATGATTGCCACATCAAAGAGAGGCAAATTATTGAAGATCTCTGCTTCTTCCTTGCTCTTGATCAGTTGCTCAAGAGCATCATCTGCAAGATCGTCATCGCTGGACAGATCAATGTGCTCTTCACACAGAATGGCAGCAGGAGTTAATGTCTGATCAGTATTCCTGACGATTTTCTTTTTCTTCTCCGTCTTCTTGGAGATACGTGATAGATCTTCAGACTGCACACTGTCTTCAGGAGGTGCAGTGATCAGTGGCTTTGCACGTGAAGCTTTTGGAGGTGCAGCTGATTGTGAAGCCTTAGCCTTCTTTAGCTTCTGCAGCTTTGGAGGAGGAGTTGGGGCTTCATCAGTGTCAGCATCATTATCAAAATGATCCACTCTGGCATCTTGGACCAAGATGTAAGTGATGAGGCCATCAAGGTTTGAAAAGGGGCCGATGACATTGGGTTCTGCATCACGTGAGCCGTCAGCACGGGGAGCAGAGGGACCAAGGTTGAAGTCTAATCCAAATGACTTCTTGTTTTCCTTGGCCGATGCCTTTGCATGCTGGAAGTTGCGCTTGAAGAGATTGTCGTCACGACACCAGAGCAATGATGATGGGTCGGCATTTTCAGGCTAAGGTCCACGGACCATACAAGGATAGAAATCATGTGCAATAGCTTCAGCTCTGTTCTTGGGTGGAAGGCCTCGATAGAGAATATCACCCCAAGGACTTTTGATAGCATTTTTCTCAGCGTACTCCTGGGTCAAGAACTTGTACTTGAACCATTGTATTCCATTGGATTCGTGTTTTGCGCTGATTGTAATCCTCTTCAGGATCTGTCTTGTAAATTTCTGCGAGGTCATCAGGCAAATCTTTTGATGTTCCCCCTCGACGTTGTCTGCCACCCTTCCTTACTGATTTCTCTGCAGTCATGAACTTCAAACTGAATGGCTTCAATATGTTCAAAGGCTTCAAAGGCTTTCACTTGCTGGACAAACATGAACTAGCTTCAGGAGAGTTAATGTGTTGCTGTAAGAATTCGGCAAACGAATGCAGACTATGAGAACCAAGGGATTCTCCCACGGACATGTACCTGTGACAGCATTAGAGATGCGAGGGAAGGGGAAGAGGTCATATGCATTCTCAGAAGATTTTGAAGATAAATCAGTTTGAAGACATTGACCTCATGACGCGAAGACATTCACTTATATGTTGAGAGTTGGTTCCAGATTTGTACGAATCCGTGAATAAGTACAAGTGAGGAATCTAACTAGATATGAAGCTTAAGTGAATATACTAGGCAGTATGAGATGCAGACAGAATAGATCTAACATTGTATAGGCAGAAACCAATTTTGGTAAATAAGATGAATCATTGAGGATAAAAAAGATGGTAAAAATAGAGTTATATTTACCACACGAAGAACTTCTAGATGGGATGAATAGGAGACCAAGCAGTTCAATCCACCGTGCCCTAACTTGGCGACGGAGGACACCTACGGCGGTGGCGGAGAGGACGATGTCCGCGGCCGGCGTGAGGACGGCGTCGGAGAAGTCGCGGCAGCTAAGCGCTTCGTCGCCAGCGTCGTCGCGAGCTAGCGGTGGCGCTAGGGTTTTGACGAGGCGGAGAGGTGGAAGAAGGTTTTCTATACCGCAGGGGACATGTATTTATAAGAAGGTGTATGGCATAGCGCAATTATGCAGGTGCCCCTGCCTGTTCACATCTGAGGGACACGTGGCAAGCATGCAACATACTCAGAGTTGTCCCACGTTCCCACGCCCGCCAAGTTTGTCGGATGGTTGTTCCAGCTTCTCCGGATCTCAAACAATAAGGATGAATCATTTAAAAATAGACTTAATGTTTGTCTCTGTGCCTTCTGCTGACAAGGATGCAGAGAAGACATACGACAGTTTCAATAGAATGCATATGATTTGGACAGATAGAGTTTGAGATAGAAATCATGGAAAGATTAGGGTCCGATCACATTCACTTAGTTCAAAAGATTCAACAAGGAAGACATAGCTATAAGTGAATGCTGTAGAGGATAGAATACTAGTATGTATATCAGAGAGCAATCAAATCATGAAGATAAGTTGAAATATGAAGACAAACCAAATGCGAAGGCATTGCAATAATAACGCCATGAGTGAAACACTTCAAACCAAGAACTTTGGTGGTGGCGTTGCCCACCGTATAGGAAGTATTAGACCCAGACACGACGCACAATTATCGTGGCGCTCCGAAGTCAAATTCCACGTTAATGTATTCACACTCAGAATGTAAGTCTTCATTGTTTGAAGATATATGTTACTTCGTGTGTTGCACATCTAAGTCATCAACATGCATAAGTGTTAGGATGTGTGCCTGATTACAGGACATTTGAGGATTCCAAGATATTTAGCTCACACCGTAACTTGCAAAACCTTTTCTCATCCAAGGGCTTTGTGAAGATATCTGCCAGTTGCTCTTCAGTGTTGACGTGGATGATGTCAATATCTTTCTTCATGACATGATCTCTGAGAAAGTGATGACGAATTTCAATGTGCTTTGTCTTCGAGTGCTGGACTAGATTGTTGGCAATCTTGATGGCGCTTTCGTTGTCGCAGAAGAGAGGTACTTGTTTCAGATTGACGCCATAGTCCTTGAGAGTTTGCTTCATCCATAGAAGCTGAGCGCAGCAAGATCCAGCAGCAATGTATTCAGATTCAGCAGTTGAGAGTGATACACAGTTTTGCTTCTTTGAAGACCAACAGACAAGTGATCGTCCCAGAAAGTGACATGTGCCTGATGTAGACTTGCGACCCACCTTGTCTCCAGCATAATCAGCATCCGAGAATCCAACCAGATCAAATCTTGAGCCCTTTGGATACCATAATCCTAGTGTTGGGGTGTAAGCCAAATATCTAAGAATTCACTTCACAGCTAAGTGATGCGATTCCTTTGGTGCCGCTTGGAATCGAGCACACATGAAAGCACTAAGCATGATATCTGGCCTAGATGCACATAAGTAAAGTAAAGAACCAATCATGGAGCGGTATAACTTTTGATCAAACTCTTTACCATTGTCGTTGGGACCAAGATGGTGTTTGGCTGGCATTGGTGTCGTGTAACCTTTGCAATCTTGCATTCCAAACTTCTTCAGACAGTCTTTGAGATACTTTTCTTGAGATATGAAGACGCCATTCCTTTGCTGACGAATTTGAAGACCAAGGAAGAATTCAGCTCACCCATCATGGACATCTGATATTGCCCTTGCATCATGTATCCAAACTCATCACTATACTTCTGGTTGGTGCAACCGAAGATAATGTCATCCACATATATTTGGCACACAAACAGTTCACCATCATATGTCTTCGTGAAGAGTGTGGGATCGAGGGATCTAGGTTTGAAACCTTTGCTCTTCAGGAAGTCTTTGAACGTATCATACCAAGCGCGAGGAGCTTGTTTGAGGCCATACAGTTCTTTGTTTAGTTTGTACACCATATCAGGATGTTTTGGATCTTCAAAGCCAGGTGGTTGAGCAACGTACACTTCTTCTTCAATCTTGCCGTTGAGGAATGCACTCTTCACATCCATTTGATATAGTAAGATGTTGTGGTGGTTAGCATAGGCTAGTAGTATGCGGATAGCTTCGAGCCTAGCCACAGGAGCAAATGTTTCATCGAAGTCAATTCCTTCAACTTGAGTATATCCTTGAGCCACAAAACGTGCTTTGTTTCTGACGACTTGACCATGTTCATCTTGCTTGTTTCGATATATCCATTTTGTGCCAATAATGTTATGCTTGTGAGGGTCAGGACTCTTGACAAGTTCCCAAACATTGTTCAACTTGAAATGTTGAAGTTCTTCTTGCATGGCTTGAATCCATTCAGGTTCCATAAAGGCTTCGGCAACTTTCTTGGGTTCTGATATTGACACAAACGAAAAGTGCCCACAAAAATTTGCTAAATGTGTTGCTCTTGAGCGAGTAAGTGGACCAGGTGCATTGATGCTATCAATTATTTTCTCAATTTATACTTCATTTGCAACACGAGGATGAACTGGACGAAGACCTTGCTCATGCTGATCATTGTCATCATTGGGAGGATTGTCTTCGGTCTGAGCATTGTCTTCAGGTTGGTCTGGTGCAGAAATGATAAGTTCCTCTTCAGGTTGTGCTTCAGAAGGCATGATTTCACCAATTCCCATCAGCTTGATAGATTCGCTGGGCGGAGCTTCATCTAGTGTACTTGGCAGGAGCTCTCTTTGTGAACCATTGGTTTCATCAAATCGCACGTCCACAGTTTCAACGATTTTGTAGTGATAGAGTATGAAGACTCTGTAAGAGTGCGAGTCCTTTCCATAACCGAGCATGAAGCCTTCATGAGCTTTAGGTGCAAATTTTGACTTGTGATGGGGATCCTTGATCCAGCACCTTGCACCAAATACTCTGAAGTAGCTGACATTTGGTTTCTTGCCAGTAAGGAGCTCATAGGATGTTTTGCACAGAAGCTTATGGATGTAAACACGGTTGATGATGTGACATGTTGTATCAATAGCTTCAGGCCAGAACTTTCTTGGTGTCTTGTACTCGTCGAGCATTGTTCGAGCCATCTCAATGAGGGTTCTGTTCTTGTGCTCTACAATGCCATTTTGCTGAGGTGTGTATGGAGCAGAAAACTCATGAGTGATTCCCATTGTATCCAGATAAAGATCAAGCCCAGTGTTCTTGAATTCAGTGCCGTTGTCACTTCTGATATGCTTGATCTTGATGCCATAATTGTTCATGGCCCGATTTGCGAAGCGTTTGAAGACATCTTGCACTTCAGTCTTGTAGAGAATTATGTGCACCCATGTATATCTTGAGTAGTCATCAACAATAATGAAGCCATAGAGACAAGCTGTTGTTGTGAGGGTGGAGTAGTGAGTAGGGCCAAATAAGTCCATGTGTAACAGCTCAAAGGGTTTAGATGTTGTCATGATTGTCTTCGAGGGGTGCTTCGTCCTAGTCATTTTTCAGCTTCGCGGGCACCACACAAATGATCCTTCTTGAACTTGACACCCTCGATGCCTATGGCATGCTTCTTCTTGACGAGTGTGTGTAAGTTCCTCATGCCAGCATGCCCCAGCCTCCGATGCCAGAGCCAACATTCTGAAGCTTTTGCAAGAAGACATATGGCAAGCTGTGGACCTGCTGAGAAATCTACCATGTATAGATCATCTTTCCGATACCCTTTAAAGACTAGAGACTTGTCAGATTCCATTAGTACAAGGCAACGATATTTTCCGAATAGCACAATCATGTTCAAGTCACAGAGCATTGAGACAGACATTAAGTTGAACCCAAGGGATTCAACAAGCATCACTTTATCCATGTGTTGATCCTTTGAGATTTCAACTCTACCTAGACCCAATACCTTGCTTTTACCAGTGTCAGCAAATGTGATGTGACTCTTGTCTGATGGACGTAAGGTTGAGTCCATGAGAAGACTTCGATCACCAGTCATATGATTAGTGCATCCTCTATCCATAATCCATTCTGAAGCATGAGGTGTCATACCCTACAGTACAGTTAGGAGGATAGGCTTCACAAAGTGTGTTGTGAAGCATAAGTATTTGACACACACAAGGATTATTACAGCTTTGATCAAGGTTAGAACTCATAGTATGACTGGTAAGCGATTTTGATATGAACTACATAGTAAGACCATTTTATCATGCATCCCTAAAGTGTTTTAGGTCCCCAACAATAGTATCAGACGCCTTTGATTGCTGGCTGGAGACCTTTTTCTGCAAAAGAAAGTTAATTCTTCTTCACCACCCACATCTTCAGGGGTGGCTTAGAAGCAATGAGTCTAAGTGCAGCATCTGAGAATTTTGGCTTTGAAGCCCTAGCAAATAGCCTTGCAGGAGATGAATGATACTCATATGAATAAGCAGAAAAATTCTTAGTTCTATGAATATAGCGGTTTGAGGACACACGCTCATATTCATAAGTCTGAGTATGATTTCCCTGCAAAACATTGGCGTTAGGGTGATTCAGGTGAGTCATGTACGAAGCCATTGGACCATATGACGCCTTAGGTCTGGGGTTTGTCTTCTTCCCTGGTGGTGTCATGATGACATTCACTGGAAGATTCTCGAGACAGCTTTTGGGAACCCAGATCTTCTTCATAGGTGGTCCATTCCTGCACTTAGTACCAATATACCTGGCAAACACTTCACCATTCTGATTTTTGAATAGTTTATAGTTTGCATCAAAGAATTCATCAATGATAATAGGATTAGCACAGGTAAAGCCAGATAAGGTGGATGGATCCCCTAAAGGTTCCTTTGCAGCAACCCATGTGGTTTTGGGATACTGCTCAGGCTTCCAGTAGGAACCATCAGCATTCATTTTCCTCTCGAACCCAACACCCTCTTTCCTAGGGTTTCGGTTCAGAATCTGCTTTTTGAGGACATCGCAAAGTGTCTGATGTCCTTTCAGACTTTTATACATCCCTGTTTCAAGCAATGTCTTCAACCTAGCATTTTCATCAGCAATAGTAGTGGTATCCTCAGCAGAGGGGTTAGTTACCACATCAGTAGTTGGAGACAAAGCAACAGTAGCAGCAGTGGAACATTCAGCAACAGAGGTAGCGTTATCATGCTCAATGCATTTTAGACATGGTGGTTCAAATCCTTCCTGAAAGGAACTGATCTGTTGAGCGCGAAGTGACTCATTCTCCATTTGAAGATCTTCATGAGCCGCTTTCAATTTCTCAAGCTCTTGCTTCCTTTGAAGATAATCATAGGAGAGCTTTTCATAAGAGGTTGAGAGCGTCTCATGAAGACTTTCAAGTTCTTGGTACTTAGCATGAAGATTTTTTATGTCTTCAACTAAGGACTGTGAACGTGTCATTTCCGCGTCCAACAGGTCATCGCTTTTGTCTAACAGTTTTTGAGTATGTTCCATAGCCTTTTGTTGTTCAGTTGCAATTTTAGCAAGAGTTTTGTAGCTGGGCTTGGATTCACAATCAGAGTCATCTTCACTTGATGTTTGGAAGTAAACATCTCGTGATTTTACCTTGGCACCACGTGCCATGAAGCAGTAGGTGGGAGCAGGATTGTCCTTGTCATCAGCTTCAGCGTTGGTGTGGAAGTCATTGTCTTCAGTGTTGAAGATGGACTTGTCAACATAGGCTGTGGCTAGAGCCAAACTTGCTATGCCAGGGTCGGACTCCTCTTCAGATTCCAGCTCCGCCTCCTCAGAAGCAGACTCCTCCTCTGAATCCATTTCCTTGCCAACAAAAGCACGAGCCTTGCCAGATGAGCTCTTCTTGTGAGATGAAGACCTTGATGAGGACTTGGAAAAAGACTTTGAAGATTTCTTCTTCTTCTTGTCATCAGAATCATATTCCTTGCTCTTCTTCTTCATCTTCTTCTCATTTTCCCACTGTGGACACTCAGAGATGTAGTGCCCAGGCTTCTTGCACTTGTGACATGTTCTCTTCTTGTTGTCATGAGTGGAAGCTTCATCATTTCTTGAACTAGATCGCGAAGACTTTCTGAATCCCTTCTTCTTGGTGAACTTCTGGAACTTCTTCACAAGCATAGCAAGTTCCTTTCCAATGTCTTCAGGATCATCAGAACCGCAGTCAGATTCTTCTTTAGATGAGGAAACAACTTTTGCCTTCAAAGCACGAGTTCGGCCATAATTGGGACCATAGATATCTCTTTTCTCAGAAAGCTGGAACTCATGTGTGTTGAGCCTCTCAAATATATCAGACGGATCGAGTGTCTTGAAGTCAGGGCGTTCTTGTATCATGAGGGCAAGGGTGTCAAAGGAGCTGTCAAGTGATCTCAGTAGTGTCTTGACGATTTCATGCTTGGTAATCTCAGTGGCGCCAAGAGTCTGAAGCTCATTTGTGATGTCGGTGAGGCGATCAAACGTGAGCTGGACATTTTCATTGTCGTTTCTCTTGAAGCGGTTGAAGAGGTTGCGAAGAACACTGATCCTTTGATCTCTCTGAGTTGAGACGCCTTCGTTGACCTTGGATAGTCAGTCCCAGACTAGCTTTGACATTTTCAGAACACTCACATGACCATACTGTCCTTTGGTCAGATGACCACAGATGATGTTCTTTGTAGTCGAGTCCAGTTGAATGAACTTCTTGACATCAGTAGGGGTGACACCTTCACCAGTTTTGGGAACGCCGTTCTTGACGACATACCAGAGGTCGACATCAATGGCTTCAAGATGCATGCACATCTTATTATTCCAGTAGGGATATTCAGTTTCATCGAACACGGGACAAGCAGCGGAGACTTTGATTATCCCTGCAGTCGACATAGCTAAACTCCAGGTGGTTAAACCGAATCACACAGAACAAGGGAGTACCTTGCTCTGATACCAATTGAAAGTGCTAGTTATCGACTAGAGGGGGGGGTGAATAGGCGATTTTTATCAAAGTCTTCAAAACGTGGAAGTCTCGAAGACAAACAATTGAAATGACCTAATTGATATGCAGCGGAAGACAAACTACAACAAGCAAACCATAGTCAAGTATGCAATAATGTGAAAGTACAAAGACTAATAGCAACTTGGCATTAAGGATCAGGATGGAAAATAGTATGAAGCCAATCAACGATAGTAGTCAAGCAATGGAGTCAAACAGGTATGACAAATAGGCAATGACTTCACGAAGACAAACTTAAGGTAAAGGGAGTTAGAGGATAGAACCAGTCACTTGTTGAGGACACAGGATTTGTTGGACCAGTTCCAGTTGCTGTGACAACTGTACGTCTGGTTAGGGAGGCTGAGATTCAACTCAGAAGACCGCGTCTTCACCTTATTCCCCTTGAGCTAAGGACACACAGTCCTGGTCCAATCACTTTGGTAAGTCTTCAAGGTAGACTTCCGAACCTTCACAGACTTTGTTCACCGGCGATCCACAATGACTCTTGGATGCTCAGAACGCGACGCCTAACCGGCTGGAGGATACACAGTCCTCAAGTGTAATAAGTCTTCAGGTCACTCAGACAGAAAGACTTCAGTGATGCCTAACACTCTTTGGCTCTGGGTGTTTGGGCTTTGTCCTCGCAAGGATTTCTCTCTCTCAAAGGCTTCGAGGTGGGTTGCTCTCAAAACCACAAAGCCGTGAACTAACTCTGAGCAGCCACCAATTTATGGTGTAGGGGATGGGATATTTATAGCCACAAGGCAACCCGACCTGATATGTCCGAAATGACCCTGGGTCACTAAGGAACTGACACGTGTTCCAACGGTCAGATTTCAAACACACACGGCAACTTTACTTGGGCTACAAGCAAAGCTGACTTATCCAGCTCTGGATAAGATTTGCTCTCATTGTCTTCGCTCGAAAACATAGGATTTGGGTTGAGCATCACTTCAGTCATTCTGACTTTGTTTACTTGGACCCCACTTAACAGTACGGTGGTTCCTATGACTCAACAAAGAAGAAAGGAAACAACGAAACAATACAGTCTTTGCGCTCCATAGTCTCCACTCATTGTCTTCTCATGTCATAGTCTTCAATATGAATATCTTCACATACCATCATTGTCATCAATGTCTTCATACATTTTTAGGGGTCATCTCCGGTAGGTAAACCGAATCAATGAGGGACACTATCTGCGTTATCCTGCAATCCTTACAAACGCATTAGTCCCTAAACCAACTTTGTCGTCAATACTCCAAAACCAACTAGGGGTGGCACTAGATGCACTTACAGGTGGAAGGCACTGAGGGGAGAGCTCGCCGGCGGGAAGAAGGCTTTCGCTGGAGGGGAGAGGGGGAGGGTGTGGTGCTCACCGACGGGGAGGGGCGCCTTTTATAGCCGAAGAGGGGGTGGCGGTGGGCGGCATGCGGGCGGACGCGTGGCGCATGCGAGCGGACGCGCGTCGGCGGCGTCTTCACTGTGCGACATCAAGGGAGGTTGACCGGCGCGGCAGCCTTCACATTGATTCCCACGGGGACCGAGGCGATGAGGTCGACGAAGCAGCCGTCTCGCTGACTCAGCGGGCCCGCGGCTGCTTCGCGCCAAATCGCTCGCCCCGGCGCCCCCGAGCGCCAACCGGCGCATCGGGTTCGGCCTGGGTCCGCCGGTGCTGATTTCGGCCCAAGCCGGCGAAAATCGGGCTCTTGGAGGCGTGGCTGAGCCGTTTTTTCGGCGCCGACGAAAAAAACGCCTGAGAAGGCCGTTCTGGGGGCGCGGCTGGAGATGCTCTAATGGGTTAAGAATACGAGCACGTACCCGTCATGAAGATCATATGCAGCATGTATTCCCTCCGTTTTTATTTAGTCCGCGTATTAGCTTTGGTCAAAGTTAAGCTTTGTAAACTTTGACGAAGTTTCTAAACAAAAATATTAACCTATACAATAACAAATCAAATTGTTAGATTTATTATAGAATGTACTTTCACATAATATAGATTGTTATGATAAATGTTTATATTGTTTTCTATATACTCGGTTAAGTTTGACTTCAGTCAATTCTAATATGCAGAGTAAATAAAAACGGAGGGAGTACTACGTAAGAGGGGCGTTGGACGTAGGCCACGGTAGGGGTGCGTCACAGGGGTGTGGCCGTGTGGGTCCCACCTTGGCTTTGGTGTCCCCCGAAACGCGCAGCGTGGGTCCTCTCAGGTTTGACCTGCCGACCCGGACTGCGGGGCAGGCTGACGAAAACTTTTTTGTTTCTCCACCTGCAGATTCGTGTGTGATTGGACGGGGCAGGAACCGTTGTGGTACAGCTTGCAACCAAAACTCTCTCGCCAACCCGTGACGTTGCTGGGTCGGTCAAAACTCAAGAGTGAGTAATTATTACGGTCTCGCTTCCGAATTCCCAGGTCTCCTGTGGTGCGTGCTCGACTACTCCTACTCGAGTGCTGGTGTTGGCTACGTCTTTGACCCTGGTTTCTGCCCGTGACAGACGTAGGACGATCGTATGGCTTGGTTTGGCTGGCTTCGTGTGAGCCACAAATGATTTTTCCGTTGGAAAAATAACCAGCAATAATTCAGCAAGTTGAGAACGCGAGAGGGCAAAACATTCTATCCCATGTGAAGGATGCCAGCAGAATCCGAGGGCGGTAGATGGCAATGCATGCACATGGTGGCCTCCTCCTCCAAATCACGCGCCGTCCCTTGACTTTTGTTCCGGTCGTTGTACATTCGCGGGTATTCTCGGATCCGAACCACCTGCTAATTATGTTTCTTCTGGTGTGTTGTTTTTTTGGTGCTGTCTGGTCCGGTGTATGCACACCACATCTAGAAAGAGTGGTGAGAGATTTGGTTGGGGATGACACGGTGGCGCTTGGAGGTTCAGGTTTGGGTTGGCCCATCAAGGGTCCAACCCAATCATAACATACTACTACCACCGACCTTGTGGGAAGGAACAGCAGTATCCATACTGAAACTTTGTTACGTGTCCAACATTTTTTCACTTCATTGCTAAAGCTTGAGCCTCGCGTTTACAAAGAGAAGAAAACGAAGCACATTTTAGACTAGCACCAGTGCACCACGTACCAGAGCCAAGCTTTCGTACACTCCAACGCTAGTGCTAAACTAGTCGAAACCATCAAGCTTTACAGCGCCGATCGGCCACAAAGATGATTTTTTTTGGCATCTTTCCGCGACGGCGCCTTTCCCGTTAGAGGCGTATGGGCAGGCTCGGCTCACTTGGACATCCACGAGAGTCCTTTTCTCGCATGACTATACTGCTCGAAAGCAAATGTTGTTTGCAATTGTTAACCAACCAAAAGAGCATTTGGCGTGCAAAAAGGCGCTGATCACGGGCCTGCGCCGAAGATCCTCTCGCTGTTCTGGCTTCTCCAACTCTTCGTTCGTAGCAAACGGCGGAAGAACGGAGTAGTCCAAGCTGCTGCTGCTGCTGTCTTCGTCATCGAGAGGGAACGTGCCAAAAACAAATGTACAACTAGTGGTACGGCCAGGATTTCAGTTGTGCAAGGACACGAACGATTGAAGGGATGGGAGGTGTGCAGCAGAGCAGCGGAAGCAGGCACAATGGCACTGTGGAGCAGGGTGGCCGGCGGGCGTCATGGGATCGACATGGCTTTCCCTTCACGCCTTCTCGGGCCCGGGTTGGGGCAGTCGGGGACACCCGCATCGGCATCTGGGCGTCCTGCACCTCGCTCCCTCCGACAAAATTGATAATTTTAATACGTGAACGTAACCAATTCACAAATGAACTGCCCATAAGGTTAGTCATAGTGCATACTAGTAACTTAGACTAGTAACATGCATATGTTATTAGTCTATGTTACTACCATCATAATGGGTAGTAACATAAGTGTAGTGTCATGCAAGCCTTCATTTATTATGTTGTAGACTCATTTTGCATTGGGGCGCGTTATGTTATGGTAACATATTATGTTACCACAAGCATCTCTCTCCTTATTAATTTGATGCCACATAAGCATATATGTCTTGGGATGTGCTATGTTACTACCTAAGTTACTCCCACTATGTCTAGCCTAAAACTATTTCACGTGACTGATTTTTTTGAGTGGTGCCCGGCACGCAGGCGCCACACCCTACGGTGCAGCGCCTAGCTTTGGGGCGTTGATGGGGTTATGTACCTAGGGTAGGGTCATGGACCTGATCCAAGTAACTTACCCCAGGACATCCTTAGAAGAGGTCGCCTTCCAGTCGACCAACGAGGATTCACTCGACTGGCCTGAAGGACTCGACCACGAAGACTCACTCGACCACCAGGAGGTCAAGAGGCACTCTGCACTGCAACGGCCTGTAATCAAGTAGACTTTATGATAGTAAAAGCCTTTATGTGGGGCGTTACCAGTAACGCCCCAGACTTAACTCACCTTAAACCCTCTCCTACGTGGGCTGGCTGGGGTCCTGGCGCACTCTATATAAGCCACCCCCCTCCACAGGCAGAAGGGTTCGGCACCTTGTAATTCATACATTCGTAATCCACTCGACCACCTCCGGGCTCCGAGACGTAGGGCTGTTGCTTCTTCCGAGAAGGGCCTGAACTCGTACATCCTTTGTGCTTACAACCTCTCCATAGCTAGGACCTTGCCTCTCCATACCTACCCCCCACTCTACTGTCAGGCTTAGAACCACGACAGTTGGCGCCCACCGTGGGGCAGGTGTTTTAGCGATTTTGTGGAGAAGTTGCGATTCTTCCGAGTACTCTCATCATGGTGTCTGCTGGAGTTTTGGTCAAGGGTCAAGAGATCCGTCTCGGCACTCTCACCTTCATAGCCGACGACTCCGCATGGCTCCAGGAGGCTCCACTCGACGTAGACGCGCTCCCCGTCCGCGGTGCGACGCATTTTCGCGCATGTGTCCGCGGCGTTCTGCTGCGGCAACCGTCGACCCAGTATCGGTCGGCTCCTCCATCGTCTACCCTCCCGGTCTCCCGCCAGCGCAAGCGCTCAGGCCGGTCGAGGCTTCAGCGATGGGTGAGTCACGCGGTGGCTCGCCAATCGGCCACTACACAAGTTGCGGCAATCGAGCCCAACGAATCTCTCTACGGCTTGTTCGATCAGTCGACTGGCTCCGGAGAGACTGCATCCGAGTGCGGAAGCAGTGATCCAGCGGCGGAAATCTTGATGGTCGACGGGCCCCACAACCCTCCTGGCTTCGCCCGTGGTGGTGGAGCAGGTGACGGCGGCGACCCTGCACGAGACTACGAAGAGTACCAGCCCGAGCCACTCGACTCTCTGCAAAGAGAAGAGCTTCGCCGCAGGAACGAGGATCCCCTGCGTATTCCCATCGCAGGAGAAACCCCCGAGGCTCGTGCCTTGGAGGAGGCGCGTCTGGCCAATTTGGCCGAGCGCACTCGACTGGAGAACCTTCAGCGAGCACTCGACGAGCGCGCGCGGCAACGAGTTCCCGACACCAGTCGACGTCAACTCTTCCCGCCGACTCAGGTATATCGAACCCCAATTCAGAATTTAGCAGCTGCGACCCGTATAGCAGAGTCCATTCAGCCTTCGCAGTCGGAAGCTGGCAGAGGTTTGCTGCAGATCAGGGATTTGCTCCGGGCAGCAGGAGATCAAAATTCAGCCGTGTCTCAGTCGCGCAACAGAATTCACAGTCGATCTGTCACTGTGAATACGGTTCAGTCGGCTCACAGCCCCAGATCGCCTCCGCGGCGCGAAGGGCGTGAGAATCGGCGAGATCAATATGGCGACAGACTCGACCGAGATGATAGGCGTCGAGTGCCCTATTCCCCTCCGAGGGGTGGGTCTTACGCTCCTCGACAGCCAGATGATAGGCGTCAGTACAGTACAGGGCGTAGGGTTCCAGTTGACCCCAGAGAGCCAGGCTTCGACGCGCGATCCATTATCGTGCAAGGGTTGGTCGACCGAAACAGAGCCCATCGAGGCGCACTCGACAGAGATGTACCCACGAGCAGTCGAGTACATGTTTCTGGTCCTGAATGTTTCAGCAGAGCTATCAGAGCCGCAGTTATCCCCCCCAATTTCAGGCTGGCAACAGGAGTCAGCAAGTTCACTGGTGAGTCTAAGCCTGAAACTTGGCTTGAAGACTACCGAGTGGCAGTTCAGATCGGTGGTGGGAACGACGAGGTGGCCATGAAGCATTTGCCCCTCATGTTGGAAGGTTCTGCCAGGGCATGGTTGACTCAATTACCTCCTAGCAGCATTTACACTTGGGAAGATCTGTCCCGAGTGTTCGTCAGAATGTTTGAAGGGACTTGCAAGCGACCAGCGGGATTGACAGAGTTGCAAGTCTGCGTGCAGAAAACTAATGAGACTCTCAGAGAGTATATTCAGAGGTGGATCACTTTACACCACACTGTGGAAAATGTCTCTGATCATCAGGCAGTATGCGCCTTCAAAGACGGCGTCAAGAACAGAGAACTGAGTTTGAAATTCGGTCGAACCGGTGACATGACCTTGAGTCGGATGATGGAGATTGCTACCAAGTACGCCAACGGCGAAGAAGAAGACCGACTCCGAAGCGGCAAGCACAAGCCGAGTCAGTCGGAAAAAGGAAACACCAGTCGGAAACAGAAGCGGAAGGCTGAACCGGCAGCTCCTGGAGAGGCCCTGGCCGTGACTCAAGGAAAGTTTAAGGGGAAACCAAAAGGATCCTGGAACCCCAAGAAGGTAAAGGATAAAGAAGGGAATGACGTGATGGATATGCCGTGTCACATTCACACGAAGAAAGATGAAGAGGGGAATATCATTTACCCAAAGCACACCACTCGTCAATGTCGACTCCTGATCCAGCAGGTTCAGGGAAAACAGTCTAAGGACAAGGAGAAGGAGTCGGACAAGGCCGAAGACAAAGAGGACAGTGAGGGAGGATATCCGCATATCAACTCCACTCTGATGATCTGTGCAGATGTGGAAAGCAGAAGTCGACTGAAAGTGATTAACCGAGAGGTGAACATGGTTGCCCCAGCAAAGGCAAATTATCTGAAGTGGTCTCAAACACCCATCACATTCGACCAATCAGATCACCCGACTCATATTGCCACCCCCGGGAGGCAAGCTTTGGTGGTCGATCCAGTTGTCGAAGGCACTCGACTGACAAAGGTGCTGATGGATGGTGGAAGTGGGCTGAACTTATTGTATGCAGACACATTGAAAGGTATGGGCATTCCGATGTCCCGACTGAGCACTAGTAACATGAGCTTCCATGGAGTTATACCAGGGAAGAAGGCCGAGTCACTCGGCCAGATAGCTTTGGACGTAGTGTTTGGTGATTCGAAGCATTTTCGCAAAGAAAAGTTGACGTTTGAGGTAGTGGATTTTCAAAGTGCATATCATGCCATTTTGGGGAGACCAGCCTATGCACGGTTCATGGCTCGACCATGTTACGTGTACCTCAAATTGAAGATGCCCGGTCCCAAAGGTGTGATCACTGTCACCGGTGATAGGAAAAAGGCAGAGGAGTGCTTTCAGAAGGGCTCCAAGATTGCCGATTCCCAAGTGACGGCGGTCGAGTTCGAAGAATACAAGCAAAACGCAGATCCGAGTGACTTGCTGCGCTCCAAGAAGCCCGCCACAGAGTCTGCATTCCAGTCGTCCGGTGAGACGAAGCCTGTTCACATTCACCCGACCGACCCCGAAGCAGCTCCGACCCGCATCTCCACAACACTCGACCCAAAATAGGAAGAAGCGCTCATCCAGTTCCTCCGTGAGAACTGGGACATTTTTGCATGGAAGCCCGCTGACATGCCAGGTGTTCCCAGGGGACTGGCTGAGCATCGCCTAAGAGTCGACTCGTCTGCAAAACCAGTCAAAGAGCATCTTCGGCGGTCCGCCGTCCAGAAGAGAAAGGCCATCGGTGAAGAAGTGGCTCGACTGTTGGCGGCAGGATTTTTCCGAGAGATCTACCACTCCGAGTGGCTCGCTAATGTCGTCATGGTTCCTAAGAAGGACAAGTCGCTCCGAATGTGCATTGATTTCAAGCACATCAACCGGGCCTGCCCGAAAGATCACTTTCCTCTCCCTCGCATAGATCAAATTGTTGACTCGACCGCGGGATGCGAGAGGTTGTCTTTTTTAGATGCTTACTCTGGGTACCACCAGATCCGTCTGTACGGGCCCGATGAGGTAAAAACAGCTTTCATCACTCCATTCGGGTGCTTCTGCTATATCACCATGCCATTCGGCCTCAAGAATGCCGGAGCCACATTTATGCGAATGATTCAGAAGTGTCTACTCACCCAAATCAGTCGGAATGTGGAAGCTTATATGGATGATATTGTTGTCAAGTCACGAAAAGGTTCCGACCTGCTCGCTGACCTCGCCGAAACATTTGCCAACCTCAGAAGGTATGATATCAAGCTCAATCCGTCAAAGTGCACATTTGGAGTTCCTGGTGGCAAGTTACTCGGTTTTCTCGTTTCCGAACGGGGAATCGACGCTAACCCAGAGAAGATTGGCACTATTCTCCGAATGAAACACCCTGTGCGAGTGCACGATGTCCAGAAGCTTACTGGATGCTTGGCCGCATTAAGTCGATTCATCTCACGACTCGGTGAAAAGGCACTGCCTCTTTACCGACTGATGAAGAAGGCTGACAAGTTTGAGTGGACTCCAGAAGTCGATGCAGCGTTTGCCGAGCTAAAAGCTCTGCTCTCCACCCAGCCGGTGCTTGCTGCTCCAATCAGCAAAGAGCCTCTGTTGCTCTACATCGCAGCCACAGGACAAGTCGTCAGTACTGTGCTAACGGTCGAGCGGGAAGAAGAAGGAAAAGCTCTCAAAGTTCAGCGCCCAGTGTATTATTTGTCTGAAGTCTTGACTCCATCCAAGCAGAGATATCCTCATTATCAGAAGCTTGTGTATGGAATATACATGACCACAAAGAAGGTTGCTCATTATTTCTCTGACCATTCCATCACAGTCGTCAGCGACGCTCCACTATCAGAGATTTTGCACAACAGAGACGCAACTGGTCGAGTGGCCAAATGGGCGATTGAACTTCTTCCCCTTGATATCAAGTTTGAGGCAAAGAAAGCCATTATGTCCCAGGCGATAGCAGATTTCCTCGCCGAGTGGATTGAACAACAGCAGCCGACTGAAGTTCACTCGGAGCATTGGACCATGTTTTTCGATGGCTCTAAGATGTTGAATGGTTCCGGTGCTGGGGTTGTCCTGATTTCCCCCAGAGGAGATAAGCTCAGATATGTGCTCCAGATTCACTTTGATTCCTCCAACAATGAGGCAGAATATGAGGCCCTCCTATATGGGTTGCGCATGGACATTTCACTCGGCGTCCGTCGCCTAATGGTCTATGGCGACTCGGATTTAGTGGTCAATCAGGTGATGAAAGAGTGGGACGTGAGAAGCCCAGCCATGACTGGATACTACAGTGCAGTGAGGAAGCTGGAGAAGAAGTTCGAGGGGTTGGAGCTCCATCATATACCCCGACTGAAAAATCAAGCAGCTGATGATCTAGCAAAGATAGGTTCCAAGAGAGAAGCCATTCCGAGTGGTGTGTTCTTGGAGCATATACACACTCCGTCAGTCAAAGAAGATCCTTTCACCGAAGAAACTCCGCAGCCCAAGAGCGCCACAGATCCGACTGAAGTTGAAGTCCCAGCGGTGGTCGACTTGATCATGGAGGTTTTGGTGGTCATTCCCGACTGGACGATTCCGTATGTCGCATATATCTTGAGGAAAGAGCTTCCGGAGGATGAGGAAGAGGCTCGACAGATCGTCCGTCGATCTAAGGCCTTTACCGTAATCAAAGGACAATTATACAGAGAAAGCGCGACTGGAGTCGGTCAGAAGTGCATAACACCAGAAGAAGGTCGACTCATCCTCAATGATATTCACTCGGGGACCTGTGGTCATCATGCGTCCTCTCGGACCATCGTGGCCAAAGCATACCGAGCCGGATTTTACTGGCCCAAGGCGAATGAGATGGCAAAAGAGATAGTAGATAAGTGCGAGGGATGTCAGTTCTACTCGAATATGTCGCACAAGCCTGCGTCAGCTTTAAAGACCATCCCACTCGTCTGGCCTTTTGCAGTTTGGGGGCTTGACATGATCGGTCCTTTGAGAACAGGACGAAGTGGCTTCACGCATGTACTGGTGGCGGTCGACAAGTTCACCAAGTGGATCGAGGCTAAACCAATCAAGAGCCTTGACACCGGTACTGCTGTTAGCTTCAGCAGAGAACTAATATTCAGATATGGAGTCCCGCACAGCATCATTACGGATAATGGGTCGAACTTTGACTCAGAGGAATTCAGAGCTTTCTGCGACTCCCAGGGCACACGGGTCGACTACGCATCAGTCGCCCATCCGCAGTCGAATGGACAAGCAGAACGAGCTAATGGACTGATTCTCAAGGGACTGAAGCCTCGACTGATGCGTGATCTCAAACACGCGGCTGGAGCTTGGGTCGACGAACTTCCATCTGTACTCTGGGGACTGCGGACCACGCCTAATCGGTCGACCGGAAGAACTCCATTCTTCTTGGTCTATGGAGCTGAAGCAGTCTTGCCGAGTGATCTTCTCCACAATGCTCCTCGAGTTGAAATCTACAACGAAGCAGAAGCTGAACAAGCGCGGCAGGACGCAGTCGACCTTTTAGAGGAAGAAAGGGAGATGGCTCTGATCCGGTCGACCATCTACCAACAAGATCTGCGGCGTTTCCACGCCCGAAACGTGAGAGGTCGAGCCTTCCAGGAAGGGGATTTGGTTCTCCGAGTGGATCAGCACAAACCACACAAGCTTGCTCCTTCTTGGGAAGGCCCCTTCATCGTCACCAAGGTTCTCCACAACGGGGCGTACCGTCTTTACAACGTCGAGCATAATATCGACGAGCCCCGAGCTTGGAACGCGGAGCTACTCCGCCCGTTTTACACTTAAGCTTTATCATTCGGATGAGTTGCAATAAAGTACTTCTGTAGTTCATGGACCTCAAAATAATAAGTGTCATAGTTCCTCCATAATATCTATCACTTTTTATTTTTTGTCCAATGAAATTCCCCTCAGTGGGTGACTTAGCTGCGAATCCGTTTCGCCTAAGTTTGTAAAAATCCTACCGAGTGGTGAGCCAGACTCCCACTCGGAGGCTTAGCCGCGAATCCGTTTCGCCTAAGTTATCAAAATCCTACCGAGTGGTGAGCCAGACTCCCACTCGGAGGCTTAGCTGCGAATCCGTTTCGCCTAAGTTAAAAATCCTACCGAGTGAAGAGCAACCCTCTCACTCGGGGGCTTAGCTGCAGTCCAAGCACTCGCCTAAGTTGTGAAAATCCTACCGAGTGGTAAGCCAGCCTTCCACTCGGAGGCTTAGCTGCAGCCTCGTGCTCGCCTAAGTTATAAAAATCCTACCGAGTGAAGAGCAACCCTCTCACTCGGGGGCTTAGCTGCAGTCCAAGCACTCGCCTAAGTTGTGAAAATCCTACCGAGTGAAGAGCAATCCTCTCACTCGGAGGCTTAGCTGCAGCCTCGTGCTCGCCTAAGTTATCAAAATCCTACCGAGTGGTAAGCCAGCCTTCCACTCGGAGGCTTAGCTGCAGCCTCGTGCTCGCCTAAGTTATAAAAATCCTACCGAGTGAAGAGCAACCCTCTCACTCGGGGGCTTAGCTGCAGTCCAAGCACTCGCCTAAGTTGTGAAAATCCTACCGAGTGAAGAGCAACCCTCTCACTCGGGGGCTTAGCTGCAGCCCTGTGCTCGCCTAAGTTACAAAAATCCTACCGAGTGAAGAGCAACCCTCTCACTCGGGGGCTTAGCTGCAGTCCAAGCGCTCGCCTAAGGCACCTTGCTTTGAACCTGCAAAAGACATTCCGAGCCGAAGGCAATCGTATTCAAGCACCAAATCCAAGTTTGAATCGACATCTAAAGGAACCGAAAGTGCTCAGGCGTCAAGCCTGTTAAGGTTTGTCGGTTACAATTTCACTCAGCATACCGAGGCAAATTTAAAGCGTCGAGCCAGAAGAAGTTTTTTACCCCTCCTGTGGAGGGCTGGAAGGTGCAACAAATTCATCAAGGTCAATCCCGTCGGCGATCCGAGTGGCAGCTGCAAGGAAAGTTTCCATAAAGGATCTGAAGTCGTGCTTCTTGGTATTGGCCACCCGAAGGGCCGCCAGCTTCTCTTCTCGCGCATCTTTGCAGTGGACTCGGGCCAGACACAGAGCGACATCTGCACCACACCGAGCCGAGGACTTCTTCCACTCCTGCACTCGACCAGGGATCGTGTTCAAGCGGGCCATCAGCGACTCAAGGTCATTCTGAAGTGTCTCCTCAGGCCAGAGCGTCGAGTCGATGCGGGATGTGGCGGCCTTCAGCCTTGCGAGATAGTCCACGACAGCTGCAACACGAGACTCCAGTCGGAAAACATCCATGGCAACTTCGTCGTTCACCGGAGAATTGACGGGGTCAAGGTTTGGCTCCAGTCGGCTGGTTTCTTCTTCAAAGTTTTGACAAAATTCTGCAAGGGTGATCACTAAGTCAAGGAGATAGTCGAATGGAAAAAGCCACAATTGGAAATATTTGCCAAACATGGAGGTCTACCTTCAAGCATAAGGAACAACTTTTTGGCAAGGCCACTCAGGAAGGCCTCCAGTTCAGTTTTCTTCTCAGTCAATTTGCTGACTTGGTCGGTCAGGGCAGCTTTGTCAGTTTTCAGTCGACTGACCTCCTTGTTGGCAGTCCCAAGAGCAGCTTTCAGATTGGTATTGTCTTGTACGAGCTTGGTAACTGAAGCTAACTTCTCGTCAGCAAGCTTGATCTTCTCAGCTAGCTCAAGGTCTTTCTTCTGCTGGGCCTCCCTTACCTTACCTGCAAGTTACAGCAAGATCAGATGCTGAAACAAGCAAGGGGAAAAGCAGTCGTCAGGGTCTCACCAAACATACCTTCGGTCTCCTCCTTTGCCTTTGTCAGCTTCTCCTGAACCAGCCTCAAGCTCAGCTCGACTTGAGTATGTTTTTGTTCCAGCTCTGAGTAGCGAGCCACAAGATCACAGGAGTTCTGTGAAGAACCAATCGACTAAATGTCAAATATAATTCACTTCCGAGTGAAAAAGGGATAAACACACGTTTCTAAGACTACAGCCAAATACAAGCATTCGACCGTAGTCTCAGGGACTACACCCAGTGGGTGCACTCAGCGTGCCCCCACTAATCCTGTTGAAGACAAAGTCGACCAGTCGACCTCAAAAAAAAAATGTGTGCGAGATGCATTCTCTAAGACTGTGATCAACTGCAAGCAGTCGACCACAGTCTCGGGGACTACACCCAGTGGGTGCACTCAGCGTGCCCCCACCGGTTTGTGAAATCCAGTCGACCAGTCGACTGACAGAAAGATTGACATTATAAAGCCTAAGGCCGACTGCCAGCAGTCGACCTTAGCCTTGGGGACTACACCCAGTGGGTGCACTCAGCGTGCCCCCACCGGTTTGTGAAATCCAGTCGACCAGTCGACTGACAGAAATATTGACATCATAAAGCCTAAGGCCGACTGCCAGCAGTCGACCTTAGCCTTGGGGACTACACCCAGCGGGTGCACTCAGCGTGCCCCCGCTAACACGGAGTTTATTCGACACACCAGCCTAAGGCCGACTGCCAGCAGTCGACCTTAGCCTTGGGGACTACACCCAGCGGGTGCACTCAGCGTGCCCCCGCTAACACGGAGTTTATTCGACACACCCAGTGGGTGATTACTATAAATTCCGGAAAAGAAAAGTTTTTGGTAGCATATCCAACAGAACAAACAGCGGTCGACTGACCTGGACATTGATTTGGAGGGCAGAGCTGGCGTCATAAGCTGCCTGGCTCGCGTCCCGGATAGTCTTCAGCTGCTCCATCATGAGTCCCGCCTGGCGTATTGCTTCCTTCGCTGCGCCAGCTTGGTCCTCTGGGACGTGGTGCGTCCTGGCGTATTGCGAAGGACACCGTGTGTCGAGTGATGTTCTCTTCTTCCACAGTCAGAATCTCAGGCACCGTCACATCCTGAGGCACTTTACTGGCGGACGCTTTCCGACTCCTCCTGCGTGCCAGTGTTTCTTCATCCTCGTCGTCATCAGGGAGATTGATAACAGTATTGGGTGGAGCTGCGGAGAAGAATCAGGATCAGAGATCGCGAGTCAGTCGACTAAGAACGATGTTAAGAATACAGTACCTGGGTTCGAAGTTGCTGCATCCTCCATCTCGTGGTCATCAGCCCGGGCCGAGGTCTCAGAAGTAGCAGCACTACAACTCCAAAGGATCGGTCGACTAACTTCAGCGTCGACCAGAGATAAAGTTCGCACAGAATAAGAAAATATGAGCAGCACAATTACCCTGATATGGTGGGGATGGACACCTTCATTTTCGGCAGGAGCTTGGTCGGCTTTGGCGGAGCCCCCCTAGGCTGCTTCGGCGCCTTTTCAGTCGGCGCTGGAGAAGTGGTCCTAGGGTGCTTGGTCGACTGCGTCGCAACCCCCTTGCCACGTTCAGTCGAAGGGTCGTGGACGAGCTTCGACCGCCTTTCCGAGCGCGGTGGCACGACCTCCTCCTCTTCCTCCTCGTCTTCGGCATCATCATCATCGCCGTCGTCATCATCATCGTCGTCGTCGTCCCCTGCAACGTCCGAGTCCCATTCCTCCTCGTCCTGGCTCTCGCCCCCACTCGCCTCACCCTCCTCAGTCGGAGTTTGTGCCCCATTGGGCATCGAGTACAGCTCGGTGAGGGCCTAGCAGATATCAAGACAATGATCAGTCGACCAGTCGGCAGAGTGGACAGAGATGAATGCGACAAGAATGCAGTGGAGAGCAGGGCAAGTGTACCTTATTTGGATCACTGTTGTGGTCGAGTGGAGGAATCCTTCTGGCTCCGCGTGGGTTGTCCTTGTTTCCGGTGACGGCTGCCATCCATCTTTCCAGAGTGACATCGTCGACTGCTTCTGGATGGACTCTAGTCTCGTCTTCGGTCCCACAGTACAACCACATGCAGTGGCTCCGGAACTGGAGGGGCTGGATGCGACGCCTGAGGAAGATCTCCAGGAGATCCATGCCCGTCACTCCCTCCCGAACCAACTGCACCACGCGCTCCATCAACATCTTCACATCAGCTTTCTCCTCCGGGATCAACTTCAGAGAGGAGGGCTTGTTCACTCGGTCCATGGTAAACTGTGGGAGTCCACTCGACTGTCCCGGCGTCGACTGGTCCCGGCAGTAGAACCAGGTCGACTGCCAGCCTCTGACTGACTCGGGAAAGGTCATGGGCGGAAAGGTGCTCTTGTTCCTCACCTGGATGCCCAAACCCCCACACATTTGGACGACTCGGGTCTTTTCGTCGCCTGGACTCGCCTTCTTCACGGTCTGAGAGCGACACGTGAATATATGCTTGAACAAACCCCAGTGCGGTCGACAGCCCAAGAAACCCTCACACATGGACACGAACGCGGCAAGATAGGCAATGGAATTTGGGGTAAAGTGGTGGAGCTGCGCTCCGAAGAAGTTCAAAAAGCCACGAAAGAAAACACTCGGCGGCAAGGAAAACCCGCGATCAACATGGGTGGCCAAAACCACACACTCACCCTCTTCTGGCTGGGGCTGCCACTCCTTCCCCGGAAGCCTCGCAGCTCCGTGGGGGATCAAGCCCTCGTTGGCCATGTCGAGAATGTCATTCTCAGTGATGGTCGACTGGATCCAGTCTCCTTGGACCCAGCCTTTCGGCAGGCGGGATCTGGACGAGGACCCTCCGCGGCTGGTGGATCTCCCCTTCGCCTTCTCCGACGCCGACGCCTTCTTTGCACGCTCCAGCGCCGCCGTCTTCTCCTTGGCCATGGTCGCCGGCGAGATGCGCGAAGGGAAGTGGTGCGGGGGCGAGAGCGAGCACGCTGAGCAGGGAGGAAGGAAGCAGAGAGAGGGGGAGAATGCTAAGGCGCAGCACAGAAATCCTCGCCGGGCACATTTATAAGGTCCCTTCCGAGTGGATGACAGGTGGGCCCGATCGATCTAATCATATCTGGAACAGTTATGCAGACGGGATACGTGGCGAAAAAGGCGGCGCGGAGATCGAGGCGTCCATGCCCCGTCCCATCCGAACGCCGCGGTCCGCCCCGCTTCGCGCGCGCCCCAAAATTTCGCATCCCGCGGAATCCGCGAGCAACAAATCAGTCTGTCAGGCGCGGTGTTTCCGGCGATCCGTCGCTCGGAGATCGTCGAAGCCTGAAAGATCACTCGACGCAAAAAACAGAATGGATCAAGTCGACTGAAGGCAAGTTGTTTCCTGTCGACAAAGGGATTCTTTGGTCCAGAACAGCGCACAACCAGAGCACAAAGATTAATCGGAAACGACATCAACTCCTTCTTCACTCGAAGCCTCAATCCATTCGGGGGCTAATGATGGGGTTATGTACCTAGGGTAGGGTCATGGACCTGATCCAAGTAACTTACCCCAGGACATCCTTAGAAGAGGTCGCCTTCCAGTCGACCAACGAGGATTCACTCGACTGGCCTAAAGGACTCGACCACGAAGACTCACTCGACCACCAGGAGGTCAAGAGGCACTCTGCACTGCAACGGCCTGTAATCAAGTAGACTTTATGATAGTAAAAGCCTTTATGTGGGGCGTTACCAGTAACGCCCCAGACTTAACTCACCTTAAACCCTCTCCTACGTGGGCTGGCTGGGGTCCTGGCGCACTCTATATAAGCCACCCCCCTCCACAGGCAGAAGGGTTCGGCACCTTGTAATTCATACATTCGTAATCCACTCGACCGCCTCCGGGCTCCGAGACGTAGGGCTGTTGCTTCTTCCGAGAAGGGCCTGAACTCGTACATCCTTTGTGCTTACAATCTCTCCATAGCTAGGACCATGCCTCTCCATACCTACCCCCACTCTACTGTCAGGCTTAGAACCACGACAGGCGTTGCACCTCTGTCCATTGTGGCAGCCCCTGGGCCCGCACCCAGCAGTGCAGCGCATCCGAGCTAGGCGCCACACATGTAATGTGCAGCGCCTAGCCCTTAGGCGCCGCACTGTGACTTAGATGCAGCCATCCGTTCTCCTTCCCCCCACCCCACCCCACCCCATTTGTCCAGTTAGAAGTTACAGAAGCAGCGGCGCCGGCGGCTTCCTCCTCCCCCCTCTCAATCCCTTCTCCCAAATCCTTCAGATCTGACGATTTGGTCCGCAGATTTCTTCACCAATCCATCCTAGAAGGTACTCTCCTCTGATCCCCTTCTTTCTATCCATAGAATGTATGCTATTTTAAAGATTTGGGGAACCCTTGTTTGATTTGATTAGATTAGAATATTGCATGTATTAGAATCTTGCATGTATTAATACCTAATCTTGCAACCCTAGTTTACTTTATTTTATTGAAAAGATATGATTTGGATACATAGATTGACATGTTATTTCTATGGAAAAGATATTTGTATGAAGTAGGTCTAGTTTAGTTTATTTGTATTGAAATTATACTCGTATTGACAAGAATGCTTTGGATACATATGCTTTGAATCTTGCATATAGTAGGCCTACTTTAGTTTATTTGTATTGAAAAGATAATCGTGTTAACAAGAATGCTTTGTTTGAAATTTAGGATGGTTTGGCTTCTCGATGATCAGTGGGACCATCAACACCGGTTGTACGCCTTGTCGGTGGAGCAGCGGGTAATAATGAAAGTGGCCGGTATTATGAATTTCGTGTTTATTTCAAACACAAATGCCCCATATGTAATTTTCTGATTTGCTTGTTTGTAGGAGCTTCAACCTCTGAAGATTCGGTCTCACGGGGTCAATCTTGGGGGGATGCGTTATGATGAGCGATTCACACCGTATGTAAGGGAGACATGACTCCTCCCTTTCATTCAATTGGTCAGCCGTCGACGCCACCTCTCAATGCTGCAGCAATCACCACGCTTACCGATCGTTGGAGGCCGAAGACACACAGTTTCCATCTTCGGATCCGGGAGATGACCGTGACGCTCCAGGATATTGCTAGGATCGCCGGTCTTCCTATCGAGGGTAATCCTCTATGTATGAGCACCGATTCTGATGGGTGGCGCGAGCAGATGCATGCCCTCATCGGTATGGTTCCTCCGGAGCCTCGGAAACTAGAAGCAGAAGACAAGAAGAAGGAAAGAGTCGCATTTGGTGCTCCTTTCACTTGGATTGCATGGAACTTTGCTAATTTCCCCGAGGATGCTAATGAGGATGAGGTCAAGACATATGCTCGTGTCTACATGTGGTACGTTATATCCATGACTATGTTGGCTGATGGCACAAGCAAGAATGCTCCATGGATGTGGCTGAAGGCGTGGACCATCTTCGATAGCAATTGGAGTTGGGGTTCGGCGACACTGGCTTACTTGTATAGACAGGTAGAAAGTTGTTTCTTTTTCACTTCATTGCTACATTATCAATGCGATCTTCTTGTTAGTTCAACCATGTTCTCTTTTATCTGTGGTTTGATGAAGCCTGTTGTAGGAAATCAGAAGGTATTGGTGGTTGTATGATCACACTTTCTATATGGAGCTGGGAGTGATTTCCGGTTGGACGACCAAAGACCGTGAAGTATGAGGATTGGAACGACCATGACGACCCACTACGGTACCCCACTTGGGCTTACAAGTGGGATGTGGTAAATGAGACGACGGATGACCCCTTGGTCATGTACAAGTTGTACAAGAGCGAGCTGGACATGATCACGGCTGAGCAGGTGACTCGACATTGTATACGTGATTCTCATGCTTCTATAGTAACTCAAAATCAATTTTGCATTCTATGCTATGTTGCAGGTGGAATGGGAGCTGTGCGGAAGAGGGTATAGTTTTGGTAACCCTAGAGAGTTCAAGCTGAATCCGACGTGCACTGGGATAGGGATCTTTGGCATATGCGGTGCCCACTCATATGCAACTGGGCGGTTGAGCTTCACCTGCCACATCGGGTGTACCGCCAGTTCGGTTTGTTCCAGCCACACCCGCGGAGTGGGAGGACACGGACAAGTTGCTACACGTGTAAGATATAATTAACCTTGAGCACTTAGCAGCTTCTCGGCGGTTTCGATGGTGCTAATATTCTGTTTCTAACTTTCAGGTTGGATAGGAGAAGGCGGCGGAAGGTCAAGGATTGGGACAGGCATCACAGTTCGCGCTTAGTGTTGAGCAAGCTAAGGCTGGAAAACGAGCCCACCTTCATGAGCACTGCCCGATCGCGTTCAACAACTATCTCACATGGTTTCTTGCAAGTACCCGTGTGGAGGTATGCAAGTTGGCGTATGCTGAGGAGATTTTCAAAGATCCCACCATCTTCGATGAGCTAACCCAGCACCAGTACAACAAATCAAGGAGGAAATACATAGTACTTCACGACACATAATAGTTAATAACCAAATCGAGAAGGAGTCCAAAATACCTAGTAGTTCATGACACATAGTAGTTCACAATAAAATCGAAGAGCATAGTTTAGAGGATAACACGGTCATAGTCCACAATCCTTATGAAGATGACATAGCTCTATTGCGTAGAGCAAGGCCCCTTTCCCTTCTTCTTCTTCCTCTCTTCTTCCTCTTCCTCCTCCCTTTTCCTTATGTGGTGATCCTCCTTAACCACCCTCTCCATGAATATCTTGTTCTCCCTATCTTTTTTCCAGCTTCGAATGCCCAAAGTTTCAAGGTTCTTTCTTGAAAATCCTTGAGATGCTTCTTCTGTGCCTCCTCACATTTCGTGTGAAACGCTCGCTCCCTAGCGCGACACTCAAAATTTGCTCTCTCTCTTTCCTTCCTCTTCTCTTCGAGCTCCTCTTCCTTCTTCTTATTTAGTGCGGCTGCATCCTCCTCTCTCAGCTTCTTCGCAGCCTTCTCCCACCATCCCGCCATCTCATCTTTGCCATCCTCCTTCATTGTTGGTTTGTTGGGTTGAGAAGCCGCCATACCTACAATGAGTGAAACATAATAGTTAGTAATCACAATAAGAACAAATGGAAGAACATGTACATTGCAACCTATTAGCGAATAAGGACAACAAGAACATATGAAAAACAAGAACATATGAAACATTATAGTTAGTGAGCAACATACGGAAATGGTCCATCGAGGTATCCAAACATTCCTCTATAACGACCTTGCCCTTGACCACCACCACGGCCAAGTCCACCACCAAGGCCAAGACCATCACCAAGGCCAAGACCATCACCACGACCAAGACCACCACCACATGCTCTACCACCACCACGGCCTAGACCACCACCACGAGCTCTACCACCACCACAGCCTCTTGTAAGTCCTAGTTGCCTCCCTCTTTGTTGCCTAGATCGTCTTTGGCTACCACTTGGTTGGATACCACTTGGTTGCCTTGGCACTTGTTGGCTACCACTTGGTTGTCTTGGCACTTGTTGGCTACCACTTGGTTGGTTACCTTGTGTAGCTCCTTGTTGGCTTGTGCTTGCATCATTTTTCTTGGACCTTTTTCTTGGCTTTGTACATTTTCTTCTGTTGTGGCCATGAACTTTGCATTCCCCACAACGGGAGCTCTCACGAGGCTCTTGGAATTGGTCGTTGCCCACTTCGCGGCGGCCACCATGGGCCCATCCGTCCATGTCGCCTCTAAGACGCTTTGTCTTACGTCTACCCCGTTTAACAACCTTCAACTTCAGATCCAGCCATAGTTGAACTCCATGGTACTCCGGCCATTGTGATTGGTCAAAGTATGGGTGAAAGCAGGGAGCTCATGTTTTCTTAACCATCATGATTGAGAACTCTGACTCCCTCATGGTGAGGGGGTGATTAACGTCCACATTCCTAACACGACCGGCAGTATACATGTGTGAGCATGGGAGATGAAGCAACATGGCCTCCCGCAAGAGCAATCACACCGTGGTAACGAGACCTTGAAAGCCCGACCTCCATGTTGGCGGCCATCGTTTGTGGTTCCTCCTGGCTCTTTCACTTCATACTTCCACTCTTCCTTGTCATATAGTATAGCTTCTTGTGAGTCCGCCTTCCATAATTGAAATTCCAACCATTCATCAACCTTGTGTGGGAACTTGTACTTGTACTTGCGCTTGTTCTCACCCTCTATCTATGCATCCGTTTCCATAGAGTACTTTAGAAAGCATGCATTCATCTTGTCAAATGTGTATCGAACTATTGCCGTCACGGGTAATCCACGTGCACCTTTGAGCACCTTATTGAAGCATTCGGCCATATTGCTTGTCATTTGACCGTATCTTCGGCCATCTTCATCAAAAGCACGTGCCCACTTGTTCCGGTATTCAATGTGCCTATTGAGAAAGTCTTGACCCCCCAAGATCAAGTTTTTTGTGTGCGAGCAATTTGTTGAACAAAGTGGCGAACCGCTTGTCAAAGAAAGCGAGACAACAATCTTGAAGATCATTGACCAACTCCTTAAGGCCACATGCCATATAGAAATTCAAACAAAAGTGCCTCATGCACCATCGATGGTGCAACGGAGCATGCCCCGGAATGCCAATCTCCACCGCGTTAAGAATTCCTGGATGCCGATCCGATATGACACAAATTTCCCTCTGAGCGGGTAACACCTTCGTCCTCAAAAGACCCAGAAACCAATCCCAGTTGTCATTGTTCTCTACCTCAACCAAAGCAAATGCCAATGGCAACACCCGATTATTGGCATCACTTGCTATCGCAACCAACAAGGTGCCCTTGTATTGTCCGGTCAAGAACGTGCCATCAATGGCAATGACCAGCCTACAGTGTTCGAAAGCCCTCACACATTGCTCGAACGCCCAAAATGCACGGCCAAATACACAGACTTTCCTTTCGTCATGAAGCATTGTTTTTCCCCATGAGGCTCGACCACATGAACCATGCCCGGGTTTGTGGCGGCCATGGCTAACAACAATCTAGCGATTTAGTTGTATGCTTCCTCCCAACTACCATCCAACATCTTAAATGCAGCTTGCTTCGCCTTCCATTCCTTGTCCTACTTCACCTTGTAATGAAAGATGGCTTTCACAAGGTCATTGACATGTTGGATGCTCATTGTTGGAAGTGTGGATACTGAGTTGGAGAGCCTATAAGCGATGAACTCAGATGTGAGTTGTCTGTGGTCTTGGGACAGAACCTTGCCATCCACCCTTTTGCCTCGGCACATGTGAGTTGGCACACAACTCACTACGTGCCAAGTGGGACCTCCTTTCCATGGTCTGCACGCACAATCCACATACATATTTCATCTTCACATGCACATGCAACTGTGTAGCGCACTGATAACTAATACATCTCTGTCGTATCTATAATTTTTGATTGTTCCATGCTAATATTATTCAACTTTCATATACTTTTGGCAACTTTTTATACTATTTTTGGGACTAACATATTGATCCAGTGCCCAGTGCCAGTTCCTGTTTGTTGCATGTTTTATGTTTTGCAGAAACCCAATATCTAACAGAATCCAAACGGGATAAAAGCGGACGGAGAATTATTTTGGAATATTTTGGATTTTCCGAAGGAAGAATCAACGCGAAACGGTGTCCGAGGTGGCCATGAGACAGGGGGGTGCGCCCACACCCCCTGGGCACACCTGGCACTCTCGTGGGCCACCCGTAAGGTGGTTGATGCCCTTCTTTTGCCGCAATAAAGCTAATTTTATGAGAAAAATCTGGGCGAAAGATTCACCCCAATCGGAGTTACGGATCTCCGGATATTAAAGAAACGGTGAAGGGGTAGAATCTGGGAACGCAGAAACAGAGAGATAGATCCAATCTCGGAGGGGCTCTCGCCCCTCCCATGCCATGGGAGCCAAGGACCAGAGGGGAAACCCTTCTCCCATCTAGGAAGAAGGTCAAGGAAGAAGAAGAAGAAGAAGAAGGGCTCTCTCCCCCTTGCTTCCGGTGGCGCCGGAACGCTGTTGGGGCCATCATCATCACCGCGATCTTCACCAACAACTTCACCGCCTTCATCACCAACTCTTCCCCCCTCTATGCAGCGGTGTAACCTCTCTCTTACCCTCTGTAATCTCTACTTGAACATGGTGCTCAATGCTATATATTATTTCCCAATGATGTATGGCTATCTTATGATGTTTGAGTAGATCCGTTTTGTCCTATGGGTTAATTGATGATCGTGATTGGTTTGAGTTGCATGTTTTATTATTGGTGCTGTCCTATGGTGCTCTCCATGTCGCGCAAGCGTGAGGGATCCCCGTTGTAGGGTTTGCAATATGTTTATGATTTGCTTATGGTGGGTGGTGTGAGTGAACAGAAGCACAAACCCGAGTAAGTAGGTTGTTTGCGTATGGGATAAAGAGGACTTGATACTTTAATGCTATGGTTGGGTTTTACCTTAATAAATCTTTAGTAGTTGCGGATGCTTGCTAGAGTTCCAATCATAAGTGCATATGATCCAAGTAGAGAAAGTATGTTAGCTTATGCCTCTCCCTCAAATAGAATTGCAATAGTGATTACCGGTCTACTTATCGATTGCCCAGGGACAAATAACTTTCTCGTGACAAAAAGCTCTATACTAATATTTAATTTATTGCATATTTATCTAAACATCCCCTAGTTTATATTTACATGCTCTTTGTTATCTTGCAAAGCTATCAAACAACACCTACAAAGTACTTATATTTTCATACTTGTTCTAGGTAAAGCGAACGTCAAGCGTGCATAGAGTCGTATCAGTGGCTGATAGGACTTGAATGAGTATTTGTTCTACCTTTACTCCTCGTTGGGTTCGACACTCGTACTTATCGAAAGAGGCTACAACTATCCCGTATACTTGTGGGTCATCAAGACCTTTTTCTGGCGCCGTTGCCGGGGAGTCATAGCGTGGGGTGAATATTCTCGTGTGTGCTTGTTTGTTTTATCACTAAGTAATTTTTATTTGTTCTTAGTTGTTCTTTATCTTTAGTTATGGATCTGGAACACGAAATACCAAAAAAATTAGGTGTACTTGCTGCTCATGGAGATGGGGAACCTTCTAAAACCCTCGATGCTCGCTATGTTCGCGATATTATGTACTACTTTGATAATTGCTACGTCTTGAGCTAGCGTTGGTTTTCCCCGAAGAGGAAGGGTGATGCAGCAAGTGTAGCGTAAGTATTTCCCTCAGTTTTTGAGAACCAAGGTATCAATCCAGTAGGAGGCTCCTCCAAAGTCCCACGCGCCTACACAAACAAACTGAGAACTCGCAACCAACGCAATAAAGGGGTTGTCAATCCCTTCATGGCCACTTGCGAAAGTGAGATCTGATAGAGATAGTATGATAAGATAAATATATTTTTGGTATTTTATAATATAGATGCAAAAAGTAAAGATGCAAATAAAAGTAGATTGAAAGAAAATATGATAAGAGATAGACCCGGGGGCCATAGGTTTCACTAGAGGCTTATCTCGAGAGCATAAATATTATGGTGGGTGAACAAATTACTATCGAGCAATTGATAGAAAAGCGAATAATTATGACATTATATAGGCATGATCATGTATATAGGCATCACATGCATAATAATTAGACCGACTCCTGCCCGCATCTACTACTATTACTCCACACATCGACCGCTATCTAGCATGCATCTAGAGTATTAAGTTCATAAGAACAGAGCAACACATTAAGCAAGATGATATGATGTAGAGGGATAAACTCATGCAATATGATATAAACCCCATCTTGTTATCCTCGATGGCAACAATACAATACGTGTCTTGCAACCCTTTCTGTTACTGGGTAAGAATACCGCAAGATTGAACCCAAAGCTAAGCACTTCTCCCATGGCAAGAAAGATCAATCTAGTAGGCCAAACCAAACCGATAATTCGAAGAGACTTGCAAAGATAACTCAATCATACATAAAAGAATTCAGAGAAGATTCAATTAATATCCATAGATAAATCTGATCATAAACTCACAATTCATCGGATCTCGGCAAACACACCACAAAAAGAGATTACATCGAATAGATCTCCACAAGAGAGGGGGAGAACATTGTATTGAGATCCAAAAGTAGAGAAGAAGCCATCTAGCTAATAACTATGGACCCGTAGGTCTGTGGTAAACTACTCACAACTCATAGGAGGGGCAAGGATGTTGATGTAGAGGCCCTCCGTGGTCGATTCCCCCTCCAGCAGAGCGCCGGCGAAGGTTCCAAGATGGGATCTCGCGGATACAGAAGGTTACGGTGGTGGAAATTGTGTTTCGTGGTGCCCCCGGATGTTTTCGGGGTCCGTAGGTATATATAGGAGGAAGAGGTACGTTGGTGGACGCCCGAGGGTCCCACGAGACAGGGGGGCGCCCTATAGGGGGGGGGCGCCCTCCTATCTCGTGGAGGCTCCGGTTGTTTCTTGACTTGCACTCCAAGCTCTCCGGATCTTGTTCGTTCCAAAAATCACGTTCCCGAAGGTTTCATTCCATTTGGACTCTGTTTGATATTCCTTTTCTTTGAAATACTGAAATAGGCAAAAAACAACAATATGGGCTGGGCCTCCGGTTAGTAGGTTAGTCCCAAAAATGATAATAATGTATAAAATAAAGCCCATAAACATCCAAAACAGGTAATATAATAGCATGGAACAATCAAAAATTATAGATACGTCGGAGACGTATCAATAATCCTGAGAAAACCCCATTCAATTATGTTATGGGAGACACGTTGGATCAACGTGAATACTTTAGGGATTATCGCTTGACACAACAAGGGAAACTATTATGGGATCAAATTTCTATGTTCCGTTGGTATGCCCGGGATCTATGCTTGAGATATGATATTACTTGTTGCTCTAGGATGAAGGCTCCACACCTTCCCTTTTTATGCAAATTTAATGATAATGAAACCTTAGCTTCTTATGCTATAGGTATATATGATTACTATGATGTTGAACAAATTGAAGAATTTGTTGCTTTTAAGGCTGCTTATGAAATTGAATCTTTGATTGAAAAGTATGAAGCTTTAGATGATGATGTTTATAGGCCTGAAAATTATGCTATATTGAGATATTGCTATGAAAATTATGAATACAATTACAATATTAATGCATTTATTGAGAAAGTCTTCGCTGTCCAAGAAGAGACTAATATTTTGTAGGAAGCTATGGAAGAAGAAATTGATGAAACTGTGAGCTCATTGGATGAAAAAGATGATGAGGAGAGCGAAGAACAAAAGGAGGAAGAGAGGATTGATCATCCATGCCCACCTTCTAATGAGAGTAACTCTTAAACTCATATATTGTTTAATTCCCCTTCGTGCTTACCGAAGGATGATTGCTATGATCCCGTTGATTCTCTTGAAATATCCCTTTTTGATGATGCTTGCTATGCTTGTGGCCAAGATGCCAATATGAATTATGCTTATGGAGATGAACTTGCTATAGTTCCTTATGTTAAACATGAAATTGTTGCCATTGCACCCACGCATGATAGTCCTATTATCTTTTTGAATTCTCCCTACCACACTATATTGGAGAAGTTTGTGCTTATTAAGGATTACATTGATGGGTTGCCTTTTACCGTTTCACATGATGATTTTGATAGATATAATATGCATGTGCTTGCTGCTCCTACTTGCAATTATTATGAGAGAGGAACTAAATCTCGGCCTCTTTATGTTTCCAATATGATAAAATTGCAAGAATCTGCTTATACTATGCATTGGCCTTTACTATGTGTGCATGAATTATTTCTTTATGACATGCCTATGCATAGGAAGAGAGTTAGACTTCGTTGTTGCATGATATATGTTACTTTGTGCTCACTACTAAATTACAAATCATTGTTAATTAAAATTGGCTTTGATATACCTTGGGATCTGGGTGGATCCATTACTTGAGCACTATATGCCTAGCTTAATGGCTTTAAAGAAAGCGCTGCCAGGGAAACAACCCGGAAGTTTTAGAGAGTCATTTATTTCTGTTGAATGCTTTTATATAGTTTAAAAACAAAAAAAATAAAGAGGGGAACCTAAAAACTTTTCAAAAAGGAAAGTGAAAGTGAGAAAGACAAGCATTGTTGAAGTGGGAGCTAGCCTTGAACTTTGTTCATGCTCACGGAAACTTTGTGAATCTTGATTACAGAAAATTTTCAACAAAAATAATTATCCCCTTGTATAATTCCATTGTATTATAAAAATAATGTGCCAAGGTTTGCCTTTAGGATGTTTACAATGCTTGTTGGTTTGTATGGTGGAGGACAGAAACTTTGGCTGTAGTGCGCGATTTTACATTTTTAACTGGAAAGTCAAACGATTCTGATTCATGTCGCACTGTCTTTCAGTACAACTTGTCTATTGTTTCTAATTTTGGTAGAATTTTTGGGGTACGAGAAGTATGGTGGATGTTCAGATTGCTACAGACTGTTCTGTTTTAGACAGATTCTGTTTTTGATGCATAGTTTGCTTGTTTTGATGAATCTATCAATTTATATCAGTGGATTAAGCCATGGAAAAGTTATATTACAGTAGAAACAATGCAAAAACAAAATATGAATTGGTTTTCAACAATACTTAGAGTAGTGATTTGCTTTATTATACTAACGGATCTTACCGAGTTTTCTGTTGAAGTTTTTTGTGGATGAAGTGTCTAATCGAGGAGGTTTCGATATGAGGAAAAGGAAGAGAGGCAAGAGATCAAGCTTGGGGATGCCCAAGGCACCCCAAGTAAATATTCAAGGAGACTCAAGCGTCTAAGCTTGGGGATGCCCCGGAAGGCATCCCCTCTTTCTTCAACAAGTATCAGTATGTTTTTAGATTCATTTTGCTCATGCATTATGTGCAAGTCTTGGAGCGTCTTTTGCATTTAGTTTTCACTTTTCTTTTATGCACCATGCTGGTATGAGATAGTCCTTGGTTGATTTATATAATTCTCATTGCACTTCACTTAAATCTTTTGAGTATGGCTTTATAGAATGCTTCATGTGCTTCACGTATATCGTTTGAAGTTTGGATTGCCTGTTTCTCTTCACATAGAAAACCGCCATTTGTAGAATGCTCTTTTGCTTCATTTATATTTGTTAGAGCATGGGCATATCTTTTGTAGAAAGAATTAAACTCTCTTGCTTCACTTATATCTATTTAGAGAGATGACAGGAATTGGTCATTCACATGGTTAGTCATAAAATCCTACATAAACTTGCAGATCGCTGAATATGATATGTTTGATTCCTTGCAATAGTTTTGCGATATACAGATGGTGATATTAGAGTTATGCTAGTGGGTGGTTGTGGATTGTAGAGACACTTGTGTTGAGGTTTGCAAGTCCCGTAGCATGCACGTATGGTAACCGTTGTGTGACAAATTTGAAGCATGGGGTGTTTCTTTGATTGTCTTCCTTATGAGTGGCAGTCGGGGACGAGCAATGGTCTTTCCTACCAATCTATCCCCCTAGGGGAATGCGTAGTAGTACTTTGCTTCAAGGGCTAATAAACTTTCGCAACAAGTATATGAGTTCTTTATGACTAATGTGAGTCCATGGATTATACACACTTTTACCTTTCCATCATTGCTAGCCTCTTCGGTACCGTGCATTGCCCTTTCTCACCTCGAGAGTTGGTGCAAATTTCGCTGGTGCATCCAAACCCCGTGATACGATACGCTCTATCACACATAAGCCTCATTATATCTTCCTCAAAACAGCCACCATACCTACCTATTATGGCATTTCCATAGGCATTCCGAGATATATTGCCATTCAACTTCCATCATCATCATATACATGACTTGAGCATTCATTCTCATATTGCCTTTCATGATCGTAAGATAGCTAGCATGATGTTTTCATGGTTTGTCCGTTTTTTGATGTCATAGCTACGCTAGATCATTGCACATCCCGGTACACCGCCGGAGGCATTCATATAGAGTCATATCTTTGTTCTAGTATCGAGTTGTAATATTGAGTTGTAAGTAAATAAAAGTGTGATGATCATCATTATAGAGCATTGCCCCATAAAAAAAGAAAAAAGAAAAAAAGAAAAAAAAGGAAAGGCCAAAGAAGCCCACCCAAAAAGAAAAAAAAAGAAAAAGAAAAGAAGAAAAAGAAAAGAAAAGAAAAGGGGCAATGTTACTATCCTTTTTCCACACTCGTGCTTCAAATTAGCACCATGTTCTTCATATAGATTGTCTCCTATGTTGTCACTTTCATATACTAGTGGGAATTTTTCATTATAGAACTTGGCTTGTATATTCCAACGACGGGCTTCCTCAAATGCCCTAGGTCTTCATGAGCAAGCAAGTTGGATGCACACCCACTTAATTTTCAGTTTGAGCTTTCATACACTTATAGCTCTAGTACATCCGTTGCATGGCAATCCCTACTCCTCGCATTGACATCAATTGATGGGCATCTTCATAGCCCGTTGATTAGCCGCTTCGATGTGAGACCTTCTCCTTTTTTGTCTTCTTCACATAACCTCCATCATTATATTCTATTCCACCTATAGTGCTATATCCATGGCTTGCGCTCATGTATTGCGTGAGGGTTGAAAAAGCTGAAGCGCATTAAAAAGTATGAACCAATTGCTCGACTCGTCATTCGGGTTGTGCATGATGGGAGCATTTTGTGTGACGAAAATGAAGCATGGCCAAACTATATGATTTTGTAGGGATAAGCTTGCTTTGGCCTTGTTGTTTTGGAAAGACATGATTGCTTTATTGGTATGCTTGAAGTATTATTTTTTTTATGTCAAATGATACACTATTGCTTTGAATCACTCATGTCTTAATATTCATGCCAGGATTAGATATTTGACCAAGATTATGCTAGGTAGCATTCCACATCAAAAATTATCTTTTTTATCATTTACCTCCTCGAGGACGAGCAGGAATTAAGCATGGGGATGCTGATACATCTCCGTCGTATCTATAGTTTTTGATTGTTCCATGCCAATATTATTCAACATTCATATACTTTTGGCAATTTTTTTTGGGACTAACATATTGATCCAGTGTCCAGTGCCAGTTCCTCTTTGTTGCATGTTTTATGTTTCACAGAAACCCAATATCAAACGGAATCCAAATGGGATAAAATCGGACGGAGAATTATTTTGGAATATTTGGGATTTTCCGGAGGAAGAATCAACGCGAAACGGTGTCCGAGGTGGCCACGAGACAGGAGGGCGCGCCTGGCACTCTCGTGGGCCACCCGTAAGGCAGTTGATGCCCTTCTTTTGCCGCAATAAAGCTAATTTTAGGAGAAAAATCTGGGCGAAAGATTCACCCCAATCGGAGTTACGGATCTCCGGATATTAAAGAAACGGTGAAGGGGTAGAATCTGGGAACGCAGAAACAGAGAGATAGATCCAATCTTGGAGGGGCTCTCGCCCCTCCCATGCCATGGGAGCCAAGGACCAGAGGGGAAACCCTTCTCCCATCTAGGGAGGAGGTCAAGGAAGAAGAAGAAGAAGGGGGGCTCTCTCCCCCTTGTTTCCGGTGGCGCCGGAACGCTGCCAGGACCATCATCATCACCGTGATCTTCACCAACAACTTCACCGCCTTCATCACTAACTCTTCCCCCTCTATGTAGCGGTGTAACCTCTCTCTTACCAGCTGTAATATCTGCTTGAACATGGTGCTCAACGCTATATATTACTTCCCAATGATGTATGGCTATCTTATGATGTTTGAGTAGATCCGTTTTGTCATATGGGTTAATTGATGATCGTGATTGGTTTGAGTTGCATGTTTTATTATTGGTGCTGTCCTATGGTGCTCTCCGTGTCGCGCAAGCATGAGGGATCCCCGCTGTAGGGTTTGCAATATGTTTATGATTTGCTTATGGTGGGTGGCGTGAGTGAACAGAAGCACATACCCGAGTAAGTAGGTTGTTTGCGTATGGGATAAAGAGGACTTGATACTTTAATGCTATGGTTGGGTTTTATCTTAATGAATCTTTAGTAGTTGCGGCTGCTTGCTAGAGTTCCAATCATAAGTGCATATGATCCAAGTAGAGAAAGTATGTAAGCTTATGCCTCTCCCTCAAATAGAATTGTAATAGTGATTACCGGTCTAGTTATCGATTGCCTAGGGACAAATAACTTTCTCGTGACAAAAAGCTCTCTACTAATATTTACTTTATTGCATCTTTATCTAAACAGCCCCTAGTTTATATTTACATGCTCTTTATTATCTTGCAAAGCTATCCAATAACACCTACAAAGTACTTATAGTTTCATACTTGTTCTAGGTAAAGCAAACGTCAAGCATGCATAGAGTCGTATCAGTGGCCGATAGGACTTGAGAGAGTATTTGTTCTACCTTTAGCTCCTCGTTGGGTTCGACACTCTTACTTATCGAAAGAGGCTACAACTATCCCGTATACTTGTGTGTCATCAATAACCCACAAGTGTAGGGGATCACAATAGCTTTCGAGGGTAGAGTATTCAACCCAAATTTATTGATTCGACACAAGGGGAGCCAAAGAATATAGCAGTTGAGTTGTCAAATCAGCCACACCTGGATAACTTAGTATCTGCAGCAAAGTATTTAGTAGCAAAGTAGTATGATAGTATTGGTAGCAGTATTGTAGTGATTGTAACAGTAGCAACGGTAAAGTAAATAAGCGAAGCACCAGATGTGAAAAGCTCGTAGGCATTGGATCAGTGATAGATAATTATGCCGGATGCGATTCCTCATGTAATAGCTATAACATAGGGTGACACAGTACTAGCTCCAATTCATCAATGTAATGTAGGCATGTATTCCGAATATAGTCATACGTGCTTATGGAAAAGAACTTGCATGCCATCTTTTGTCCTACCCTCCCGTGGCAGCTGGGTCCTAGCGGAAACTAAGGGATATTAAGGCCTCCTTTTAGTAGAGAACCGGACCAAAGCGTTAACACATAGTGAGTACATGAACTCCTCAAACTATGGTCATCACCGAGAAGTATCCCGATTATTGTCACTTCGGGGTTATCGGATCATAACACATAATAGGTGACTATAGACTTGCAAGATAGGATCAAGAACACACATATATTCATGAAAACATAATAAGTTCAGATCTGAAATCATGGCACTCGGGCCCTAGTGACAAGCATTAAGCATAGCAAATTCATAGCAACATCAATCTCAGAACATAGTGGATACTAGGGATCAAACCCTAACAAAACTAACTTGATTACATGGTAAATCTCATCCAACCCATCACTGTCTAGCAAGCCTACGATGGAATTACTCACACACGGCGGTGAGCATCATGAAATTGGTGATGGAGGATGGTTGATGATGACGACGACGACGAACCCCCCTCCCCGGAGCCCCAAACGGACTCCAGATCAGCCCTCTCGAGAGAGATTAGGGCTTGGTGGTGGCTCCTTATCGTAAAACGCGATGAAACTTTCTCTCTGATTTTTTTCTCCACGAGATGGAATATATAGAGTTGGAGTTGAGGTCGGCGGAGCTCCAGGGGGCCCACGAGACAGGGTGGCAC
>NC_041393.1:578648973-578712690 GCF_002162155.2 Triticum dicoccoides
CGCCCCCACCCTCGTGGACCGGGTGTGGGCCCCCTAGTCTTGATTCTTTCGCCAGTATTTTTTATATTTTTCAAAACTTGCCTCCATGGATTTTCAGGTCATTCCGAGAACTTTTGTTTTCTACACATAAAACAACATCATGGTAGTTCTGCTGAAAACATCGTCAGTCCGGGTTAGTTTCATTCAAATCATGCAAGTTAGAGTCCAAAACAAGGGCAAAAGTGTTTGGTAAAGTAGATACGTTGGAGACGTATCAACTCCCGCAAGCTTAAACCTTTGCTTGTCCTCAAGCAATTCAGTTGATAAACTGAAAGTGATAAAGAAAAACTTTTACAAACTCTGTTTGCTCTTGTTGTTGTAAACATGCAAAGCCAGCATTCAGGTTTCAGAAAATATTATGAACTAACCATAATAAAAAAACTCGGATGACAACACTTCCTTAAAACAATCATAACATGATATAACAAAATGGTATCTTGCTAGCCCTTTCCGAGACCGCAAAACATAAATGTAGAGCACCTTTAAAGATCAAGGACTGACTAAACATTGTAATTCATGGTAAAAGAGATCCTGTCAAGTCATACCCAATATAAACCAATAATAATGAATGCAAATGACAGTGTGCTCTCCAACGGGTGCTTTTTAATAAGAAGGATGATGACTCAACATAAAAGTAAATAGACAGGCCCTTCGCAGAGGGAAGTAGGGATTTGTAGAGGTGCGAGAGCTCGATTTTAAAATAGAGATTGAATAACATTTTGAGCGGCATACTTTCACTGTCAACGCAACAACTATGAGATGGCTGTATCTTCCATACTACATGCATTATAGGCAGTTCCCAAATAGAATGGTAAAAGTTTATACTCCCCCACCACCAACAAGCATCAATCCATGGCTTGCTCGAAACAACGAGTGCCTCCAACTAACAACAGCCCTGGGGGAGTTTTGTTTAATTATATTGATTTGCTTTGATCTTTTTGGATCATGCGACTGGGCATCCCGGTTACCGGCCCTTTCTCGTGAATGAGGAGCGGAGTCCACTCCTCTTGAGAATAACCCACCTAGCATGGAAGATATAGGCAGCCCTAGTTGAAACATGAGCTGCTCAAGCATACAAAACAGAATTTCATTTGAAGGTTTGGAGTTTGGCACATATAAATTTACTTGGAACGGCAGGTAGATACCGCATATAGGAAGGTATGGTGGACTCATTGGAATAACTTTGGGGTTTATCGAGTTTGGATGCACAAGCATTATTCCCGCTTAGTACAGGTGAAGGCTAGCAAAAGACTGGGAAGCGGCCAACTGAGAGAGCGACAACAGTCATGAACATGCATTAAAATTAATTCACACCGAGTACAAGCATGAGTAGGATATAATCCACCATGAACATAAATATCATGAATGCTATGTTGATTTGTTTCAACTACATGCGTGAACATGTGCCAAGTCGAGTCACTCAATTCATTCAAAGGAGGATACCATCCCATTATACCACATCGTAATCATTTTAATAGCATGTTGGCACACAAGGTAAAACATTATAACTCATAGCTAATCAAGCATGGCACAAGAAACTATAATCTCTAAATGTCATTGCAAATATGTTTACTCCATAATAAGCTAAATCAGGAACGATGAACTCATCATATTTACAAAAACAAGAGAGGTTGAGTTCATACCAGCTTTTCTCATCTCAATCAGTCCATCATATATCGTCATTATTGCCTTTCACTTGCACGACCGAACGATGCGTATAATAATAATAGTGCACGTGCATTGGACTAAGCTGGAATCTACAAGCATTCAACTCAAGAGAGAAGACAAAGTAATATGGGCTCTAAGTTAAATAAACAATCATGCATACGAGAGCCACTAAACAATTTCAATATGGTCTTCTACTCTCGACCCCCAAAGGAAAGAAAAGAAAATAAAACTATTTACACGGGAAAGCTCCCAACAAGTAAAAGAAGAACGAGAAATCTTTTTGGGTTTTCATTTTTATTTATACTATAAGCATGGAAATTAAACTAACTAATTTTTTGGTTTTTCTTAAGTTTTAACAAACACACAAGAAGAAAACTAGAAAAAGAAAATTAAACTAGCATGGATAATACAATGAAAGAGTATGAGCACCGACGACTAGAATAGTGTGTGAACATGAATGTAAAGTCGGTGAGAAATATGTACTCCCCCAAGCTTAGGCTTTTGGCATAAGTTGGTCTAATGCCACGGGCCGCGGCTACTCTCCCTGGTGTACTGAGAGGTGTAATCAGGATACCACTGGTTGGCCGTCTCCTCTGGATCCCATTGGTAGGATGATGCTCGATAAGGGTCCAGTGTAGGTTCCGGCTCAGGCTCAGGTTCTGGAGCGGATGCTTGGCCTCGATGAGCGTACACTGCTTCCGGCGTGACAAGAAAATTATCTACAATCAAATCAAACAATAGAGGTGCAGGCAAAATAATAGTCTCATTGTGTTTCTTATTAAATCTCAGGTTATACAAGAGCATCTTATCTTCGTTGTCAAGAATGAACTCATGTGCTACCATGCTCTTGTAATCTAAAATGTAAGGAGGCAATTTTGTCTCCTTTTTTTCATGGTGCCTAATAGGTATCTCAAAATGTCTAGCAAGACGTGCAACATAGATACCTCCAAAGATGGGGCCTTTTATACGATTCAGGCTTAACCGTTTAGCAATAACGGCACCCATACTAAAACTATTATCTCCAAACAAGGCATGGTGAAGAATAATAATATCTGGAACATTGAAGTTTCCACTATTTCTACGGCCAATCAAGCATCTACTAGCAAATATGGCAAAGTAGCATAAAACAGGAAAGTGTATGCTAGAGATTCTCGCATCAGAACCCTTCTTTGGATCCCCTACAGTGATAGTGTTAAGAAAGCCATCCACATCCCTACGATGTGGTTCCTCTAATTTTCCCTCAAAGGGTATCCTACATACCGCGCAAAAATTACATAAAGATATTTCCCTGAATTCATCATATAAATGAAATGATACTGAAGGCGGTGACTTCTTAGGATAATAATAAAATTTTTGCACGAAAGTATTGGTAAGTAAGAGATACTGATCGATCCGGTCGTGGAGGAAATCGGTGAGGCCTGCATTCTCAATCTAAGAATAAAAATCTTCATAAATTCCAGCTTCTCTCAAGAAATTATCGCATGGCCATTCACACGGCCGTACTTCCGCTATGCAAGGAAGATTATACTTGGCCTTTTCTTTCTCTTTAGCTTGTTTTTCCTGGGAGCCTTGGCTAGAAGAGCCCCTCAAAAATCTCCTTAAAATTTTATGAAAATTTCTGAAATTTAATAACTTCAAAATAAAAGTGAATAAAACTAAGCAAGATTGATAGCAACTACTCCTATAAGTGCCTAGAGCCTATATCATGTATTAGAATTACTAGTAAAATGCCCGTGCGTTGCCACGGGAAACAACAATGAAACATTGGTTTTTAAAATTCTTGCTCATCTATTATTGCGAAAAAATGAGTCTTTTCTTGTAAAGCCAACATTTGAGGTCAGCAAGACTTCATTAGGATTTTCACTTCTGAACTGGCCCTAATTTTTACCAGTAGAAGCTTTGGTGTTAACTACATCCAAAAATATAATATACGATTGGATATGAGCTTATTTTCACCGGTAATTGTTATGAAGCTACGCCACTCGCTGAAGCTGGTCTTTGGCAATCGATGGGCGGTCTTCGTCGCTCTGGTGACTCTTCAGGCTGAAGTGCAACCTTCTGAAGAGATGGGTCTGTCTGCACGCCTCTTTCTTCTTCCTAGGGCTATGCCAACAAGGAGGTAGTGTTTCTTCTATTTGGGGCTATGTATGGCCTCGAGCCATACTGCCATAGCAACCTCGTTGCCTCAAGTGGCCCGTCCCCGACGGCAGCAAGATGCAACCTACACTGACGTAGGGACCTGATCATGTTTTTGTCTCTCAGTTTGAGGTCCTTTTTTGTAAAAGTCCATGGATTTGTTATGTATTTTCTTGTTTCTTTAGGGCCTAGATGTCATATGTGTTGTATCATGTTATTACGATGGTAATAAAGCTTCGGGATCCCTCCCTGTTAAAATAAACTTTGACAATAATGCCTGTAAATAAATAATGTTTTTCACTTGTATACTCTGCATGTACTCTTACGTCAAGCTCCCACATAGATATAAAATTACAGACATGTGATATTCAATCACAAATTCTATTATTTGTCTAATGAAAATTTTTATTCTATTTTTCTTCTGGCTCTACGGACAATAGGAAGGTCACGGCAACCATACTGTTATACTCCGTATAACGTATCATCCTTACTACATGAAAAATGTGGTACATTACCACTACATCTACAATCCATATGACAAACAATAGTGGCCCGTAGCTCGTACAAGTGCAGTTTCCATGTTAGAAGGTTTAGCACACTTTCCTGCTCCATCCATGCTACAGTTGAGTACTGCAATATGAGTGGCAAAGTACAACCCTACAACTGTATTTCAAATAGGCATAAGAGAGAGAATATATTGCATTACTTCTGACCCTCCAGGAGTGTCTCTTCCTTGATGGTTCCAATAAATTGATATCCATGTTTGACTACTTCTATAAGAAATATAATGTTCCAATAAATTGGTATCCAGGTTTGACTACTCCTATAAGAAACTTACTTCATGTAGTGTGTAGACACTTGAAGAAACATGTGTTATCTCATTCCAAGAAATACTGGAAGACTAATAGACATAGCCCTAGGCTAGTTGAAGTGGTTTCTGAAAAAGAAAATCATGATATTACAAATTGAAGTTGTTCACAAGAGAAATATCAGTTTAATTTGACATAGAGTTACAATACTGGGGAAACTGGGATTTACAAAGTAACTTCGAACTAAATAATATAGCAAAATCAGGTTATAAGGATTGACTTATTTCTGTTCTGAAAAATCTACGCATCATGTAAAATGCTAAATAAGTGCAGAATTTGTACAGTTAGAAATAGCAGACTTGCGACACACTAATCAGATTATCATGATGGAGCTCAGACTTGTAAGGCATTATAGATGGCAACACTGTCCATGTGAGTGACACAACTTAATGTACCTTTGTTGAAACTTATAGTTTTGCAGGACATTATAAATGGCTTTAAAATCCAATTATGCTCTACCCTGCAAGCAGCCCACACTTGTGTTTGAACACAAATACCTCCTGGATGAACCAAGTCGCAGGATACACAAGCATCCTGATTATGGACGGATAATATAAAACATCTAGCTTGACAATGCACTTGTTCTTGGAGTAACCTGCAACAAAAACAACCATTCCTTTCCATCTACTATTAAATTTGAGACAGCGGTTTGCTCTGCTTCAGGTACTGCTATAGTGTAAGGATCGAGATTCTCTATGGTTCTTCCTTGTCTACAAATAGAAAAGAATAAGAAAAAAGTCCTGATCAATGATATTGACAAAATTATGTGAAGTCCTTCTATCTCAGGCAAACTAACGGCGATGTTTCCCTACCACCATGATAGAGGAAGATAAATTAGGAACGTAAATAATCATCTTGCATAAGCTGTGACTATAATCAAATATATTACCAAAGAACACAAAAGGCCCTGGAGACGTCGTGTAAATTAAAGTGATCAAGGAATAAGCTATAAACTAATTAGGACCATCAACTTTTTACACTAGAAGAGTTCATCTCTTATTACCTCTTTGTCATCAAGCCCACCTGATTTGGTTTCATATATAGATTGGAGTAGCATCTTGATCTCAACTGCTAAATTACTGCAAGGGTAAGTTGACCAAGTCAGAAAAAACGCTGATAATTCCTTGAACATGGTAATGAATAAACTATAATGGAAATACGGAAATCAGTTAGTAGAAAATTAGTTTTATGAGGAGCAAAACATTTGTGAGCAAAACTGAGCTGCAGTTTATAAAGTTGCAGAATTAGAGAAAGAAAATGCTTTGAAATCAACATTTGTAATGAAGAAGTACTGAATATAAGCTGCAACTGTGAGATTGTTCACTTTGCATAGGTTTTACTTGTGCGTGCGGAGAATAATTTCAATTCCAGTTTATGGTTCATGTATATGGAACACCTTTAGCCCAGCACCCCACAGGACTTGAGCGACCCACACATCAATCACCTTGTGTACTATCTTTAGAATCACAAGCATATCTGCATGTAAGTGCTGCTAGTATCCTAATACAATAGCCAGGAATGACAACACCAAGTTCCCGACTGTCTTAACTGACAGACAACAATAGTTCCACTTCCACATGGTAGTTCAAGTTGACTGACCTAGTAATAGAATCAAACGATGTGCTCATAAGAATGATTTCTGTCAAGTCATGAGCAATTCTCTAAACTGGATTTCAAAGTTCACCAGAGCTTGGCTGAAAGACTGCAGTGCAGCGATGAGGACAGAGGAAGCTTCTTCTGTGTCCATGGGATCATCATCTTCAGTTTCTGATTCATCCTGTGACAAAGAGGGATTTCAGTGCGAGCAAGAAATTAAAGTGTATGTACAGACAAAAAAAACTATGCAAGGCTACAGATTTTTATGATACAACATCAATTTACTTAAGCTCTTACACAAGAGCAGTGAAGGTCAAGGTGAACCTAAGGAAATATCATACTTGGCAAAAAAAAGTTGAAAGAAGACGATCAAATTAAAATCATGTAACTAAATACATAGAAGAATCTTCTTATAAATAAATCAGGCAACCAATATTTTGTCCGATATTCAAAGAGCTATGTTTGAATGACTCTTCTATATTATACGATGCTCTATGCCAACAGATAAATGAGAGCAAAAAGAGTGTTATTAAAATTGTATGCATGCCTTATATATACCAACGGTCGTTCTTGAGAAATATTGTGGCTCATGCCTCATGACATTTAGAAAAAAACGGATACTATGTAGGTGCTAGCACTTTCCAGAAGGTACAAACCTTACAGGTTCACTCAAGCAAATACCACAAATCATATAATGGCACAAAAATGGTTTGTGGTTCACAAAATTACAGAAAAATTGAGAGAGAGAGAGAGAGAGAGAGAGAGAGAAGCAGCAACATGTTGGAGTTCAGAGAAGAACTGCATCAACGGGTTTGAGAAGAGCTTCAGAAGAAATGCAGCAGCAGCAGCAGCGCTAGGAGAGATGGGACAGTCACAGGCAGCAAGGAGCAGAGAGGAGAGGTAGCAGCGGGCAGAGAATCGACAGCAGAGAGATGGAGTTAGAGGAGCAGCAGTAGGGACGTGGGGGAAGAGAGATGCAGCGGCACAGCGGCGCCACCGTCGGCGACTGCCTCCCTCACCCTGCGCCCCTTCTCCTTCTCATTTCTTCCTCTCTTTCCTCTCTCCCTCACGCCATATCTCTCTCTTTCTTTGGATGAGCAGGACACCAGCGCCATCGGAGCAAGCTGCCGCACCAGCCGCCTGAACCCTCGACGCCGCGCCCAGATCCGCCATCTTCCTCGCGCCGCCCGCCGGCCGCCTACCAGTTCCGATGAACTCCAGCGCCGCCTGCCCATTTGGACAGAGTCTGCCGGCGAAGGAGGAGGAGAGAGAGGAGTTGGGGGAAGGTGCGGCGCCGGCGTCGAGTGTCTCCGGTGGTGGAAAGCCGCAGGGGTGGGGGCGGCGCACGGCGGAGGGGCGGCGGCGGCGCGCGGCGGAGGGGCGAGGGCAGACTGCGACGGCGCTTGGCGGGGGCCGGCGGCGCGCTGGAGGTGGAGACGGGGGAGGTAAGCGTGTTTTTTTTCTTTTCCATCGCCCGTACCTGTTCACTTTGACATATTAGGAGGATTGCGGGTTAATTTCTAAAAAACGAAGGGACTTTTCTGCAAAAGCGCCGACGATGTACGAGCAGAAGCGATCCGTGGTTTATTAGTAGGGAAAGACTTGGGACCTCATAAATTTAACATGCAAGCTCAAGAACATGGTCACCAAGACAACAAGGTTTTGCAATGAATAAAGCACTAGAACAAAAACTACTTGGATCAATGGACGAGTACATACCAAGCAACAATCTCCCAAAGCAGTTTTGTGAATGGAGCTTTGAGCAAGGAGATCGAAAATCGCAGCAAAATGAGCTAGAACTCGTGCTTGAGGTGGATGGGGATTTTTTTGGGAAGAAGATGGAGTGTGTGGGTGCTGGCATAAGTGGAGGGGGTCTACTAGGGGCCCACGAGACAAGGGGGCGCGCCCAGGGGGTGTGGGCGCACCCTCCACCCTCGTGGCCTGGTGCTTGCCCCTCGTGGAGTGATTTCAGTGCCTAAAATCCTCAAATATTCCATAAAAAATCATACTAAATTTGTAGGGCGTATGGAGCACTTTTATTTTTGGGATATTTTTTATTGCACGGATAATTCATAAAATAGACTGAGAATACTATTTTTGCTTTATTTATCCTAAATAACAGAAAGTAAAAAGAGGGTACAGAAGGTTGTGCCTTCTAGTTTCATCCATCTCATGATCATCAAAATGAATCCACTAACAAGGTTGATCAAGTCTTGTTAACAAACTCATTCCAAATAACACGGAACCGGAGAAATTTCGAATAACACTAAGTTACCTCAACGGGGATATGAACATCCCCAACAATAAGAATATCATACTTTTTCTTGACAGTAGGGATAGGAAATTCAAAACCTCCAATAATGATTGATGGAATTTTCCCAATAGAATTTATGCTGTGAACTTGAGGTTGTTTCCTCGGAAAATGTACTGTATGCTCATTTCCATTAACATGAAAGGTGACATTGCCTTTGTTGCAATCAATAACAACACCTGCAGTATTTAAAAAGGGTCTATCGAGGATAATCGACATACTGTCATCCTCAGGAATATCAAGAATGACGAAGTCTATTAAGATAGTGACATTCGCAACAACAACAGGCACGTCCTCACAAATGCCGACAGGTATAACAGTTGATTTATCAGCCATTTGCAAGGATATCTCAGTGGGTGTCAACTTACTTAATTCAAGTCTACGGTACAAGGAAAGAGGCATAACACTAACACCGGCTCCTAAATCACATAAAGCAGTTTTAACATAATTTCTTTTTATGGAGCATGGTATGGTGGGTACTCCGGGATCACCAAGTTTCTTAGGTATTCCATCCTTAAAGGTATAGTTGGCAAGCATGGTGGAGATTTTAGCTTTGGGTATTTTCCTCTTATTTGTAATGATATCTTTCATATATTTAGCATAAGGGTTTGTTTTAAGCATATCAGTTAAGCGCATGCGTAAGAAAATAGGTCTAATCATTTCAGAAAAACGCTCAAAGTCCTCATCATCCTTTTTCTTGGATGGTTTAGGAGGAAAGGGCATGGGTTTCTGAACCCATGGTTCTCTTTCCCTACCATGTTTCCTAGCAACAAAATCTGTCTTATCATAACATTGGTTTCTTGATCGTGGGTTATCAAGACCAACAACAGGTTCAATTTCTATATCATTGTTATTACTAGGTTGAGCATCTACATGAACATCATTATTAGCATTATTATCAGGTTCATGATCATCTCCGGATTGTGTTTCAACATTGGAGATAGAAGTATCATTTGGATTCTCAGGTTTTTCTACATTAGGTTCACTAGAAGCATGCAAAGTCCTATCACTTTTCTTTTTCTTCTTCTTAGAAGAACTAGGAGCATCTAGATTATTATTCTGAGAATCTTGTTCAATCCTCTTAGGGTGGCCTTCAGGATACAAAGGTTCCTGAGTCATTTTACCAGTTCTAGTAGCCACTCTAACATCAAAGTCATGTTTATTATTTAGTTCATCAAGCAAATCATTTTGAGCTTTAAGTACTTGCTCAGCTTGAGTGGCAACCATAGAAGCATATTTGCTAATGAGTTTAAGTTCACCTTTAACTCTAGCCATATAATCACTCAAGCATCCTATCTCGAAAGCATTATTCTTTAATGCTCTGCCAACATAAGCATTAAAACTTTCTTGTCTAGCCATAAAGTCATCAAATTCATCTAAGCATGGGCTATGAAATTTAGTAGAGGGAATTTCAACTTTATCATATCTATAGAGAGAATTTACCTTTACTACCTGTGTCGGGTTATCAAGACAATGTGGTTTTTCGACATGTGGTATATTAAGACTATGTATTTCTTCAATAGGTGGTAAATCCTTAACATCTTCAGCTTTTATACCTTTTTCTTTCATTGATTTCTTTGCCTCTTGCATATCTTCAGGACTGAGAAATAGAACACCTCTCTTCTTAGGAGTGGGTTTAGGAATAGGCTCAGGAGTTGGCTCAATTGGTTCACGAATTGCCTCAGGAATTGGCTCAGGAAGAGTCCAATTATTTTCATTTGTCAACATATTGTTCAATAATAATTCAGCTTGGTTGACTATTCTTTCCCTGGAAACACAACCAGCACAACTATCCAAGTGGTCCTTGGAAGCATCAGTTAGTCCATTATAAAAGATATCAAGTATTTCATTTTTCTTAAGAGGATGATCAGGCAAAGCATTAAGTAATCGGACAAGCCTCCCCCAAGCTTGTGGGAGACTCTCTTCTTTGATTTGCACAAAGTTATATATTTCCCGCAAGGCAGCTTGTTTCTTATGAGCAGGGAAATATTTAGCAGAGAAGTAATAAATCATATCCTGGGGACTACGCACACAACCAGGACCAGGAGAATTAAACCAAGTCTTAGCATCACCCTTTAATGAGAATGGAAATATCTTAAGGATATAATAATAGCGAGACTTCTCATCATTAGTAAACAGGGTGGCTATATCATTTAACTTGGTGAGATGTGCCACAACAGTTTCAGATTCAGTGCCATAGAAAGGACCGGATTCAACTAAAGTAATAATATCAGGATCAACAGAGAATTCATAATCCTTATCAGTAACAAAGATAGGTGAAGTGGCAAAAGCAGGGTCATGTTTCATTCTAGCATTTAGAGTCTTTTGTTTCAGCTTAGCTAACAATTTCTTAAGATCTAATCTATCATTGCAAGCAAGAAAATCTCTAGTAGTTTCTTCATCCATAACATAACCCTCAAGAACAACAGGCAATTCATAATTAGGAGGAGAACCTTCATCATCACTTTCATCAATAATTTCATTCTCCCTAGCCTTAGTAATTTGTTCATCAAGAAATTCACCTAATGGCATAGTAGTATCAAGCGTAGAAGTAGTTTCATCATAAGTATCATACATAGCAGAAGTGGCATCATCAATAACATGCGACATATCCGAATTCATAGCAGTAGCAGGTTTAGGTGTCGCAAGCTTATTCATAACATAAGGAGAATCTAGTGTAGAGCTAGATGGCAGTTCCTTACCTCCCCTCGTAGTTGAGGGATAAATTTTAGTTCTTTGATCTTTCAAGTTGTTCATAGTGATCAGCAGATATAAATCCCAAGTGACTCAGAGAATAGAGCTATGCTCCCTGGCAACGGCGCCAGAAATTAGTCTTGATAACCCACAAGTGTAGGGGATCGCAACAGCTTTCGAGCGTAGAGTATTCAACTCAAATTTATTGATTAGACACAAGGGGAGCCAAAGAATATTCTTGAGTATTAGCAGTTGAGTTGTCAATTCAACCACACCTAGATAACTTAGTATCTGCAGCAAAGTATTTAGTAGCAAAGTAGTATGATAGTAATGGTAGCAGTATTGTAGTGATTGTAACAGTAGCAACGGTAAAGTAAATAAGCGAAGCTCAAGATGTGAAAAGCTTGTAGGCATTGGATCAGTGATGGATAATTATGTTGGATGCGATTCCTCATGTAATAACTATAACATAGGGTGACACAGAACTAGCTCCAATTCATCAATGTAATGTAGGCATGTATTCTGAATATAGTCATACGTGCTTATGGAAAAGAACTTGCATGCCATCTTTTGTCCTACCCTCCCGTGGCAGCGGGGTCCTAGCGGAAATTAAGGGATATTAAGGCCTCCTTTTAATAGAGAACTGGACCAAAGCATTAACACATAGTGAATACATGAACTCCTCAAACTACAGTCATCACCGAGAAGTATCCCGATTATTGTCACTTCGGGTTTGTCGGATCATAACACATAATAGGTGACTATAGACTTGCAAGATAGGATCAAGAACACACATATATTCATAAAACATAATAGGTTCAGATCTGAAATCATGGCACTCGGGCCTAGTGACAAGCATTAAGCATAGCAAAGTCATAGCAACATCAATCTCAGAACATAGTGGATACTAGGGATCAAACCCTAACAAAACTTACTTGATTACATGGTAAATCTCATCCAACCCATCACCGTCCAGCAAGCCTACGATGTAATTACTCACACACGGCGGTGAGCATCATGAAATTGGTGATGGAGGATGGTTGATGATGACGGCGGCGACGAATCCCCCTCTCCGGAGCCCCGAACGGACTCCAGATCAGCCCTCCCGAGAGAGATTAGGGCTTGGCGGCGGCTCCATATTGTAAAACGCGATGAAACTTTCTCTCTAATTTTTTTCGCCGCGAGACGGAATATATAGAGTTGGAGTTGAGGTCGGCGGAGCTCCAGGGGGCCCACGAGACAGGGGGCGCGCCTAGGGGGGTGGGCGCGCCCCCACCCTCGTGGACAGGGTGTGGGCCCCCCTGGTCATGATTCTTTAGCCAGTATTTTTTATATTTTCCAAAACTTGCCTCCGTGGATTTTTAGGTCATTCTGAGAACTTTTGTTTTCTACACATAAAACAACATCATGGCAGTTCTGCTGAAAACAGCGTCAGTCCTGGTTAGTTTCATTCAAATCATGCAAGTTGGAGTCCAAAACAATGGCAAAAGTGTTTTGAAAAGTAGATACGTTGGAGACATATCACGCACATTGACGTCCGAGTTCACCACCTTGTGTGGACGATAATGCGTAACCGAGTAGTTGTCGAGCCACATCTTCAATTCCAAGAAGGTTTGGAACTTAGACCCTTTAGCAATCCCGTTCTTGCTATCATCCAAATGACGGTGAGAGCTTGGCCTAACCCCAAGAGATATACCTTGGCCACCATCTACCACGGCTTCATCCGCGAGACTTACATCCTTGAACAATCTAGTCCAATGATCCCAACCGAATACCTTCCCGAAAGCTTCGGCCTCCTTCACCATGAACCCCTCCTCATCAACTTGTTCATTGGGACCTTCGTCATCCGAATCCGATGCATAGCCACAGGAATAAGGGATGGAATGGTCCATTGTGTCCTGCAAATGATATTTGTCGAGATCACCCACATTGTTGTCATGGAGATCAACTTCATTGTGATCGTCCGCATACTCATCATTCTCCTCTTGTAAAGCTTCATTTTGGTTGTTTGGAAACGGACTCAATGTTGGCCTCACTTCTTGGGTCATACGAGGTTAAACAATTTCATCTTGGTTCAAGGGTGGGGGGCTACTAGCAACCAAAGGGCAGGGGTTCCGGTTCAAGTCCAAATGCAAACTTGAATCAACCTTCTTCGTTGCAAATAACTCAAGAGCCTTGTCTAGTGATTCGGCCACCGTCTCCTTGTATGCAACCCAAAGTTGCTCCGAGTTGATATGCATTGTCTTCCAACAGATATGCATTCCAAAACCAACATTATGCCTTCCCTCCAACTCAACGATATCACTAGGGTCCATCCAATTCAAATCTTTCCTCACTTGTTGCAAGAGCTCTGCATAGCTAGGACTCTTATCAAACACCATGTCAAGCTTATCCGGGTCTGGTTTAATATTGCCTTTCAAGAAGGCGTCTTTGTCCCCGTGATGAACAAACACAAATGTTCTTCCTATCCCTACAAGCATTCAAACGACACAACATAATATTTCTTCCATGAGTACTAATCCAAAGATTAACACGGAATACAAACCCTAACATATATATGAAACAACAACCATAACCCTAACCCTAACCCTAGCACCAACATAAGAACACCCATAAGAATATCCCTAACATACTAACAAGCCTAATCATAGGAAATTGGCAAACATACATCTCACATCTCCATGCAAATCTCTAGATCCATACAAAATTAGGGTTTCCCCAAACTAGCAACAAATGAGTAATTTGTTGACATTACTTGGATCAAAATAAGGGGATCGGAGAAGACTACCTTGAGGGAGCGTTTGAGTTTGAAATCCACAAACAAAATCTTCAAATTTGGAAGATTTGGGGAAGGATTTGAGAGGGGGAGAGGGGCAGATCTCGGGTGGGATGGGTTTGGGGGTTGGGGCGTGTGTGGGGGAGGTGGGGTAGCCAACTAGTAACAGACAGTGCAGTGCCTAAGGGCTAGGCGCTGCACAGTACATGTGTGGCGCCTAGCTCGGAGGCGCTGCACTGCTGGGTGCGGGCCCAGGGGCTGCCACAATGGACAGAGGTGCAACACCCCAGTGCTAGGCGCTGCACTGTAGGGTGCGGCGCCTGCACGTCGGGCGCCACTCAAAAAGGTCAGCCACATGAAATAGTTTTAGGGGCAGTTCATTTAGTGAATTGATTGCGCCCACAGGTCAAAATTGTCAAATTTACCGGAGCGGAGCAGTAGAGTACAATAATTATTTGCAAAACTGTAACGAGTGGAGCAGTAGTCAGCAGCCACGCCACCGCTCACCACTCACCGGTATTCACCACGCCTCCACAAGTGCTTGGAGCCGCCCAACGGAGCTATTTTTTTAAAATAATACGTTTTTAATTAATTTTCAGAAGTATTACATCAAATTTTTATTTTTTAAAAATAATACATCATCATCCTATCGATGGATGAGTAGAAGTTATCGTCCGACAGCTGGACGACTCGGTCCTGTCGTCCTATCGGGGGACGACATCTGGCCTCTCGTCCACGTCACGACCGACGAGTGGCTAGGTCACATTACGTGGCGCCCCCCTTTGGCCCGACCGTTGCTGTCGGTGGCTGCGGCCCAGCCGACACGCCTGCCGCCCAGCCGCACGATGATAGGGTGGCGGCCCCCTTCCCGACCCCTTTTCTTCCTCCTCCTCCCCTTCTCTTCCTCTGTTCTTCCAGTTTTTCTTTCCTTCTCTTCCCCACTTGAAAATACTCCCATTTCTACACCAGACTTGCCCATTTATTTTTTTGATTTTCCATCGCGGATGCATTGTAGATAGTTGGGGGAGGCAAAGGAGACCTCGATCTACTGATGGAGTAGCTCATGGTGGTTGAGGTGAGCATTTTCTTGGAGGTTTTTTGAGCATACTGGTGGAGGTTGTGATGGTGGAGGTGGAGGTGGCGGAGGTGTAGCTCAGGCAGTGTGGTGTAGGTGGTGGAGGTGAAGTTCCGACAGTGTGGTCGAGTCTCTGACTCCGGCTCCGGTGATTGAAGGCCATCGTTCATCGTTGCTTCGCATGCTTCAAGGGTATAATTCAACAAACATTTTCTCTGTCGTAGTTGCTCCGTTAGTATTCGACAATATGTTTTGACGTGAAATATATTAGGTGTGCGAATATTGTTATTTGCACCGATAGTATCCATAATATATTTAGATGTCAAATATTTAGTTGTGTGAAATTTTTAGTTGCTCTGGTAATATTCCATACTATATGTGGATGCCAAATACTTAGGTGTGTCAGTATGTGTAGTTGCTCATGTAATATCCATAATATATTATATGTCAAATATTTAGTTATTTCAATATTTATAGTTGCTCCGGTAATAGCCATAATATATTTAGAGTTAAAAAATCTAGGTGTGTGTGTGAATATTTTCAGTTTTTCATGCTGCTTAATAGTTGTCTGTTGCTGTTGAAAAAAATAGGTCATCCTATCGCCTTATTGTGTGGGAGCGGTGGTTACAAGGTTGTGAACGCAGGGTGTGCAATCCGGTTGCCTTAGTGCTTCCCGTCTTGAAGGAGGTCACTACACATGAAGGCCAGGGTGGCTACGACCCTGAGCAGAGCAGTGAAGGGATGCAATTATCTATGTCAAATGTTGGAGATGATATTTACGAATGAAGGCAGAGTAGTCAAGTAGAAGGAGGAAATGTTGATGGTTATTACAGTGGCAAGGCGGACGCTGACAAAGTAGATGGGCACATACCTAACCCCTTTCCTCGACGACATTCTTAACCGTCGCCAAGTGAGTGACTGCGATAGGGAAACCGTCGGGGATAGGCGAGCGGCTACTGATGATCGCCATAGAATAAACGTATGAGAAGTCGCCCCAATCCCACATGTTACGTCTCGACGTTACATTTCTGATCCGAGAGACATCCCAAACGATTACGCTGCTATAGTCGTGTGAAAAAGGTGGAAATCAACATTTAATCTACCGATGTGTTTGTGATAGGTACGTTATCACACAGAGTTCAAGAATGTAAAATGTGTGCGGAGCCCCTACTAACGCCAACGTGTCCATTTTCATAACTATGTGCGACAGGTATTCCTATCACACACGCACACAAGTTTGAAACATTTGCCGTATTACCATGAATCACACACGCATATGAGACGAAACCGTGTGTGCGTCCGTCCGGTGTCGCAAATGTTTCACGTCAAAAAACCGTCTGTTCTCTATTTTCATCGCACACGCTGTTTTCTTTTTAACCGTGTGCATATTATTTTATTCGGTCCTATATAATTTTATTTTTCCCTATAATTTATTATTCAAATTGGAAATTTTGAAATATGAAACATGGAATTCAAATTCTCAGCACAATGGTTCAACAACGAATCCATAAATAAAATCCTCAGTACAATATGTTCAGTAATTACATGATTAGACATCAATTAACTATGATCAACCACAATATTTAGAGGCAGTAAAGGTGACGATTGCCCGCGCATCCTTCACCGCCTTCAGGAAGACTTGTAGAGCATTGTCATGGTAGCATGAATTATATACTTTAACCTTAGTTGCCCCCACTCCGGTCATGTAGTTTGCAAGGTAATCATTAGTAAATAGCTTCAGAAACCACTGAAAAGAGAAAAAATTCAGATACTCGGGTCTAATAGAGTAACTTGTTGTGGGCAGGGGGATAATGCAACACATTACTTACCATCCCAAAGTTCACTGTTGTCTTGGACAAAGTGTAAATAAAGAGCTTAATGCCCATCACCCATTTCTTTCGCCTAACAATCTTTCTTAGTTTCCTCACTTGATGCTTGTTCATGAATATCTCATTGCCCCGTACGCAAAAGGGATCGAAGTGTGGATCAGTACCGCTCATATATTTAACTACAAGCAACCAGTAAATGTTAGAAGCTAAACTGAGATTGCACAAATGATTTAAAATGCAAGTACCTACGTTCTAAGTACAAGTATTTTTAGAGATTTCAATATGAACTACATACGGATGTATATAGAATTATAGACATAGTTTATATTAGAATCTAGACTCACTCATTTTGCTCCGTATGTAGTCTATATTGGAATCTCTAAAAATACCTATATTTAGGAACATATGGTGTATAAGACATGGGATGCAGCTAACCTTGACGGCAAACAACAGCATCGCCCATTGTAGCCCCGTGTAACTACATGGAAAGCCAATGTTAACTACAACAGGGTTAACATCCATCAAAAATAGCAAATGGAAATAAAACGGCAACATCTGTAGTGATATCTTCATTGCAAAAGAGTAGCACGATAGCAAAGGGACGGATTAAAAAATGGATAGAATTGTTTACTGCAACATACAACCTAGTATAGCCATTGAAACTGGTATAGATAGAAATGAAATTGTCCGAGTTAAACATCACAAGGCATGTGCTACTAGAGCAGAGAATGGCCCTGTTGTCTATAAAAAGGTAGGGAAAATATATAAATCAGGCCTGGCGTGTTTACTACAACATGCTTAATACATGAACCATCCAAAACATGGCCATTGCAACTGGTATTGGTAAGATTCAACTGGTGAGTTTGTACTTGGTAAGTCCTGAGTGGTAGTTGCTGGGCCTCTTCATATGAACAAGTGCTCGCACCGAGTTGGTGTCAGCGGAGGCGAGGTGTTCCTCCGGGTCGAAGAGTGGATAAGTGCCGCCGACATGTGTGTCTACAAGAAGAAAGTAAATGTTAGAAGCCAAACTGCAATTGCACAAATGATGTAAAATACTGTAAGACATGGGATGCAGCTAACCTCTACAGCAAACAATAGCATTGCCTGTTATGGCTCTGTGTAAGTACATGGAAAGGCATTTTAAGTATGATAGGGTTAGCATCCACTAAAAATAGCAAATGGACAACATCTCTAGTATATCTTCATTGCGGAGAGTAGCACGGTAGCAAAGGGGCAGATTAAAATAATGGATACAACTGTTAATTGCAACAGGTTTAACAACATCCTAAGTCATATTTTGTAAGTGGAAGATCATGGATGTCGCCTAGAGGGGGGGGGGGTGAAAAGGCGATTTAAAATAATTACGGTTTAGGCTTGAACAAATGCGGAATAAACCTAGCGGTTAATTTGTCAAGCACAAAACCTAAAACAACTAGGCTCACCTTTGTGCACCAACAACTTATGCTAAGCAATATAAACAACTATGTGATAGCAAGATATATAACCTGAAACACTATGGCTATCACAAAGTAAAGTGCATAAGTAAAGCGCTCGGGTAAGAGATAACCGAGGCACGTGGAGACTACGATGTATCCCGAAGTTCACACCCTTGCGGATGCAAATCTCAGTTTGGAGCGGTGTGGAGGCACAATGCTCTGCAAGAAGCCACTAGGGCCACCGTAATCTTCTCATGCTCTCACACAATGCGCATGCTGTGATTCCACTAAGGGACCCTTGAGGGCGTTCAGCAAACCCGTACACTTTCGCAACCGTTGGGGGCGGTCACCGAACCCGTACACTTTGGCAACCCCTGGGGGGCGGTCACCAGTACCCGTCAAATTGCTCAGGGCGATCTTCACAACCCAATTGGAGACCCCGACGCTTTCCCGAAGCTTTACACCGCAATGATTGAGATCCTAAGCACAACCAACCATCTAGGGCGCCCAAGCACCCAAGAGGAACAAGCTCAAGGGTACCAAGCACCCAAGAGTAATAAGCTTTTCAACTTGTAACTTCCACGTATGACCATGGAGAACTCAAACCTATGCACCAAATGCAATAGCTGAAGGAAATATGACCTATAGGCAATAATAAAGTTATTATTTATTTCCTTAATTCATCATAAATATTTATTATTCATGCTATAATTGTATTAATTGGAAACTTAGTACATGTGTGAATACATAGACAAAACATATAGTCCCTAGTATGCCTCTACTTGACTAGCTCGTTAATCAAAGATGGCTATATTTCCTAACCATGGACATGTGTTGTCATTTGATGAACAGGATCACATCATTAGGAGAATGATGTGATGGACATGACCCATCCGTTAGCTTAGCATTATGATCGTGCCAGTTTCATTGCTACTGCTTTCTTCATGACTTATACAAGTTCCTCAGACTATGAGATTATGCAACTCCCGAATACCGGAGGAACACTTTGTGTGCTACCAAACGTCACAACATAAATGGGTGATTATAAAGGTGCTCTACAGGTCTCTCCAAAGGTGTTTGTTGGGTTGGCATACATCGAGATTAGGATTTGTCACTCCGTGTTTCGGAGAGGTATCTCTGGGCCCTCTCGGTAATACTCATCACTATATAAGCCTTGCAAGCATTGTGACTAATGAGTTAGTTACAGGATGAAGTATTACGGAACGAGTAAAGAGACTTGTCGGTAACGAGATTGAACTAGGTATGATGATGTTATAAATATGCCCTAGAGGCAATAATAAAATGATTATTATTATATTTCCTTGTTCATGATAATTGTCTATTATTCATGCTATAATTGTATTAACCGGAAATCGTGATACATGTGTGAATACATAGACCACACCATGTCCCTAGTGAGCCTCTAGTTGACTAGCTCGTTGATCAACAGATGGTCATGGTTTCCTGACTATGGACATTGGATGTCATTGATAACGAGATCACATCATTAGGAGAATGATGTGATGGACAAGACCCAATTGTAAGCATAGCACAAGATTGTGCAGTTTGTCTGTAAAGCTTTTCTAATGTCAAGTATCATTTCCTTAGACCATGAGATTGTGTAACTCCCGGATACCGTAAGAGTGCTTTGGGTGTACCAAACGTCACAACGTAACTAGGTGACTATAAAGGTGCACTGCAGGTATCTCTGAAAGTGTCTGTTGGGTTGGCACGAATCGAGACTGGAATTTGTCACTCCGTATGGCGGAGAGGTATCTCTGGGCCCACTCGGTAATGCATCATCATAATGAGCTCAATGTGACTAAGTGGTTAGTCACGGGATCATGCATTATGGAACGAGTAAAGTGACTTGCCGGTAACGAGATTGAACGAGGTATTGGGATACCGACGATCGAATCTCGGGCAAGTAACGTACCGATTGACAAAGGGAATTGTATATGGGATTACTTGAATCCTCGACATTGTGGTTCATCCGATGAGATCATCGTGGAACATGTGGGAGCCAACATGGGTATCCAGATCCCGCTGTTGGTTATTGGCCGTAGAGCTGCCTCGGCCATGTCTGCGTGATTCCCGAACCCGTAGGGTCTACACACTTAAGGTTTGATGACGCTAGGGTTATTAGGAAGATTTGTATGTAATTACCGAATGTTGTTCGGAGTCCCGGATGAGATCTCGGACGTCACGAGGAGTTTCAGAATGGTCCGGAGGTGAAGATTTATATATAGGAAGATGTCATTCGGTCACCGAAAATATTCGGGGGCTTACCGGTATTGTACCGGGGCCACCGGAGGGGTTCCGGGGGTCCACCAGGAGGGGCCACCTGTCTTGGAGGGCCTCATGGGCTGTAGAGCAAAGGGAACCAGCCCCTTGGAGGGTTGGGCGCAACCCCCCCTATGGGCCATGCGCCTAGGGTTGGGGGGAACCCTAAGGGGGGGCGCCTCTCTTTGCTTGGGGGGCAAGTCCCCCCCCTGGCCGCCGCCCCCCTCTAGATCCCATCTAGAGGGGTCGTCCCCCCTTCCCCCTTCTCCTATAAATAGAGGGGCGAGGGGAGGGCTGCAACACCACATCTAAGGCGCAACCCCTCCCCTCCCCAACACCTCTCCTCCTCTGCAAGAGCTTGGCGAAGCCCTGCCGGAGTACTGCCACTCCATCACCACCACGCCGTCGTGCTGCTGTTGGAGCCTTGTTCCTCAACCTCTCCCTCCTCCTTGTTGGATCAAGGCGCGGAGACGTCACCGGGCTGCACATGTGTTGAACGCGGAGGTGCTGTTGTTCGGCGCTAAGATCGGAATCCACCGCGATCTGAATCACTTCGAGTACGACCCCTTCATCCGCGTTCTTGTAACGCTTCCGTCTCGCAATCTTCAAGGGTATGAAGATGCACTCCCCTCTCTCTCGTTATAGTTACTCCATAGATTGATCTTGGTGATGCGTAGAATTTTTTTAATTTCTGCAACGATCCCCAACAGTGGCATCATGAGCTAGGTTTATGAGTAGTTTCTATGCACGAGTAGAACACAAGTTTGTTGTGGGCGTTGATTTTGTCAATTTACTTGCCACTACTAGTCTTATCTTGTTTCAGCGGCATCGTGGGATGAAGCGGCCCGGACCTACCTTACACGTACGCTTATGTGAGACAGGTTCCATCGACTGACATGCACTAGTTGCATAAGGTGGCTTGCGGGTGTCCGTCTCTCCCACTTTAGTCGGATCGGATTCGATGAAAAGGGTCCTTATGAAGGGTAAATAGCAATTGGGATATCACGTTGTGGTTTTGGCATAGGTAAGAAACGTTCTTGCTAGAAACCTATAGCAGCCACGTAAAAACATGCAACAACAATTAGAGGACGTCTAACTTGTTTTTGCAGCATATGCCGTGTGATGTGATATGGCCAAAAAGGATGTGATGGATGAAATATATGTGATGTATGAGATTGATCATATTATTGTAATAGGAATCACGACTTGCATGTCGATGAGTATGAAAACCGGCAGGAGCCATCGGAGTTGTCTTTATTTATTGTATGACATGCGTGTCACTACATAACGCCATGTAATTACTTTACTTCATTGCTAAACCGTTAGCCATAGTAGTAGAAGTAATAGTTGGCGAGACAACTTCATGGAGACACGATGATGGAGATCATGGTGTCATGCCGGTGACGATGATGATCATGGCGCCCCGAAGATGGAGATCAAAAGGAGCAAAATGATATTGGCCATATCATGTCACTATTTTATTGCGTGTGATGTTTATCATGTTTTTGCATCTTATTTGGTTAGAACGACGATAGTAAATAAGATGATCCCTCATAATAATTTCAAGAAAGTGTTCCCCTAACTGTGCGCCGTTGCGAAAGTTCGTTGTTTTGAAGCACCACGTGATGATCTGTGATAGATTCTAACATTCACATACAATGGGTGTAAGCCAGATTTACACATGCAAAACACTTAGGTTGACTTGATGAGCCTAGCATGTACAGACATGGCCTTGGAACACAAGAGACCAAAAGGTCGAACATGAGTCGTATAGAAGATACGATCAACATGAAGATGTTCATCGATGATGACTAGTCTGTCTCACGTGATGATCGGACACGGCCTAGTTGACTCGGATCATGTATCACTTAGATGACTAGAGGGATGTCTATCTGAGTGGGAGTTCATTAAATAATTTGATTAGATGAACTTAATTATCATGAACTTAGTCTAATTTTTTTTGCAAAATGTCTTGTAGATCAAATGGCCCACGCTCATGTCAACCTCAACTTCAACGCGTTCCTAGAGAAAACCAAGCTAAAAGATGATGGTAGCAACTATACGGACTGGGTACGGAACTTGAGGATCATCCTCATAGCTGCCAAGAAAGCATATCTCCTTGAAGCACCGCTAGGTGAAGCACCCGTCCCAGCGAACCAAGACGTTATGAATGCTTGGCAGTCGCGTGTTGATGATTACTCCCTGGTTCAGTGTGGCATGCTTTACAACTTAGAACCGGGGCTCCAAAAGCGTTTTGAGCAGCACGGAGCATATGAGATGTTCCAAGAGCTGAAAATGGTTTCCAAGCTCATGCCCGGTTCGAGAGATATGAAGTCTCCGACAAGTTCTACAGTTGTAAGATGGAGGAGAATAGTTCTGTCAGCGAGCACATACTCAAAATGTGTGGGTTGCACAACCGCTTGTCTCAGCTGGACATTAACCTCCTGGATGAGGCGGTCATTGACAGAATCCTTCAGTCGCTCCCACCTAGCTACAAGAGCTTTGTGATGAACTACAATATGCAGGGGATGGTGAAAACCATTCCTGAGGTATTTTCAATGCTGAAATCAGCGGAGGTGGAGATCAAAGGAACATCAAGTGTTGATGGTCAATAAAACCACTAGTTTCAAGAAAGGCAAGGGTAAGAAAAACTGCAAGAAGGACGGCAAGGGAGTTGCCGCGCATGACAAGCAAGCTGCCGGGAAGAAGCCAAAGAATGGACCCAAGCCTAAGACTGAGTGTTTTTATTGCAAGGGAAGTGGTCACTGGAAGCGGAACTACCCCAAGTACTTAGCGGACAAGAAGGCCGGCAACACCAAAGGTATATGTGATATACATGTGATTGATGTGTACCTTACCAGTACTCGTAGTAGCTCATGGGTATTTGATACCGGTGCGGTTGCTCATATTTGTAACTCAAAATAGGAGCTGCGGAATAAGCGGAGACTGGTGAAGGACGAGGTGACGATGCGCGTCAGGAATGGTTCCAACGTTGTTGTGATCGCTGTCGGCACGCTACCTCTACATTTTCCTATGGGATTAGTTTTAAACCTCAATAATTGTTATTTAGTGCCAGCTTTGAGCAGGAACATTGTATCTGGATCTCGTTTAATACGAGATGGTTACTCATTTAAATCCGAGAATAATGGTTATTCTATTTATATTAGAGATATGTTTTATGGTCATGCCCCGCTGGTCAATTGTTTATTCTTAATGAATCTCGAACGTGATGTTACACATATTCATAGTGTGAATACCAAAAGATGTAAGATTGATAATGATAGTCCCACATACCTTTGGCACTGCCGCCTTGGTCCCATTGGTGTCAAACACATGAAGAAGCTCCATGTAGATGGACTTTTGGAGTCTCTTGATTATGAATCATTTGACACGTGTGAACCATGCCTCATGGGCAAAATGACCAAGACTCCGTTCTCCGGAACAATGGAGCGAGCAACCAACTTATTGGAAATTATACATACTGATGTGTGCGACCCAATGAGCGTTGAGGCTCGCGGTGGCTATCGTTATGTTCTCACCCTCACTGATGACTTAAGTCGATATGGGTATGTCTACTTAATGAAACACAAGTCTGAGACCTTAGAAAAGTTCAAGGAATTTCAGAATGAGGTGGAGAATCAACATGACAGAAATATAAAGTTCTTACATCAGATCGTGGGGGTGAATATTTAAGTCACGAGTTTGGTACGCACTTAAGGAAATGTGGAATAGTTTCACAACTCACGCTGCCTGGAACACCTCAGCGTAACGGTGTGTCCGAACGTCATAATCGCACTCTATTGGATATGGTGCGGTCTATGATGTCTCTTACCGATTTACCGCTATCATTTTGGGGACACGCTTTAGAGACAGCTACATTCACTTTAAATTGGGCGCCATCAAAATCCGTTGAGACGACACTGTATGAATTATGGTTTAGAAAGAAACCTAAGCTATCGTTTCTAAAAGTTTGGGGATGCGTACTTATGTCAAGAAACTTCAACCTGAAAAGCTCGAACCCAAGTCAGAAAAATGTGTCTTCATAGGATACCCTAAGGAAACCATTGGGTATACCTTCTACCTCAGATCCGAAGGCAAGATCTTTGTTGCCAAGAATGGGTCCTTTCTGGAGAAAGAGTTTCTCTCGAAATAAGTAAGTGGGAGGAAAGTGGAACTTGATGAAGTACTACCTCTTGAACCGGTAAGTAGCGCAGCTCAGGAAGATGTTCCTGTGGTGCCTGCACCGACTAGAGAGGAATTTAATGATGATAATCAAGGTACTTTGGATCAAGTTACTACTGAACTTCGTAGGTCCACAAGGACACGTTCCGCACCACAATGGTATGGCAACCCTGTCCTGGAAATCATGTTGTTAGACAACTGTGAACCTTCGAACTATGAAGAGGCGATGGCGGGCCCAGACTCCAACAAATGGCTTGAAGCCATGCAATCCGAGATAGGATCCATGTATGAAAACAAAGTATGGACTTTGACAAACTTGCCCGATGATCAGCGAGCGATAGAAAATAAATGGATCTTTAAGAAGAAGACGGATGCGGATGGTAATGTTACCATCTATAAAGCTTGACTTGTCGCTAAGGGTTATCGATAAGTTCAAGGGGTTGAATACGATGAGACTTTCTCCCCCGTAGCGAAGCTGAAGTCCATCCGAATCATGTTAGCAATTGCCGCATTCTATGATTATGAGATATGGCAAATGGACGTCAAAACGGCTATCTTAAGGAAGAATTGTATATGATGCAGCCGGAAGGTTCTGTCAATCTTAAGAATGCTAACAAGGTATGCAAGCTCCAGCGATCCATCTATGGGCTGGTGCAAGCATCTTGGAGTTGGAACATTCGCTTTGATGAGATGATCAAAGTGTTTGGGTTTATGTAGACTTATGGAGAAGCATGCGTTTACAATAAAGTGAGTGGGAGCTCTGTAGCATTTCTCATATTATATGTGGATGACATACTTTTGATGGGAAATGATATAGAACTTTTGGACAACATAAAGGCCTACTTGAATAAGTGTTTTTCAATGAAGGACCTAGGAGAAGCTGCTTATATATTAGGCATCAAGGTCTATTGAGATAGATCGAGACGCCTCATAGGTCTTTCACAAAGCACATACCTTGATAAGATATTGAAGAAGTTCAATATGGATCAGTCCAAGAAAGGGTTCTTGCCTGTATTGCAAGGTGTGAAATTGAGCACGGCTCAAGGCCGACCATGGCAGAAGATAGAGAAAAGATGAGTGTCATCCCCTATGCCTCGGCCATAGGGTCTATTATGTATGCCATGCTGTGTACTAGACCTGATGTAAACCTTGCCGTAAGTTTGGTAGCAAGGTACCAAAGTAATCCCGGCATGGAACACTGGACAGCCGTCAAGAATATCCTGAAGTACCTGAAAAGGACTAAGGATATATTTCTCGTTTATGGAGGTGACGAAGAGCTCGTCGTAAAGGGTTACGCCGATGCTAGCTTCGACACAGATCTGGATGACTTCAAGTCACAAACCGGATACGTGTATATTTTGAATGGTGGGCAGTAAGTTGGTGCAGCAGCAAGCAACGTGTCGTGGCGGGATCCACATGTGAAGCGGAGTACATGGCAGCCTTGGAGGCAGCACATGAAGCAATCTGGATGAAGGAGTTCATTACCTAGGAGTTATTCCCAATGCGTCGGGGCCGATGACTCACTTCTGTGACAACATTGGAGCTATTGCCCTTGCCAAGGCGCCCAGGTTTCACAAGAAGACCAGGCACATCAAGCGTCGCTTCAACTCCATTCATGAAAATGTTCAAGATGGAGACATAGATATTTGCAAAGTGCATACGGATCTGAATGTCGTAGATCCGTTGACTAAACCTCTTCCGCGAGCAAAACATGATCAACACCAGAACTCTATGGGTGTTTGATTCATCACAGTGTAACTAGATAATTCACTCTAGTGCAAGTGGGAGACTGTTGGAAATATGCCCTAGAAGCAATAATAAAATGATTATTATTATATTTCCTTGTTCATGATAATTGTATATTATTCATGCTATAATTGTATTAACCCGAAACCGTGATACATGTATGAATACATAGACCACAACATGTCCCTAGGGAGCCTCTAGTCGACTAGCTCGTTGATCAACAGATGGTCATGGTTTCCTGACTATGGACATTGGATGTCATTGATAATGAGATCACATCATTAGGCGAATGATGTGATCGACAAGACCCGATACTAAGCATAGCACAAGATCGTGTAGTTCGTCTGCTAAAGCTTTTCTAATATCAAGTATCATTTCCTTAGACCATGAGATTGTGTAACTCCCGGATACCGTAAGAGTGCTTTGGGTGTACCAAACTTCACAACGTAACTGGGTGACTATAAAGGTGCACTGCAGGTATCTCCGAAAGTGTCTGTTGGGTTGGCACGAATCGAGACTGGAATTTGTCACTCCGTATGATGGAGAGGTATCTCTGGGCCCACTCGATAATGCATCATCATAATGAGCTCAATGTGACTAAGTGGTTAGTCACGGGATCATGCATTGTGGAACGAGTAAAGTGACTTGCCGGTAACGAGATTGAACGAGGTATTGGGATACCGACGATCGAATCTCGGGCAAGTAACGTACCGATTGACAAAGGGAATTGTATACGGGATTACTTGAATCCTTGACATCGTGGTTCATCCGATGAGATCATTGTGGAACATGTGGGAGCCAACATGGGTATCCAGATCCCGTTGTTGGTTATTGGCCGGATAGCTGTCTCGGTCATGTCTGCGTGATTCCCGAACCCGTAGGGTCTACACACTTAAGGTTCGATGACGCTAGGGTTATTAGGAAGATTTGTATGTGATTACCAAATGTTGTTCGGAGTCTCGGATGAGATCCCAGACGTCACGAGGAGTTCCGGAATGGTCCGGAGGTGAAGATTTATATATGGGAAGTTGTCATACAGTCACCGGAAATATTCGGGGGCTTACCGGTATTGTACCGGGACCATTGGAGGGGTTCCGGGGGTTCACCGGGAGGGGCCACCTATCCCGGAGGGCCTCATGGGCTGTATAGGGAAGGGAACCAGCCCCTTGGAGGGCTGGGCGCCACCCCCCGTAGGGCCCATGCGCCTAGGGTTGGGGGAAACCCTAAGGGGGGCGCCTCCCCTTGCTTGGGGGGCAAGTCCCCTCCCCCCTTGGCCGCCGCCCCCCTCTAGATCCCATCTAGAGGGGCCGGCCCCCTTCCCCCTTCTCCTATAAATAGAGGGGCCAGGGGAGGGCTGTAGCACCACATCCAAGGCGCAGCCCCTCCCCTCCCCAACACCTCTCCTCCTCCGCAAGAGCTTGGCGAAGCCCTGCGGGAGTACTGCCACTTCATCACCACCACGCCATCGTGCTGCTGTTGGAGCCTTGTTCCTCAACCTCTCCCTCCTCCTTGCTGGATCAGGGCGCGGGAGGCGTCACCGGGCTGCACGTGTGTTGAACGCGGAGGTGCCGTCGTTCGGCGCTAAGATCGGAATCCACCGCGATCTGACTCGCTTCGAGTACGACTCCTTCATCCGCGTTCTTGTAACGCTTACGTCTCACGATCTTCAAGGGTATGAAGATGCACTCCCCTCTCTCTCGTTGCTAGTTACTCCATAGATTGATCTTGGTGATGTGTAGAATTTTTTTAATTTCTGCAACAATCCCCAATAGATGATACCGACGATCGAATCTCAGGAAAGTAACATCCAATGACAAAGGGAACATCGTATATTGTTATGCGGTTAGACCGATAAAGATCTTCGTAGAATATGTAGGAACCTATATGAGCATCCGGGTTCCGCTATTGGTTATTGAGCGGAGACGTGTCTCGATCATGTCTGCATGTTGACAATTGTTTTAGCCGTGTGTGGTGCCCCCTCCATAGATTTCCACCTCGGTCATATCGTCGTAGTGCTTAGGCGAAGCCCTGTGCCGGTAACTTCATCATCACCGTCATTACTCCGTCGTGCTAACGAAACTCTCCCTCGACCTCAGCTAGATCTGGAGTTCGTGGTACATCACCGAGCTGAACGTGTGCAGATCGTGGAGGTACCGTACCTTCGGTGCTAGGATCGGTCGGATCGTGAAGACGTACGGCTACAGCAACCATGTTGTCATAACACTTCCGCTTTCGTTCTACGAGGGTACGTAGACAACACTCTCCCCTCTCGTTGTTGTGCATCACCTAGATAGATCTTGCGTGATCGTAGGATTATTTTTGAAATTACTGCGTTTCCCAACAGTGGTATCAAAGCTAGGTCTATGCGTAGATGTTATATGCACGAGTAGAACACAAAGAGTTGTGGGCGATAATACTGCTTACCAGCATGTCATACTTTCATTCGGCGGTATTGTTGGATGAAGCGGCTCAGACCGACATTACGCATACGCATACGCAAGACTGGTTCTACTAACGTGCTTCGCACACAGGTGGCTAGTGACTGTCTATTTCTCCAACTTTAGTTGAATCGAGCGTGGCAACGCCCGGTCCTTGTTGAAGGTTAAAACAACACACTTGATGAAAAATCGTTGTGGTTTTATGCGTAGGTAAGAACGATTCTTGCTAGAAGCCCGTAGCAGCCATGTAAAACTCGCAACAACAGAGTAGAGGACGTCTAACTTGTTGCAGGGCTTGCTGTGATGTGATATGGTCAAGCATGATGTGATATAAATTGTTGTATGAGATGATCATGTTTTGTAACAAAGTTATCAACAACTAGCAGGAGCCATAGGATTGTCGCTTTATTGTATGCAATGCAATCGCCATGTAATTGTTTTACTTTATTACTAAGCGATAGCTATAGTCGTAGTAACAATAGTTGGCGAGACGGCAACGCTGCTACGGTGGAGATCAAGGTGTCGTGCCGGTGACGATGGAGATCATGACGATGCTTCGGTGATGGAGATCATGAGCACAAGATGATGATGGCCATATCATGTCACAAACTTTTGATTGCATGTGATGTTTATCTTTTATGCATCTTATTTTTCTTAGTATGGTGGTAGCATTATAAGATGATCCCTTACTAAATTTCAAGATACAAGTGTTCTCCCTGAGTATGCACCGTTGCTACAGTTTACCATGCCGAGACACCACGTGATGATCGGGTGTGATAATCTCTACGTTCACATACAACACGTGCAAGCCAGGTTTGCACACACAGAATACTCGGGTTAAACTTGACGAGCCTAGCATATGCAGATATGGCCTCGGAACACTGAGACCGAAAGGTCGAACGTGAATCATATAGTAGATATGATCAACATAGTGATGTTCACCATTGAAAACTACTCCATCTCACGTGATGATCGGACATGGTTTAGTTGATTTGGATCACGTGATCACTTAGATGATTAGAGAGATGTCTATCTAAGTGGGAGTTTTTAAGTAATATGATTAATTGAACTTTAATTTATCTTGAACTTAATACCTGATAGTATTTTGCATGTCTATGTTGTTGTAGATCAATGGCCCGTGCTACCGTTCCTTTGAATTTTAATGCGTCCCTAGAGAAAGCTAAGTTGAAAGATGATGGCAGCAACTACACGGACTAGGTTTGTAACTTGAGGATTATCCTCATTGCTGCATAGAAGAATTACGTCCTGGAAGCACCGCTAGGAGCCAGGCCTGCTGCAGATGCTACTGATGACGTTAAGAACATCTGGCAGAGCAAAGCTGATGACTACTCGATAGTTCAGTGTGCCATGCTTTATGGCTTAGAATCGGGACTTCAAAGACGTTTTGAACATCATGGAGCATATGAGATGTTCCAAGAGTTGAAGTTAATATTTCAAGCAAATGCCCAATTTGAGACATATGAAGTCTCCAACAAGTTCTACAGCTGCAAAATGGAGGAGAATAGTTCTGTCAGTGAACACATACTCAGAATGTCTGGGTACCATAACCACTTGACTCAGCTGAGAGTAGATCTTCCAGTTGATTGTGTCATTGACAGAGTTCTTCAATCACTGCCACCAAGCTATAAAGGCTTCGTGATGAACTATAATATTCAAGGGATGAACAAGACTATTCCCGAGCTCTTCGCAATGCTAAAGGCTGCGGAAGTAGAAATTAAAAAGGAGCATCAAGTGTTGATGGTTAACAAGACCACTAGTTTCAAGAAAAAGGGCAAGGGGAAGAAGGGGAACTTCAAAAAGAACGGAAAAAAGGTTGCTGCTCAAGAGAACAAACCCAAGTCCAGACCTAAGCCTGAAACTGAGTGCTTCTACTGCAAAGGGACTGGTCACTAGAAGCGGAACTACCCCAAGTATTTGGCGGATAAGAAGGATGGCAAAGTGAAAGGTATATTTGATATACATGTTATTGATGTGTACTTAACTAATGCTCGCAGTAGCGCCTGGGTATTTGATACTGGTTCTATTGCTCATATTTGCAACTCGAAACAGGGGCTACGGATTAAGCGAAGATTGGCTAAGGACGAGGTGACGATGCACATGGAAAATGGTTCCTAGGTCAATGTGATCGCCGTCGGCACGCGACCTCTACATCTACCATCGGGATTAGTTTTAGACCTGAATAATTGTTATTTGGTGCCAGCATTGAGCATGAACATTATATTTGGATCTTGTTTAATGCGAGACGGTTATTCATTTAAATCAGAGAATAATGGTTGTTCTATTTATAGGAGTAATATCTTTTATGGTCATGCACCCTTGCTGAGTGGTCTATTTTTATTGAATCTCGATAGTGATGATACACATATTCATAATATTGAAGCCAAAAGATGCAAAGTTAATAATGATAGTGCAACTTATTTGTGGCACTGCCGTTTGGGTCATATCGGTGTAAAGCGCATAAAGAAACTCCATGGTGATGGACTTTTGGACTCACTTGATTATGAATCACTTGGTGCTTGCGAACCATGCCTTATGGGCAATATGACTAAAACTCCATTCTCCGGAACAATGGAATGAGCTACTGACTTATTGGAAATAATACATACTGATGTATGCGGTCCAATGATTGTTGAGGCTCGTGGTGGGCATCGTTATTTTCTTACCTTCACAGATGATTTGAGCAGATATGGTTATATCTACTTGATGAAACCTAAGTCTGAAACATTTCAAAAGTTCAAAGAATTTCAGAGTGAAGTGGAAAATCATCGTAACAAGAAAATAAAGTTTCTACTATCTGATCATGGACGAGAATATTTGAGTTATGAGTTTGGTCTTCATTTGAAACAACATGGGATAGTTTCACAACTAACGCCACCTGGAACACCATAGCGAAATGGTGTGTCCGAACATCGTAATCGTATTTTATTGGGTATGGTGCGATCTATGATGTCTCTTACTGATTTACCGCTATCGTTTTGGGGTTATGCTTTAGAGACGACTGCATTCACTTTAAATAGGGCACCATCAAAATCCGTTGAGACGACGCCTTATGAACTATGGTTTGGCAAGAAACCCAAGTTGTCGTTTCTTAAAGTTTGGGGCTGTGATGCTTATGTGAAAAAGCTTCAACCTGATAAGCTCGAACCCGAATTGGAGAAGTGCATCTTCATAGGATACCCAAAGGAAACTTTTGGTACACCTTCTATCACAAATCCGAAGGCAAAATATTTGTTGCTAAAAATGGATCCTTTCTAGAGAAGGAGTTTCTCTCGAAAGAAGTGAGTGGGAGGAAAGTAGAACTTGATGAGGTAATTGTACCTTATCCCTTATTGAAAGTAGTTCATCACAGAAATCAGTTCCAGTGATTCCTACACCAATTAGTGAGGAAGCTAATGATGATGATGATGAAACTTCAGATCAAGTTACTACCAAACTTCGTAGGTCTTCCAGAGTAAGATCTGCAGGAGAGTGGTACGGTAATTCTGTTTTGGAAGTCATGTTACTAGACCATGATGAATCTACGAACTATGAGGAAGCGATGATGAGCCCAGATTCCGCGAAATGGCTTGAAGCCATGAAATCTGATATGGGATCCATGTATGAGAACAAAGTGTGGACTTTGGTGGACTTGCCCGATGATCGGCAATCCATAGAAAATAAATGGATCTTTAAGAAAAAGACCGAACGCAGACGATAATGTTACTGTTTACAAAGCTCGACTTGTTGCGAAAGGTTTTCGACAAGTCCAAGGAGTTGACTACGATGAGACTTTCTCACCCATAGCGATGCTCAAGTCTGTCCGAATCATGTTAGCAATTGGTGCATTTTATGATTGTGAAATTTGGCAAATGGATGTCAAAACCGCATCCTGAATGGATTTCTAGAAGAAGAGTTGTATATGATGCAACCAGAAGGTTTTGTCGATCCAAAGGGTGCTAACAAAGTATGCAAGCTCCAGCGATCCATTTATGGACTAGTGCAAGCCTCTAGGAGTTGGAATAAACGCTTTGATAGGTGATCAAAGCATATGGTTTTATACACACTTTTGGAGAAGCCTGTATTTACAAGAAAGTGAGTGAGAGCTCTGTAGCATTTCTGATATTATATGTGGATGACATATTGTTGATTGGAAATGATATAGAATTTCTGGATAGCATAAAGGGATACATGAATAAGAGTTTTTCCATGAAAGACCTCGGTGAAGCTGCTTACATATTGGGCATCAAGATCTATAGATATAGATCAAGATGCTTAATTGGACTTTCACAAAGCACATACCTTGATAAAGTTTTGAAGAAGTTCAAAATAGATCAGCCAAAGAAAGGGTTCTTGCCTGTGTTATAAGATGTGAAGTTAAGTCAGACTCAATGCCCGGCCACTGCAGAAGATAGAGAGAAAATGAAAGTCATTTCCTATGCTTCAGCCATAGGTTCTATCATGTATGCAATGCTATGTACCAGACCTGATGTATGTCTTGCTATAATCATAGCAGGGAGGTACCAAAGTAATCCCAGAGTGGATCACTGGACAACGGTCAAGAACATCCTGAAATACCTGAAAAGGACTAAGGATATGTTTCTCGTTTATGGAGGTGAAATCGTCGTAAACGGTTACGTCGATGCAAGCTTTGACACTGATCCGGATGACTCTAAGTCACAAACCGGATACGTATTTTATTGAATGGAGGAGCTGTCAATTGGTGCAGTTCCAAGCAGAGCATTGTGGCAGGATCTACATGTGAAGCGGACTATATTGCTTCTTTGGAAGCAGCAAATGAAGTAGTTTTGATGAAGGAGTTCATATCCGATCTAGGTGTCATACCTAGTGCATCGGGTCCAATGAAAATCTTTTGTGATAATAGTGGTGCAATTGCCTTGGCAAAGGAATCCAGATTTTACAAGAGAACCAAGCACATCAAGAGACGCTTGAATTCCATCCGTCATGAAGTGTCGGAGGGGGACATAGAGATTTGCAAGATACACATGAATCTGAATGTTGCAGACCCGTTGACAAAGTCTCTTCCACAAGCAAAACATGATCAACACCAAAGCTCCATGGGTGTTAGAATCATTACTATGTAATCTAGATTATTGACTCTAGTGCAAGTGGGAGACTGAAGGAAATATGCCCTAGAGGCAATAATAAAATTATTATTTATTTCCTTAATTCATGATAAATGTTTATTATTCATGCTATAATTGTATTAAGCGGAAACTTAGTACATGTGTGAATACATAGACAAAACATATAGTCTCTAGTATGCCTCTACTTGACTAGCTCGTTAACCAAAGATGGTTATGTTTTCTAACCATGGACATGTGTTGTCATTTGATGAACGGGATCACATCATTAGGAGAATGATGTGATGGACATGACCCATCCGTTAGCTTAGCATTATGATCATGTCAGTTTCATTGCTACTTCTTTCTTCATGACTTATACAAGTTCCTTAGACTATGAGATTATGCAACTACCGAATACCGGAGGAACACTTTGTGTGCTACCAAACGTCACAACATAAATGGGTGATTATAAAGGTGCTCTACAGGTGTCTCCGAAGGTGTTTGTTGGGTTGGCATAGATCGAGATTAGGATTTGTCACTCCATGTCTCGGGGAGGTATCTCTGGGCCCTCTCGGTAATACTCATCACTATAAGCCTTGCAAGCATTGTGACTAATGAGTTAGTTATGGGATAAAATATTATGGAACGAGTAAAGAGACTTGCCAGTAACGAGATTGAACTAGGTATGATGATACCAACGATCGAATCTCGGGCAAGTAACATACCAATGATAAAGGGAACAACGTATGTTGTTATGCGGTTAGACCGATAAAGATCTTCGTAGAATATGTAGGAATCAACATGAGCATCCAGGTTCCGCTATTGGTTATTGACTGGAGACGTGTCTCGGTCATGTCTACATAGTTCTCGAACCCGTAGGGTCCACACGCTTAATGTTCGATGACGATTGGTATTATGAGTTTATGTGTTTTGATGTACCGAAGGTTGTTCGGAGTCCCGGATGTGATCACGGACATGAAGAGGAGTCTCAAAATGGTCGAGACATAAAGATTGATATATTGGAAGTCTATGTTTGGACATCAGAAAGGTTCTAAGTGGTTTGGGCATTTTTCCGGAGTACCGGGAGGTTACTGGAACCCCGTGGGGGGTCAATGGGCCATAATGGGCCATGGTGGAAGAGAGGAGGAAGCGACCAAGGTGTGGGCGCGCCCCCCACCCCCCAAGTCCAATCCGAATTGGGAAGGGGGCGACCCCCCTTTCCTTCTCTCCCTCCCCCTCTTCCTTCTTCTCCCACTCCAACTAGGGAATGGGGAAACCTACTCCTACTGGTAGTAGGACTCCCCCCTTGGGCGCACCATAGAGAGGGCCGGCCCTCCCCTTCTCCACTCTTTCATATACGGGGTAGGGGGCACCCCATAGAGACACAATTTGATCAAATTGGTAGTTTAGCCATGTGCGGTGCCCCCCTCCACAGATTCCTACCTCGGTCATATCGTTATAGTGCTTAGGCGAAGCCCTGCGTCGGTAACTTCATCATCACCGTCACCACGCCGTCGTGCTGGTGAAACTCTCCCTTGACCTCAGCTGGATCTAGAGTTCGTGGGACGTCACCAAGCTGAACGTGTGCAGATCATAGAGGTGCCGTACCTTCTGTGCTAGGATCGGTCGGATCGTGAAGACATACGACTACATCAACCGTGTTGTCATAACGCTTCTGCTTTCGGTCTAGGAGGGTACGTAGACAACACTCTCCCCTCTCGTTGCTATGCACACCTAGATAGATCTTGCGTGATCATAGGATTTTTTTTGAAATTATTGTGTTTCCCAACAATAGCAAGGGCACACAGAGTGCCCAAGTCTCCCACTCTCAAATCCCACCAAAGAAACGAAAGCTATGAAGGAAAATGAGAGGAAGAACAAGAAGGAGAACACCAAGAACTCCAAGATCAACATCCTAGGGGTTCCACTCACATAGAGGAGAAAGTGATTGGTGGAAACATAGATATAGATCTCCTCTCTCTTTTCCCCCCAAAACTAGCAAGAATCCATGGATGGATGGAGAGATAATAAGCTCAAATACGGTCAACAATGGGGGGTAAATACGAGCTCAAAGGATAAGGTTCAATGGGGAAGAATACCGCCTTTTATAGGCACCCCCAAATCTAACCGTTATGCACTCAAGTTGTGCACAAGCGGTACTACCGCTCGGAGGAGCGGTACTACCGCTTAGCACTGTCAAAGCAGCCCAACGAGACAGGAAAACATGAGCTGTAGTTCTGCTAGAGAGGTAGTACCGCTCAGGGGAGAGGTAGTATTGCCTCGAGAGGTAGTACCTCTTATAAGAGGTACTATCACTCGGAGGGGTAGTACCGCTTATTAGAGGTACTACCGCTCGGAGAGGTACTACCGCTTATAAGAGGTAATACCACTCGGAGAGGTACTACCGCTTATAACAGGTACTACCGCTTGCTACTACCGCTCTACTACCGCGAAACCCGACACGAAAAATCTCCTCCCGAGAAGTAGAGGTACTACGCGCGGTACTACCGCTCGAGAGAGCAGTACTACCGCTTGAGGATTTCAGGAACACAACAGAGAAAACAAACGTTGCAATAAAGCCTAAGCTGCCACAACTTCTGCAAATGAACTCCGAATTGAGAAAACTCAAGTTTCTCGGATAGATGACATCGAGAAGTATCCAAATAGCAACTAGTTATATTGAGAAGAGGCAGGGAGGTATGCCTAAGATATATAGGAGTGAAACCTCCAATAGAGAAGAACCGACATAACCTCCAACATCGAAAACAACATAGAAGATGCATGTGAACTCCGTTTTCGATGAACTCGAGCTTGTCATGAAGATCACCAAAAGCTCCAAATCTCACAAGTAGAAAAAGCAAACAAGAAGCAAGAAAGATGATGCATGGATGAATGGTTTGATCTCTCTACGAACGATACGATCAAGCTACTCACTTGAGAGCACCCCTTGATAGTACGAAAATCGATCCTATAACCCGGCCTCCCAAACCACAAGACCAGTAAAATAGAAAATCTATCAAGGGAAAACCTTTGTCTTGCACATAGCCCACTTGTGATGGATGATGATGATCTTGACTTCCTCATGTTGGACCACCTTCCTTGATTGTGTTGGCTCGATGAAGACTAGTTGATTGCTCCCCATACTTCACTGTGAGTGAGGCACTCTTTGGCACATCTTCACAAGTCTATTGTCACCACAATGGATGGCAAGCTTCAAGCACTTGATCTCTTCGTGATGCTCCACTTGAACTTGCACACCGCAATCTTGATGAAGATCACCACTTGATGACATGCTCTCTATGGGTTATGATATCTTCCTCTTGAAATAAGCCCATGGAAACATACCTAACCCCACATATAACTCTCATGTATACCATGGGTTAGTACACAAAGCATAATGGACAATGCATACCATTCCATGGGACCACTTGATCCCTCTCGGTGCATCTTCTACGCTTTGTGAGTTGATCAACTTGATTCACTCATTGATTTAGTCTTGATCAACCTTGAACCATGACCAATTTTTAGATAATTCCTTGAATAGCACCTTGGTCAACACATAAAATCCTTGAAACCAACTCATGGACTCCAAGAAATTCCTATGGACAAATCCTTCAAATATAACTCAAGGCAACCATTAGTCCATAGAGATTGTCATTTATTGCCAAAACCAAAAATGGGGGCGCCGCATGTTCTTTTAGTAAGTTTGCAGCCATTGAAATACAACTGTTTAAAAATGGATACAACTATTAACTGCAACAGGCTTAATAGCCATTGAAACCAGTACAGATAAAAATGCAATTGGCAGAGTTAAACATCGCAAGGAAGGTGCTGCCAGAGCAGAGAATGACCCAGTTGTCTATAAAAAGGTAGGGAAAATAGCTAAAACGTGTTAGGCATGTTTACTACAACATGCTTAATACATCAAATGTACAAAACATAGACATTAATCGTAATCGGTATTGGTAAGGTTGAACTGGTGAGTTTATACTTGGTATGTCCTGAGAGGTAGTTGGTGGGGCACTTCATCTTGGCCAGAGCCCGCCCAAAGTCAGCTGCGGCGGAGGCGAGTTGTTCCTCCGGGTCGAAGCGTGGATCAGAGTCGCTGACATGTGTACCTACAGGCAACCAGTAAATGTTAGAATTTAAACTCCAATTGCACAAATGATGTGAAATACTGTAAGACATGTGATGCAGCTAACCTCGACGGCAAACAACAACATCGCCCATTATGTCCCTGTGTAAGTATATGGACATGCATGTTAACTACAACAGGGTTAACATCCACCAAAAATAGCAAATGGACAGCATCTCTGGTGATATCCTGAGTCATGTGTTATAAGTTTGTTACTGGTATTGGTGAAATTGAGCTGGACAGTTAATACTTGAACATCACACAGTGTGCAGTACTGAAATAACCAAGGCTCAAACATGCTTAATACATCAACCATACAAAATATAGCTATTGCAAGTGGTAATCATAAGATTGAGCTGGTCAGATCATACCTGGTAAGTCATGAGAGGTAGTTGCTGGGGCACTTCATCTAGGCCAGAGACTGCACCAAGTTGGCGGCGAAAGCGAGGTGTTCCTCCGGGTCAACACACACAGCGGCCATCGCACCATCAACCGCCATCAGCTCCTCGACCTCCACATTATATGTGGTTGGGCTTGCGCGGTGATGCTCTGGAGATAGGGGCAATTGGGATTTGGAGGCATGAGGATGTTTCGCAGGCGCCATTCAAGCAATCAGGCCGAGGCCGTGATAGAGATCGGTGGGTTACCTGACTGGATCGACGATGCTCGGGCAGAACATAGATATGGTTGAAGTTTTGGTAGCGGCGGTGGCGGTTTGAGCTGCCGGTAGGGGGTAGGAGGGGGTTCAAGCAAATAAGCGAGTTGAGAGATATGAAGTCTCCAACAAGTTCTATAGCTAAAAGATGGAGGAGAATCACTCAACTAGTGAGCATATGCTCAGATTGTCTGAGTACTACAATCTCTTGAATCAAGTGGGAGTTAATCTTACAGATAAGATAGTGATTGACAGAATTCTCTAGTCACGTGATCACTTAGAGGATTAGAGGGATGTCTTTCTAAGTGGGAGTTCTTAAGTAATATGATTAATTGAACTTAAATTTATCATGAACTTAGTCCTGGTAGTATTTTGCAAATTATGTTGTAGATCAATAGCTCGCGTTGTTGCTTTCATATGTTTATTTTGATATGTTCCTAGAGAAAATTGTGTTGAAAGATGTTAGTAGCAATGATGCGGATTGGATCCGTGATCTGAGGTTTATCCTCATTGCTGCACAGAAGAATTATGTCCTTAATGCACCGCTAGGTGACAAACCTATTGCAAGAGCAGATGCAGACGTTATGAACGTTTGGCTAGCTCAAAATGATGACTACTTGATAGTTTAGTGCACCATGCTTAAATGGCTTAGAATCGGGACTTCAAAGATGTTTTGAACGTCATGGACCATATGAGATGTTCCAGGAGTTGAAGTTAATATTTCAAGCAAATACCCGAGTTGAGAGATATGAAGTCTCCAACAAGTTCTATAGCTAAAAGATGGAGGAGAATCGCTCAACTAGTGAGCATATGCTCAGATTGTCTGAGTACTACAATCGCTTGAATCAAGTGGGAGTTAATCTTACAGATAAGATAGTGATTGACGGAATTCTCTAGTCACCACCACCAAGTTAGTAGAACTTCGTGATGAACTATAATGCAAGGGATGACGAAAACGATTCCCGAGCTCTTCGTGATGCTAAAATTAACGAAGGTAGAAATCAAGAAAGAGCATCAAGTGTTGATGATTGACAAGACCACTAGTTTCAAGAAAAGGGCAAAGGTAAAGAAAGGGAACTTCAAGCAGAATGGCAAGAAAGTTATCACTCCCGTGAAGAACACCAAAGCTGGACCAAAGCCTGAAACTGAGTGCTTACACTGCAAAGGAAATGGTCACTGGAAGCGGAAATGCCTTGAATATTTGGTGGATAAGAAGGATGGCAAAGTGAACAAGGGTATATTTGATATACAGGTTATTGATGTGTGCCTTACTAGTGTTTATAATAGCACCTGAGTATTTGATACTTGTTCGGTTACTAAGAGTAGTAACTCGAAACGGGAGTTGCAGAATAAACAGAAAATAGTAAAAAGGCGAGGTGACGATGTGTGTTGGAAGTAGTTCCAAGATTGATATGATCATCATCGCACACTCCCTATACTTTCGGGATTAGTGTTGAAACTAAATAAGTGTTATTTGGTGTTTGCGTTGAGCATGAATATGATTTGATCATGTTCATTGCGATACGGTTATTCATTTTAAGACAAAGAATAATTGTTGTTCTGTTTACATGAATAAAACCTTCGATGGTCATACACCCAATGAAAATAGTTTGTTGGATCTCGATCGTAGTGATACACATATTCATAATATTGATGCCAAAAGATGCAAAGTTAATAATGATAGTGCAACTTATTTGTGGCACTGCCGTTTGGGTCATATCGGTGTAAATCGCATGAAGAAACTCCATAAAAGATGGATTTTTGGAATCACTTGGTTATGAATCATTTGATGCTTGCGAACCGTGCCTTTTGGGCAAGATGACTAAAACTCCGTTCTCCGGAACTATGGAACGAGCTACTGACTTATTGGAAATAATACATACCGATGTATGCGATCCGATGAGTGTTAAGGATCGTGGCAAGTATCGTTATTTTCTAACCTTCACAGATGATTTGAGCAAATATGGGTATATCTACTTGATGAAACATAAGTCTGAAATAGTTGAAAGGTTCAAAGAATTTCAGAGTGAAGTGGAAAAATCATCGTAACAAGAAAATAAAGTTTCTGCGATCTGATCGCGGAGACAAATATTTGAGTTACGAGTTTGGTCTTCAATTAAAACAATGTGGAATAGTTTCACAGCTCACGCCACCTGGAACACCACAATGTTATGGTGTGTCCGAACATCGTAACCGCACTTTATTGGATATGGTGCGATCTATGATGTCTATTACTGATTTACCACTATTGTTTTGGGGCTATGCATTAGAGACAGCTGCATTCACGTTAAAAGGGCACCATCTAAATCCGTTGAGACGACACCGTATGAACTATGGTTTAGCAGTAAACCTAGGCTGTCGTTTCTTAAAGTTTGGAGTTGCGATGCTTATATGAAAAAGGTTTTCTACCTGATAAGCTCGAACCCAAATCGGAGAAATGTGTCTTCATAGGATACCCAAAGGAGAAAGTTGGGTACACCTTCTATCACAGATCCGAAGGTAAGACATTCGTTGCTAAGAATGGATCCTTTCTAGAGAAGGAGTTTCTCTCGAAAGAAGTGAGTGGGAGGAAAGTAGAACTTGATAAGGTAATTGTACCTTCTCCCTTATTGGAAAATAGTTCATCACAGAAATCTGTTCCTGTGACTACTACACCAATTAGTGAGGAAGCTAATGATGATGATCATGTAACTTCAGATCAAGTTACTACTGAATCTCGTAGGTAAAACAGAGTAAGATCCGCACCAGAGTGGTACGGCAATCCTGTTCTGGAAGTCATGCTACTAGATCATGATGAACCTACGAACTATGAAGAAGCGATGGTGAGCCCAGATTCCGCAAAATGGCTTGAGGCCATGAAATCTGAGATGGGATCCATGTATGAGAACAAAGTATGGACTTTGGTTGACTTGCCCGATGATCGACAAGCCATTGAGATTAAATGGATTTTTAAGAGGAAGATAGACGCTCATAGTAGTGTTACTATCTACAAAGCTAGACTTGTCGAAAAAGGTTTTTGACAAAGTTCAATGTGTTGACTACGATGAGATTTTCTCACTCGTATCGATGCTTAAAGTCTGTCCGAATCATGTTAGCAATTGCCACATTTTATGAAATCTGGCAAATGGATAACAAAACTGCAATCCTTAATGGATTTATTAAAAAAGAGTTGTATATGATGCAGCCAGAAGGTTTTGTCAATCCTAAAGGTGTTAACAAAATGTACAAGCTCCAGCAATCCATCTATGGACTGGTGCAAGCATCTCGGAGTTGGAATATATGCTTTGATGAGTTGATCAAAGCATATAGTTTTATACAGATTTGTGGTGAAGCCTGTATTTACAAGAAAGTGAGTGGGAGCACTACATCATTTCTGAAAAGTATATGTGAATGACATATTGTTGATCAGAAATGATGTAGAATTTTTTCTGGAAAGCATAAAGGAGTATTTGAAAGGAGTTCTTTAAAAGAAGGACCTCAGTAAGCTACTTACATATTGAGCATCGAGATCTATTGAGATAGATCAATACGCTTGATAAGTTTTTTCAATAAGTACATACCTTGATAAGATTTTGAAGTAGTTCAAAATGGAACAGTCAAAGAAAGAGTTTCTTGCCTGTATTACAAGGTGTGAAATTGAGTAAGACTCAAAGCCCGACCATGGCAGAAAATAGAAAGAGAATGAAAAGTCATTCCCTATGCCTCAGCCATAGGTTCTATAAAGTATGCTATACTGTGAACCAAACCTATTGTATACCTTGCTCTATGTTTGGCAAAGGAATACAATTTTGATCTAATAGTAGATCACTGGACAGCGGTCAAGAATATTCTTAGTGAGGACTAAGGAGATGTTTCTCGATTATGGAGGTGATAAAAGAGTTCGTCGTAAAGAGTTTTGTGATCTTCTAATAATTCTTATATCTATCATCATCTCCGACCGCACCTAATTTCAAAAACCTCTTTCATTGTATCAGGTTTATTCAATGTACATGAACGAGGCAAGGTCACACCAGATGAACAATCATCGGTTTACGAAATGCAATCAAGTGTCAACATGTCTCGCTCGTATAGCCAGATTTGATCCTATGCAACAAGAGAGAAGCTTGCTACCACCCGTCGACGCGACAATTTAAGCCGGTGTGCGGTCAACTCGCGGCAAGGTGGGACTAAAAACCAGTTGCGACCAGCTCTAGTCTCGGTGGCTGCGGGCAAACGTTTTGGAAGTATTTAGGGCCGGGGTACGACTACAAAGCTTTAGTGAACACATGCTAATCAATGCCCAAAGGCCTCAATCGATGCACTTACTGACATTGTACGTTAATAATAGATAGTACCAACTTAAAGTACTACTGGTAATTTGCTCTAAAACTACTATGTATGTAGTACTAGTAGATGCTCGTAATTAGTTACACAAACTTACGGGTGACACACGCACTAACTACTTCCCACATGCTGGCGTCGGGGCATACTAGCCAGGCATCATCGTTCTCCATCTCGGCCTTGTTGGCGGCAGGCCACAGTGCTTTGATCTCCGCCGAGCTCTCCTCAGCATGGCGTGCGGCCTCTTCTTTCTTGCGGTGACAGGGCTCTCTTTTCTTGACTGCTTTCTGCCTTTTTCATTCCTTCTCTGTGGCTTTGGCCGCATCTAGGTCCACCGCCCATTCGGTCATGGCAACATCAAAGTCCACCCACGTACTTGTGCGGCCACCGGCGGCGATGAACTCGGCGCGACAGGATGCCATCGTTTCCTTACCATGTGTGCGGTCGCGGGCGGTGAGGAAAGCGGCGCGGCGGGATGCCATCGCTTCCTTACCAGTTACAGTGCGCTGCGGTGCCATGAACGATGCTTACAGAGAGCTCTGGGATGGAGTGGCTGGACATCTGTACAGTGCGGTGGTCTTTAAGAGCTCAACTATAAATGATGAAGGAAATTTGGCTTCCCTTACAATCTTGTTCGTTCATTATCGCACACGGTTCATCTCCGTCGCATCCGGAAACAGTGTGCGCTGAGCCTATTGTGTGTTGCGTTATCATTGGCCGGAACCCCAGCAACGCAGATCGCGCGTGTGCAACGTAGGATGCGCCACGTGAAGTAAATATGCCCTAAAGGCAATAATAAAGTTATTATTTATTTCCTTATATCATGATAAATGTTTATTATTCATGCTAGAATTGTATTAACCGGAAACATAATACATGTGTGAATACATAGACAAACATAGTGTCACTAGTATGCCTCTACTTGACTAGCTCGTTTATCAAAGATGGTTATGTTTCCTAACCATGGACAAAAGAGTTGTCATTTGATTAACGGGATCACATCATTAGGAGAATGATGTGATTGACATGACCCATTCCGTTAGCCTAGCACTTGATCGTTTAGTATGTTGACATTGCTTTCTTCATGACTTATACAAGTTCCTGTAACTATGAGATTATGCAACTCCCGTTTACCGGAGGAACACTTTGGGTGCTACCAAACGTCATAATGTAACTGGGTGATTATAAAGGAGTACTACAGGTGTCTCCAAAGGTACATGTTGGGTTGGCGTATTTCGAGATTAGGTTTTGTCACTCTGATTGTCGGAGAGGTATCTCTGGGCCCTCTCGGTAATGCACATCACTATAAGCCTTGCAAGCAATGTAGCTAATGAGTTAGTTACGGAATTATGCATTACGTAACGAGTAAAGAGACTTGCCAGTAACGAGATTGAACTAGGTATTGGATACCGACGATCGAATCTCGGGCTAGTAACATACCGATGACAAAGGGAACAACATATGTTGTTATGCGGTTTGATCGATAAAGATCTTCGTAGAATATGTAGGAGCCAATATGAGCATCCAGGTTCCGCTATTGGTTATTGACCAAGAATAGTTCTAGGTCATGTCTACATAGTTCTCGAACCCGTAGGGTCCGCACGCTTAAGGTTTCGATGACAGTTATATTATGAGTTTATGAGTTTTGATGTACCGAAGGAGTTCGGAGTCCCGGATGAGATCGGGGACATGACGAGGAGTCTCGAAATGGTCGAGACGTAAAGATCGATATATTGGACGACTATATTCGGAGTTCGGAAAGGTTCCGAGTGATTCGGGTATTTTTCGGAGTACCGGGGAGTTACGGGAATACGGGGAAGAGTATTGGGCCTTAATGGGCCTTAGTGGGAAGGAGCCAGGAGGTGGCGCGCGCCCCTCCCAAGCCCAGTCCAAATTGGACAAAGGGTTTGGGGCGCGGCCCCCCTCTCCCTTCCTTCTCCACTTCCCTCCTTTCCCCCCTTCTCCTAGTTGGACTAGGAAAGAAGGAGTCCTACTCCCGGTGGGAGTAGGACTCCCCTTGGCGCGCCCTCCTCCTAGGGCCGGCCTCCTCCTCCCTTGCTCCTTTATATACGGGGGCAGGGGGGCACCCCATGACACACAAGTTGATCTACGGATCGTTCCTTAGCCGTGTGCGGTGCCCCCCTCCACCATATTCCACCTCGATCATATCGTCGCGGAGTTTAGGCGAAGCCTTGCGCCGGTAGAACATCATCATCGTCACCACGCCGTCGTGCTGACGGAACTCATCCCCGAAGCTTTGCTGGATCGGAGCCCGGGGATCGTCATCGAGCTGAACGTGTGCTGAACTCGAAGGTGCCGTACGTTCGGTGCTTGGATCGGTCGGATCGTGAAGACGTACGACTACATCAACCGCGTTGTGCTAACGCTTCCGCTTACGGTCTACGAGGGTACGTGGACAACACTCTCCCCTCTCGTTGCTATGCCATCACCATGATCTTGCGTGTGCATAGGAATTTTTTTGAAATTACTACGTTCCCCAACAGTGGCATCCGAGCCTAGGTTTTATGCGTTGATGTTATATGCACGAGTTGAACACGAGTGAGTTGTGGGCGATACAAGTCATACTGCTTACTAGCATGTCATACTTTGGTTCGGCGGTATTGTTGGATGAAGCGGCCCGGACCGACATTACGCGTACACTTACGCGAGACTGGTTCTACCGACGTGCTTTGCACACAGGTGGCTGGCGGGTGTCAGTTTCTCCAACTTTAGTTGAACCGAGTGTGACTATGCCCGGTCCTTGCGAAGGTTAAAACAGCACTAACTTGACGAACTATCGTTGTGGTTTTGATGCGTAGGTAAGAACGGTTCTTGCTAAGCCCGTAGCAGCCACGTAAAACTTGCAACAACAAAGTAGAGGACGTCTAACTTGTTTTTGCAGGGCATGTTGTGATGTGATACGGTCAAGACGTGATGAGATATAAGTTGTTGTATGAGATGATCATGTTTTGTTGAAGTTATCGGCAACTGGCAGAAGCTCTATGGTTGTCTCTTTGTTGCATAAGATGCAAGTGCCAAATAATTGCTTTACTTTATCGCTATGCGATAGCAATAGTTGCAAGAGCAATAGTTGGCGAGACGACCATGTGACGACACATTGATATAGATCAAGATGATGAAGATCATGGTGTCGTGCCGGTGATGATAGAGATCATGACAGTACTTTGGAGATGGAGATCAAAGGCGCAAGATGATCATGGCCATATCATGTCACATATTTTGATTGCATATGATGTTTATCTGTTATACATCTTATTCTGTTTTTTTTACGGTAGCATTATAAGATGATCTCTCACTAATTATCAAGAAGTGTTCTCCCTGAGTATGCACCGTTGCCAAAGTTCGTCGTGCCCAGACACCACATGATGATCGGGTGTGATAAGCTCTACGTCCATCTACAACGGGTGCAAGCCAGTTTTGCACACGCGGAATACTCAGGTTAAACTTGACGAGCCTAGCATATGCAGATATGGCCTCGGAACACGGAGACCGAAAGGTCGAGCGTGAATCCTATAGTAGATATGATCAACATAATGATGTTCACCATTGAAAGCTACTCCATTTCACGTGATGATCGGTTATGGTTTAGTTGATTTGGATCACGTGATCACTTAGAGGATTAGAGGGATGTCTTTCTAAGTGGGAGTTCTTAAGTAATATGATTAATTGAACTTAAATTTATCATGAACTTAGTCCTGGTAGTATTTTGCAAATTATGTTGTAGATCAATAGCTCGCGTTGTTGCTTTCATATGTTTATTTTGATATGTTCCTAGAGAAAATTGTGTTGAAAGATGTTAGTAGCAATGATGCGGATTGGATCCGTGATCTGAGGTTTATCCTCATTGCTGCACAGAAGAATTATGTCCTTAATGCACCGCTAGGTGACAAACCTATTGCAAGAGCAGATGCAGACGTTATGAACGTTTGGCTAGCTCAAAATGATGACTACTTGATAGTTTAGTGCACCATGCTTAAACGGCTTAGAATCGGGACTTCAAAGATGTTTTGAACGTCATGGACCATATGAGATGTTCCAGGAGTTGAAGTTAATATTTCAAGCAAATACCCGAGTTGAGAGATATGAAGTCTCCAACAAGTTCTATAGCTAAAAGATGGAGGAGAATCGCTCAACTAGTGAGCATATGCTCAGATTGTCTGAGTACTACAATCGCTTGAATCAAGTGGGAGTTAATCTTACAGATAAGATAGTGATTGACGGAATTCTCTAGTCACCACCACCAAGTTAGTAGAACTTCGTGATGAACTATAATGCAAGGGATGACGAAAACGATTCCCGAGATCTTCGTGATGCTAAAATCAACGAAGGTAGAAATCAAGAAAGAGCATCAAGTGTTGATGATTGACAAGACCACTAGTTTCAAGAAAGGGGCAAAAGGAAAGAAAGGGAACTTCAAGCAGAATGGCAAGCAAGTTGTCACTCCCGTGAAGAAGACCAAAGCTGGACCAAAGCCTGAAACTGAGTGCTTACACTGCAAAGGAAATGGTCACTGGAAGTGGAAATGCCTTGAATATTTGGTGGATAAGAAGGATGGCAAAGTGAACAAGGTTATATTTGATATACAAGTTATTGATGTGTGCCTTACTAGTGTTTATAATAGCACCTGAGTATTTGATACTTGTTCGGTTACTAAGAGTAGTAACTCGATACGGGAGTTGCAGAATAAACAGAAAATAGTAAAAAGGCGAGGTGACGATGTGTGTTGGAAGTAGTTCCAAGATTGATATGATCATCATCGCACACTCCCTATACTTTCGGGATTAGTGTTGAAACTAAATAAGTGTTATTTGGTGTTTGCGTTGAGCATGAATATGATTTGATCATGTTCATTGCGATACGGTTATTCATTTTAAGACAAAGAATAATTGTTGTTCTGTTTACATGAATAAAACCTGCGATGGTCATACACCCAATGAAAATAGTTTGTTGGATCTCGATCGTAGTGATACACATATTCATAATATTGATGCCAAAAGATGCAAAGTTAATAATGATAGTGCAACTTATTTGTGGCACTGCCGTTTGGGTCATATCGGTGTAAATCGCATGAAGAAACTCCATAAAAGATGGATTTTTGGAATCACTTGGTTATGAATCATTTGATGCTTGCGAACCGTGCCTTTTGGGCAAGATGACTAAAACTCCATTCTCCGGAACTATGGAACGAGCTACTGACTTATTGGAAATAATACATACCGATGTATGCGATCCGATGAGTGTTAAGGCTCGTGGCAAGTATCGTTATTTTCTAACCTTCACAGATGATTTGAGCAAATATGGGTATATCTACTTGATGAAACATAAGTCTGAAATAGTTGAAAGGTTCAAAGAATTTCAGAGTGAATTGGAAAAATCATCGTAACAAGAAAATAAAGTTTCTGCGATCTGATCGCGGAGACAAATATTTGAGTTACGAGTTTGGTCTTCAATTAAAACAATGTGGAATAGTTTCACAGCTCACGCCACCTAGAACACCACTATGTTATGGTGTGTCCGAACGTCGTAACCGCACTTTATTGGATATGGTGCGATCTATGATGTCTCTTACTGATTTACCACTATTGTTTTGGGGTTATGCATTAGAGACAGCTGCATTCACGTTAAAAGGGCACCATCTAAATCCGTTGAGACGACATCATATGAACTATGGTTTAGCAGTAAACCTAAGCTGTCGTTTCTTAAAGTTTGGAGTTGCGATGCTTATATGAAAAAGGTTTTCAACCTGATAAGCTCGAACCCAAATCGGAGAAATGTGTCTTCATAGGATACCCAAAGGAGAAAGTTGGGTACACCTTCTATCACAGATCCGAAGGTAAGACATTCGTTGCTAAGAATGGATCCTGTCTAGAGAAGGAGTTTCTCTCGAAAGAAGTGAGTGGGAGGAAAGTAGAACTTGATAAGGTAATTGTACCTTCTCCCTTATTGGAAAATAGTTCATCACAGAAATCTGTTCCTATGACTACTACACCAATTAGTGAGGAAGCTAATGATGATGATCATGTAACTTCAGATCAAGTTACTACTGAATCTCGTAGGTAAACCAGAGTAAGATCCGCACCAGAGTGGTACGGCAATCCTGTTCTGGAAGTCATGCTACTAGATCATGATGAACCTACGAACTATGAAGAAGCGATGGTGAGCCTAGATTTCGCAAAATGGCTTGAGGCCATGAAATCTGAGATGGGATCCACGTATGAGAACAAAGTATGGACTTTGGTTGACTTGCCCGATGATCGACAAGCCATTGAGATTAAATGGATTTTTAAGAGGAAGACAGACGCTGATAGTAGTGTTACTATCTACAAAGCTAGACTTGTCGAAAAAGGTTTTTGACAAAGTTCAAGGTGTTGACTACGATGAGGTTTTCTCACTCGTATCGATGCTTAAAGTCTGTCCAAATCATGTTAGCAATTGCCGCATTTTATGAAATCTGGCAAATGGATAACAAAACTGCAATCCTTAATGGATTTATTAAAAAAGAGTTGTATATGATGCAGCCAGAAGGTTTTGTCAATCCTAAAGGTGTTAACAAAATGTACAAGCTCCAGCAATCCATCTATGGACTGGTGCAAGCATCTCGGAGTTGGAATATATGCTTTGATGAGTTGATCAAAGCATATAGTTTTATACAGACTTGTGGTGAAGCCTGTATTTACAAGAAAGTGAGTGGGAGCACTACATCATTTCTGAAAAGTATATGTGAATGACATATTGTTGATCAGAAATGATGTAGAATTTTTTTCTGGAAAGCATAAAGGAGTATTTGAAAGGAGTTCTTTAAAAGAAGGACCTCAGTAAGCTACTTACATATTGAGCATCGAGATCTATTGAGATAGATCAATACGCTTGATAAGTTTTTTCAATAAGTACATACCTTGATAAGATTTTGAAGTAGTTCAAAATGGAACAGTCAAAGAAAGAGTTTCTTGCCTGTATTACAAGGTGTGAAATTGAGTAAGACTCAAAGCCCGACCATGGCAGAAAATAGAAAGAGAATGAAAAGTCATTCCCTATGCCTCAGCCATAGGTTCTATAAAGTATGCTATACTGTGAACCAAACTTATTGTATACCTTGCTCTATGTTTGGCAAAGGAATACAATTTTGATCTAATAGTAGATCACTGGACAGCGGTCAAGAATATTCTTAGTGAGGACTAAGGAGATGTTTCTCGATTATGGAGGTGATAAAAGAGTTCGTCGTAAAGAGTTTTGTGATCTTCTAATAATTCTTATATCTATCATCATCTCCGACCGCACCTAATTTCAAAAACCTCTTTCATTGTATCAGGTTTATTCAATGTACATGAACGAGGCAAGGTCACACCAGATGAACAATCATCGGTTTACGAAATGCAATCAAGTGTCAACATGTCTCGCTCGTATAGCCAGATTTGATCCTATGCAACAAGAGAGAAGCTTGCTACCACCCGTTGACGCGACAATTTAAGCCGGTGTGCGGTCAACTCGTGGCAAGGTGGGACTAAAAACCAGTTGCGACTAGCTCTAGTCTCGGTGGCTGCGGGCAAACGTTTTGGAAGTATTTAGGGTCGGGGTACGACTACAAAGCTTTAGTGAACACATGATAATCAATGCCCAAAGGCCTCAATCGATGCACTTACTGACATTGTACGTTAATAATAGATAGTACCAACTTAAAGTACTACTGGTAATTTGCTCTAAAACTACTATGTATGTAGTACTAGTAGATGCTCGTAATTAGTTACACAAACTTACGGGTGACACACGCACTAACTACTTCCCACATGCTGGCATCGGGGCATACTGGCCAGGCGTCATCGTTCTCCGTCTCGGCCTTGTTGGCGGCAGGGCACAGTGCTTTGATCTCCGTCGAGCTCTCCTCAGCATGGCGTGCGGCCTCTTCTTTCTTGCGATGACAGGGCTCTCTTTTCTTGACTGCTTTCTGCCTTTTTCATTCCTTCTCTGTGGCTTTGGCCGCATCTAGATCCACCGCCCATTCGGTCATGGCAACATCAAAGTCCACCCACGTACTTGTGCGGCCGCCAGCGGCGATGAACTCGGCGCGACAGGATGCCATCGTTTCCTTACCATGTGTGCGGTCGCGGGCGGTGAGGAAAGCGGCGCGGCGGGATGCCATCGCTTCCTTACCAGTTACAGTGCGCTGCGGTGCCATGAACGATGCTTATAGAGATCTCTGGGATGGAGTGGCTGGACATCCGTACAGTGCGGTGGTCTTTAAGAGCTCAACTATAAATGATGAAGGAAATTTGGCTTCCCTTACAATCTTGTTCGTTCATTATCGCACATGGTTCATCTCGGTCGCATCCGGAAACAGTGTGCGCTGAGCCTATTGTGTGTTGCGTTATCATTGGCCGGAACCCCAGCAACACAGATCGCGCGTGTGCAACGTAGGATGCGCCACGTGCAGGAAATATGCCCTAGAGGCAATAATAAAGTTATTATTTATTTCCTTATATCATGATAAATGTTTATTATTCATGCTAGAATTGTATTAACCAGAAACATAATACATGTGTGAATACATAGACAAACATAGTGTCACTAGTATGCCTCTACTTGACTAGCTTGTTTATCAAAGATGGTTATGTTTCCTAACCATGGACAAAAGAGTTGTCATTTGATTAACGGGATCACATCATTAGGAGAATGATGCGATTGACATGACCCATTGCGTTAGCCTAGCACTTGATCGTTTAGTATGTTGCTATTGCTTTCTTCATGACCTATACATGTTCCTGTAACTATGAGATTATGCAACTCCCGTTTACCGGAGGAACACTTTGGGTGCTACCAAACGTCACAACGTAACTGGGTGATTATAAAGGAGTACTACAGGTGTCTCCAAAGGTACATGTTGGGTTGGCGTATTTCGAGATTAGGTTTTGTCACTCCGATTGTCGGAGAGGTATCTCTGGGCCCTCTCGGTAATGCACATCACTATAAGCCTTGCAAGCAATGTAGCTAATGAGTTAGTTACGGAATGATTTATTACGTAACGAGTAAAGAGACTTGCCAGTAACGAGATTGAACTAGGTATTGGATACCGACGATCGAATCTCGGGCAAGTAACATACCGATGACAAAGGGAACAACGTATGTTGTTATGCGGTTTGACCGATAAAGATCTTCATAGAATATGTAGGAGCCAATATGAGCATCCAGGTTCCGCTATTGGTTATTGACCAAGAATAGTTCTAGGTGATGTCTACATAGTTCTCGAACCCGTAGGGTCCGCACGCTTAAGGTTTCGATGACAGTTATATTATGAGTTTATGAGTTTTGATGTACCGAAGGAGCTCGGAGTCCGGGATGAGATCAGGGACATGACGAGGAGTCTCGAAATGGTCGAGACGTAAAGATCGATTTATTGGACGACTATATTCGGAGTTCGGAAAGGTTTCGAGTGATTCGGGTATTTTTCGGAGTACCGGGGAGTTACGGGAATACGGGGAAGAGTATTGGGCCTTAATGGGCCTTAGTGGGAAGGAGCCAGGAGGTGGCGCGCGCCCCTCCCAAGCCCAGTCCGAATTGGACAAAGGGTTTGGGGCGCGGCCCCCCTCTCCCTTCCTTCTCCACTTCCCTCCTTTCCCCCCTTCTCCTAGTTGGACTAGGAAAGAAGGAGTCCTACTCCTGGTGGGAGTAGGACTCCCCTTGGCGCGCCCTCCTCCTAGGGCCGGCCTCCTCCTCCCTTGCTCCTTTATATACGGGGGCAGGGGGGCACCCCATGACACACAAGTTGATCTGCGGATCGTTCCTTAGCCGTGTGCGGTGCCCCCCTCCACCATATTCCACCTCGATCATATCGTCGCGGAGTTTAGGCGAAGCCTTGCGCCGGTAGAACATCATCATCTTCACGACGCCGTCGTGCTGACGGAACTCATCCCCGAAGCTTTGCTGGATCGGAGCCCGGGGATCGTCATCGAGCTGAACGTGTGCTGAACTCGGAGGTCCCATACGTTCGGTGCTTGGATCGGTCGGATCATGAAGACGTACGACTACATCAACCGCGTTGTGCTAACGCTTCCGCTTACGGTCTACGAGGGTACGTGGACAACACTCTCCCCTCTCGTTGCTATGCCATCACCATGATCTTGCGTGTGCATAGGAATTTTTTTGAAATTACTACGTTCCCCAACACCACGATCAAACGGCAATCCACGCCCCTCACATCACACCCATGCAACTATAACTGGATTGGATTTATATGCGCTAAATGCCTAGAAAATGCACAGAATCCCCTAAATATGGTAAATGAGCCCGGAAAAGTGCCAAATTTGAACACGGTGATTTGCAGGGTTATGTTCATCATAGAAAAAACACTCAAGGGCAAAGAACAAAGAAAATTTAGATTGCCCTTCAATCTTGGTGATTTCCCTCTCAAAAGCATGAAACTTCCTCGGTGATGGTTCAAATTATGAAGGGCGTGCATGACAACATAAGCCAAACCTTCTCAAATTTTTACGAGGGCATGGTGAGGCCATACCATGGCACTATGCCAGGCATCATGTTCTTCAAGCACATATTTCATTTTTCTATAGTTGATAACCCGATAAACTGACGTGTTTGTGGTTGACTATTGCGACACATTCCCTTGAAATATTTGCCCATTCCTGGTAAAAGGCATGGGAATTTACTAAATACCATGTGCATGGTTTTCCAGACCGTTCTTGTGCACCTTTTCATGCACCAATTTTTCAAATTTGAATTATGTGGATTAATGCCTAGAAAATACACATAATCCCCTAAATATGGTAACTGAGCCCGAAAAAAATGCCAAATTTGAACACGTTACATTGGAGGGGGTATGTTGATCGTAGAAAAAACTGAATGACAAACTAGGAAGGAAATTTGGATTCCTTGCATCTTCAATCTTGGTGATTTCCCCCTCAAAACCATGAAACTTCCTCGATGATGGTTCAATTTATGAAGGGCGTGCACGACGAGATAAGCCAAACGTTCTCAAATTTTTCCCAGGGCACAGTGAGACCATACCATGGCACCATTCCAGCCGTGATGTTTTTCAAGCATGTATTCCATTTTTCGACAGTTGAAAAACCAATGAATGACATGTTTGTGGTTGACTATTGCCACGCATTTCTGTGAAATCTCTGCCCATTCCTTGTAAAAGGCATGAGAATTTACTAAATAGCACGAGCATGGTTTTCCATGCCGTTCTCGTGCACCTTTTCATGCACCGATTGTTTGAGTTTGAATTATGTGCATTAATGCTTACAAAATGCACATAATCTCCTAAATATGGTAAATGAACCAAGAAAAGTGCCAAATTTGAACACGGTGATTTTCAGGGTTTATGTTCATCGTAGAAAACAACTCATGGACAAAGGACAAAGGAAATTTGGATTCCCCTTCAATCTCGGTGATTTACTATCGCACACGATTCATCTTCGTCGCCTTTGTGAACCATGTGTGTTCAGTCACACATGCAAAAGGAAAAAGAAAACCCTCGCCCACTTCGTCCCCACCCACTCGCCGTGGACTCCTCCGCAACTCTACAACTCATCAGCTTCTATTGCGGCGGCCACCCTAAGCTCGACGACACTCGTCGGCTGGCGGAGGTCGCGCTCCAAACGGCACGGGATTTTGCCCCTACCAGTTGCCGCCGCCTATTTGCACTGACTTGCACTGACATTGTAAACTCTGGTCGATTGGGGTTTTGTGCAGGATTGGCCCGGGGATTTTTCTCATGGAGAAGGTAATCAATCACTCATCTTTTATCGTAGTCCGTCCGTCGCTGTTAATCAACCGGCGGAAATCGCCGTGGATTCATTTTTCTTCTAGCTGATTCAAGGGATTTCATTCATGTGTCCACAGTGCGAGCACAAATCGGGCAAGTGTGGTCATGGCCAGTCGGAAACGAAGTTCTATATCACCATTCCGGATGACTTTAGGGGTCGCTCGATATGTTCAATCTCACCCTACCACGGTCAGCATGGCCTAAATGTGTGAAAATATACCATCTATTGCTACATTTGGATAAAAGGTACGGTGCCACGTGCAACCTAGATGTCGAAGCCGATTCCCCACCCCCTATATTAGGCAAATTTATGATGTATTGTTCATTCAGCTACTCGCATATTTGCATCAAATCTTTTTTTCGAACCTGAAACAGTAGGAGCACCTCCTACTACAATTAATTTAAAAGAATAAAAGTCTTACAATTACATGGTAATTTACATTCACCCCATTTTGGGGTGAGGGGGGGTGGGGGTGGGTGGGTGTTGGAGGTGATGGTTTATTACAAGGTGTCTAAAGGGGCAGGGATGAGATGTTTGTGTTTCTCGTTAACCCTATAAGTTTGGAGAGAGTAGTCTTCCTTGAATCTTTTCAGCCAGGAATCCTTGGATGGTGCTATACCTCTGAAATGTTTATTGTTTCGTTCCTTCCAAATGCTCCATGCTGCTAGAAGAAAAGCTTCCATAAACAGTGGCAGAGCCCATGTCTCTTTGGCAACCTCAATATTTTCTGAGTCCGGTCCCTCCTTGTTGCCACGACAAGCCCAAGCTCGCCCAACAAAGTTGAGAGATTTGCATCAAATCTTTGTTACATTATCTATTTTTAATTATATATTTTTGTACTTTGCTTTCAGCTATATATCGATATGTTCTATCAATTAGTCCCATATTTGCATCTTGCTCTATTATTTCAATATATCTAATTTACGATCTTAATTTTCATTTCAAGTAGTACATCCCTTGGTTTGCAAGAACATTAGTAGAAGGAAATCTTGGGCTTTACTTTGTTGATGACTCCATGGATGTCATATTGACAACCCAACATGTATTTACAGTGACAATTAGCGTAAAACTTGACAAATATGGTCACTCCTATTTTGATGCGGACCTTTGCAGAAAAATGTCTAAGTGTTATGAACTGAAAGTTGGCAATAAAATTCTAGTTCGTGCACCACATCCTAGTCTAATTAACATGGATGTTTACTCCCCCAATGTCATCAGCCGATCAAAGTCTGATCGGGGTTAGTGTCCTTTCAACTTTCTCAATGCTGATATATTACTTTGCAAAATTTGGGTATTTATTCTGACTAATTCATCACTATTTAAGCAACCAATTGTGATTTCATTTTTTGACTCCGTTCCTAGGCAGTAATAAATTTTATTTACCAATCTATCCGCACTATATACTCTTCTGCCGTGTTTTAAATATATAAGACCTTTCCACCTTTTAAGCAGGATATGTTGGATGTATAGTTAACAATCTGTATGTTACTAATCATACCAAATGTCACTGGAAGGACTTGAAGCATGTCATATTTTTTTTGATAATCTGACAGAGATAGCATAGCATATGAACGTTGGATTTTGGATGTCATTAATTATACCTATGGTGCACACATTGAACAAGACCAATTGTGTGCACAAAACGCTGGTACAAAGTCTTATTTTTATGTTGATGCTCATAAACTATATATAACTCCAACGATTGTTACATTTGGTTTTTATTCTACATTTCAACAGAAATTGTCCGATGTAGCTGTTCCTGGATCGATTTCTCGGCGTGGTCGAATTACACTTGTGCCTGCTAATAATGCCAAAGTGATTGCCAGGTACTGAATTTACCGGAGAAATGGAACCATTTAAATTAACAAGTTCTCGCTTGTCGTGGCAATGCATCATATTGGAAAATTGGAGACACTGTTCTACTCATGCTCTACCAAGGCACAGGAGGGTTCTTACTTTTCATTTTTGATATGCCGAGTCGCCATGATGAAGCTACTTCCAGCGGATTGATCTGGTTGTTGGCCCTCAACCTCTTAAAATATGCTAGATATTACTATGTTAAGTATGTAGATATAGACTATATGGTTGTTGGCCCTCAGCCTCTTAAAATGTGATAGTTGTTACTATGTTAAGTATGTAGATATGGACCATATGGTTGTCAAAACCGTATTACGAAGATCCTTCTTTTGTCGAATAGTGTAACCACTATATATATGTTACTCAAATGTTGTTAGCAAAGTTCTTAAATTTTCATGAAAAGTATTAGTATCGTGCACAGTCCATTGAGTTTGAGCTTGTGCCCGCTAGAGCGGTAGAGTAGAGGACTCCATGTTTTGGACGTGGCGATCATCATCGATGTCCAGAAGATATTTGCATATTAATTGTCCATATTGTAAATTCACACACGTATTAACATAAGGAAACATATATGTAACTTACTAATCATCGCACACGAGTACTCACAGACACATCGTGTGCGATACTCCTAGCCGCCGCAAGCAGCTAGTTTGCATTTTTCAAAGTTTTTTGTACACACAGAATCACACACGAGTTAACTGTAGTAACCGTCTGTGTTATAATTTCTCATCGCAAAAAGTTCATCTGAGTGGGTTATTTGCCACATATCACACACATCTTGTTTACATGAATCGTTTGTGTTCTTTTGGCTCATCACAAACAGTTTATCTATGTGAACTGTATGCCGCATATCACATACATCTTGTTAAGTTGAACTATTTCTGTTGTGTTCCCTAATCGAAAACAGTTTGTCCGAGTGAACCGTATGTCGTATATCACACACACCTTGATCTGGCTAACAATTTCTGTTGTATTCTCTAATAGCATATAGTTCATCAGAGCGAACTGTATGCAGTATATCGCACACACCTTGATATGGCTGCCCATTTCTGTTGTTCTGTCTCATCGCAAATAGTTCATATGGATCAATCGTATGCCCTGTATCGCACACGCAACTAAAATCTGAACCATGTATGATGTATCCTTCATCCCAAACATTTTGCATATTTTGGCGGGTTTTTTATAGCACCGTTTGCGATTAATGCATCGCACACAATTTCGTCAAAGGTCTCTGATCGTAGTGCCGCGTTAGCAGCATCCTGCAGTAGTGCAATGATCGTGAACGATGGGCACAATTCTGCCGGGCAATATCACCAGAACAACATTGCGACGGGTGCTATGTATTCCAACAAGGAAGTTTTGAAGGATGCATTAATAGACTAGCCAATGTCCATGCAAAGGGTTTTAAGAGCTAAGGTGTCACGTCAGAAATACTTCACAATGGTATGCAAGAATGCATATTGTTTCACGAGGGTGCATGGCTATCTCCCGAAGTATGGCTCAAGTTGGGTGATCAGTTAGTTAATCACACTTGTCTTATTTCCTGCATACCTCATGATCATGCCAACCTTTCATCCACGTTTATTGCGAGGTCGTTTGACAGTGAGATAGTGGAGAACAAAGTGATGGAAGTGAAGGCAATCCAGAGAAAAGTCTTCATCAGGTTCAACTACAGAATTTCTTACGACGAGGTTTGGAGGGCTAAGCATAGGGCCCTTGAGAGGAGATTTGGTTCTTGTTTTGATGCATATGACTCTGTTGTCTGACTCCTCCACACACTGTAGCAGCGGAATCCGGGTAAACATGTCGATATCCAAGACCTCTTCATGCGAGAGTTCCTAACTGTGAGGGTGCTGCATCGGCTCTTCTTCTCTTTCGGTGTATGCATCGAAGCTTTCACGCATTGCCGACCGGTGATATGTGTAGATGGCACATTTCTCACTGGCAAGTACAAGGGTCAGATCCTGACAACCATTGGTCAAGACGGACAAAATCAAATAGTCCTACTCGCATTTGCGTTTGTTGAGAGTGACAACATTGACAGTTGGACATGATTCTTTAGGAAACTGAAAATATCAGTTGTGAAGGATAAGCCTAATGTGTGCATCCTTCATGACATGCATGCAGGTATACTCAGTGTGATAAAGACACTGTCAAACCCTGACCCTGAAGAACAAACTTCATGGCAGGACTTGCAGAGCCGTTGGTGCTTGTGCCAACTGGGGGCTAATTTCTTCTCGCAGTTTAGAAATAAGAATCTGATGAATCTACTCAAAAACCTCTACAAGCAGAACCAGCTATGGAAGTACAATTTGATACGTGACAGACTTAATGTGTGCACGCAGAGAAATGTTAGGGAGAGGAAAGCTGCAAGATATGCAGCGGTGACGGCACATGTTGAAGCAGTAGCTGCACAGTTAGCAACAGGAACAACGACCGTGGAGGAGGAGCCTATTGGGCTATGTGACTTGCCAGGATTTGATCCACCTGGTACTAGGAGAAGGCTGGGGAGGTCGATTAAAACCTTCCAGCAGTAGATAGAGCATGAGTCTCTAGAGAGGTGGTCTTTGCTGCATGACACACATGGACCAAGGTACAGTGTCATGACTACCAACCTCGCAGGAACATACAACTTTGTCCATAGAGGAAACCAGACATTCCCACTTAGAGCCATCGTTGAGGGGATTTTCTATGGCACCGTCAAGTATTTCAGACATAGACGTAAAAAACAGAGCAACATATCTTGAACAACCCGAACACAACGTACTGTGAAAGAGTCATGAAGTACATGCATGAAAAGACGAAAAAAGCTAGGACACACAATGTTGTCGCCATCGGTAATCAAGAAAGAAAGTTTGAGGTCCGCTTAGCTAACAACAAATTTGGATGTGCAAATGAGTTGAGGAGCCAAGAGGCGGGAATCGTAGGGTTGAGAAAATGAAGCATGCACCTATGGGCTTACAAGAAGTCAATTGGGACTAACCATCATGTGAAAAGACAATTAGAGCTAATCGTCCTACAGAACGACAATTAGATCTTATCGTACTACGGTAAGACAATTGGAGTTTATCGTCCTACTGGAAGACAATTAGTGCCACAACCAGTAGCCGATAGGAGGCCAGAGCCCAATCGGCGTCCGTATAGCCGATAGGATACCAATCGGCTTCCTACCGGACGACTGGAGTCGGCTACCAGTTGGCTGACGATGTATAATTTTAAAAAAATCATCGTAATATTTCTGCAAATTAATAAAAAAGTATTATTTTAAAAAAATAGCCGCGATGGATATCCACACGGAAAGGTGGCGTGCTCGAACGAAATGTAGGGAAATTCTGTTGTCCATAATCTGTAATACCACTACTCCTACTCGTGTGAGATGAGATACACAAACAGCGAAAGTGCCTTTTTGCTCCCGAGCTCATTTGAGCTCGGTGAACAGTAAAATCGAAAAAAATTCAAAATTTTTTAATTTTTTTGAGAGAAACATTGACAAAAGTTCTAAGTGCTTGCAAAAATTCATCATGAAATCACATTCCTGTAAGGCGTGGCAAAAAATACAAATTCAGGCTCCAAAATGCTTTTGAAAATAGCATTTTCAGAGTACCGATTTTGTTTTTTTCCACGCCTTCTAGAAATGTGATTTCATGACGACTTTTTACAAGCACTTAAAACTTTTGTCAATATTTTTCCCAATTTTTTTTTTGAAATTTTTAAAAAAATTCGATTTTTTTAATCTTACTGTTCACCCGAGCTCAAATGAGCTCGGGTGCAGAAACACCACATCCCACAAACAGTCCATACTCGAGTACTCGTGCATACTTCGTACCTATCCCAATAGCACAAGCAGCATGCAACAGTATCACCGACATGCATGCATGCGTGCTGCGTGCAAAGTTGCAGACACGCACAAGCCCAGGAGCAGCAGCAGAGGCTGTACTACTGTTGAGTTGTGACGTGTACAGTATTACTCCGAGTGGAAGCACAAATGACAGGGCTCCAGCCTCAGCGTGTACCTGACGCTGGCGTGTGAGGGAACACTTGGATTTGTCATGTCTTCTTGCGCTCAGACACGCTTTTGTTGTTTTGACCTTTTTGTTTGACAGCCCAGTTAAGGGCCGATTTTCATGCTTTGACCCTTTGCCTATAGTTTAGCTAGATCTGACCTCGGTTCAAACTTTTTTTCAGAATTTGACCTTTTTCAACCGCCGGAGAGGCTGACGGTAGGGTAAAACAAGCTACCGCCGGAGTCCTCTGCGGTAGAACTTGACTGCGCCGTCACATCCTTTTAAGATGAAAAATACCCTGCCGCCAAAGCTCTTGGCGATAGGCTATGCAACATGCACCAGTCGTGCAGGCTTTGCTTTTTGTAATTTAGCTCGTGTTTAGCTGGTACTATTACTATATAGTACTTCCTCCGTTTCTAAATATAAGTCTTTCTAGAAATTTCAATAAAGGACTACATACGGAGAAAAATAAGTGAATTTATGCTCTAAAATATGTCTATATACATCTGTATGTTGTAGTCCATTTAAAACTTTTAAAAAAACTTATATTTAGAAATAGAGGGGGTACGATATGTTCTGAGCCAACTATCCATCATGGAGCCTGCCACTCAGTTCTTTCTGCACGATGCAGCTTTATATGCTTGCTTGGGGTAAAGAGAGAAGATGGAGACATGCTACAGCTTGACCTCACACGCAACATGCATGCATTGGTGTTATCACTAGAAGTAGTACCACTAGTGCTAGCTTCCTGTTTCACTACTGGCTTTCTGTTTCACGGATTTGTGGCATGCCTATCGGTATTGCTCTTTGACGGTAGGACGTGTTGCTCTTTGGCGGTAGGGTTGCACGTCCTACCACCAAGGACCCTTGTGGTAGGTTATTTTTCATGTTAAAAATGCATAACGATACAGTTAAGTCCTACCGTCAGATAGCTTGGCGGTAGTCTGTTCTACCCTATAGCCAGCCACTATGGCGGTAGTAAAAGGGTCAGATCCCAAAATATTTTTAAACCCGGGCCAGATCCTACTAAACTATACGCAAAGGGTCAAAACACGAAAATCAGCCCAGTTAAGTACTATTGCCATTGACATCGGTGATAGGTGGTGTAATCCTATCGCCACCACGGACGATGGCAGTAGGAAAAAGGGTAAGATCCGAAATTTTTATGAAATAGGATCAAATTGGGCTAAACTTTGACAAAAGGGTCAAACCAGCAAATTTAGACTACTCTCGTCGCTCACGTGCTCTCCAACCGAGAGAGCACATGTTTTCACCAGACCTGATCGATCGGCGATGGCAAAACGAATACAAATAACCTCAAGACGCAAATATTTCACAAAGTGGACCGTGGACGAAACTATTCACTCAGTTGACCCTTTAATATAGTGTCTGACGCGTCGACACTACACTACACTGCGTAGCGCCTGACTGACAGGCGCTACACGCCTGAGCAGTGTGCCACCCCAGTTGAGTGAAAATTGCTAAGTCAGCATGTAGCGCCTAAAAGTTAGACGCTACACTATACAATGCTGCGCCTAACATCTAGGCATTGCACCGTTGATCAGCTCTGCCCGCAGACACAGCTCCGCTCGAGCAACTCCAACCGGCCCATCCAAACGGACAACGATTTTGTCCGCGTGGGTCGGCCCGGCGGACATCCATGTCCGCGTTCGCCTTTGGATCGGCGCTTGCGCTCAACGCCGACCCGACTAATTTTTGAGGTCGCGCGAAAGAAAAAGACCGCAAACATTTTGAAAATAAAAAACGTTAATTAAACATTACTGCCGGGCACAAAGGCCAGCGAAAGTCCATGAGTCCACTTTTACATTAAGTTAAAACATTAAATAAAAACTGAAAACTAGGAGGAGAAGTGCTGCCCTAGGCGTCCTCGTCCTTGTTGTCAGGGCCGATGAGGCCGATAAGCATCGGCGCCAGGCCAGCCCAGGGGAACGTTGTCACCCAGGTAGTTGCGATATCCCCTGCCGCTGGCTGTATCGCTGCCGGCTGGGCTAGCCCACCGCGGGCAAGGCGTTCCTCCTACTCCGCCTTGCGGTGCTACTCCTACGCATCGCGCTCCAGCTGCTCGAGCCGCTCGCCCTCGCGGTGCTCCTCCGCCAGCCTTTGCTGCCGCCATTGCTCCAGGTAGATCTGGTCCTGCGCTGGCATCGCCCAAAATCAGATTGGTGGCGCACTGACTCACTCGTGCACCACCCCGTCCCATGAGTAGCGCCACAGATTGATTGGGGTCGGCGCCGACTCGGGCTTGACGGGGGACGGCGGCATTAATGGCTGCACAACATAGTCGCCGGCAGCTGAAGGCGTCTTGGCCTCCGCCATGCGCGCCCGGTACGCCGCCTCCTCCTCCTCCACCTTGCGCCGCTCATCCTCCTTGCTTTCATGGAGGGCAGCGGCCAGCGCCGCCTGGTAGCGCCCTCCGCCTCCTGGTCCTCGTCGCGCACGACGAGGGACGGTGGCACATAGCCAGGCCACACATCGCGAACGCTGCACCGACGCTGCTCCACGTGCTCGAACACGAACCATACCTCCCAATCGTGAGAGTCTGATGCGTAGACGGTGTTGAGGTGTTGCTCCAACGTCAGCAGCTGCCTCCGGTGCCACACCTCCTCTGTGTGCACCCGCGCTGACCGCGGCACATCCGGCACTAGGATCCTCTTCGGATCCAAGTGCCAGTCATGTGGCAGCGTGACGCCGAGATAAGGGAGGGGTGCGGTGCTCCCAGTGCCACTTCGCCTGGTGCACCGGGATGCTATTCTACTATCGAGGCC
>NC_041393.1:578712870-578838984 GCF_002162155.2 Triticum dicoccoides
GGAGGGAGGGCGGGCGGGAGCCTTGCCTTTGTTCTTGCCGGAGAAGAAGCCCATGGTGGCTAGGGCTTGTCTCTGTCGAGGGAGCATAGGGGGTGGCTAGATGGGGACGGGTGTGTGGAAGAGCATGAGGACGGCCCCGCCCACTGCACGCTCGGATTAAAAAAGGCCGACCGTCGTCGCTGATGCATGGGGCCGCAGTCGGCGGTTGAAACTGCAACTATTCCCCTGGTGGTTTGGGTAATTCATAACAACATATAGCTCATTGAACTAATATCCATTCAAGATAAATATTCCAGGATGTTCAATGATTGGCATGACATAGACTAGAGATGTAGACCCCTCAAAATGATAAGGACAAAGATTGTCAAAAGCTCAAGACTCTTCATTTCTATTTAAGTGGTCCAAGATCACACTGAGTCCATAGGAAAGCCAATACTATTAAAAGGGGATGAGATGTTGCTTAATGGTCCACTTGCTCAAATGCTTAGTGATATTGCTCCAAAACCCTCAGCCACTTTCTCCATCCAAATATTTCCAAACCCTTATTCCAAACTCGGCCCCACCGATTCTTTCTACTCGGAGCCACCGAGTTCATTTGACATAGCCACTGCCAGAAACCCTAACGATTCAGTCACACTGATACAGATCTCGGTCCCACCGAGATGGCCCTGCAAACTCTTTGTTGACTTCTTGTAATTGTTTTGGTCGCATCGAGATGTTGCAATCGATCTCACCGAGTTAGCTTGACAGACTCACTATTGCTTATTGCTTCACTTTGGTCCCGCCGACTTGACGCAATTGGCGCCACCGAGATGATGTTTACCCTAAGCCCTAGCACATCGGTCCCACCGAGTTGTTCCAGTCGGTCCCACCGAGATTCCTAACATTCATATTTTAGAACAGATCAGTGCCACCGAGTTTCCTAATTGGTGCCACCGAGATGAGTCAAAAGTGTGTAACAGTTGGATTTTGTGCGGAGGCTATATATACCCCTCCACCCCTTCTTCCTCATTGAGGAGAGCCATCAGAACGTGCCTACACTTACACCATTCATTTTCTGAGAGAGAGCCACCTACTCATGTGTTGAGATCAAGATATTCCATTCCAACCTTTAGAACCTTGATTTCTAGCCATCCCCAAGTTGCTTTCCACTCAAATCCCTCTTCCACCATAGCCAAATCTGTGAGAGAGTTGAGTGTTGGGAGACTATCATTGGAAGCACAAGAGCAAGGAGTTCATCATCTACACACTATCTATTACCTTTTGGAGAGTGGTGTCACCTAGATTGGTTAGGTGTCGCTTGGGAGCCTCTGTTGTGATGTGGAGTTGAACAAAAAATGTTTGTAAGGACAAGGAGATCGCCTACTTCGTGAAGATCTACCCGAGTGAGGCAAGTCCTTCATGGGCGATGACCATGGTGGGATAGACAAGGTTGCTTCTTCGTGGACCCTTCATGGTGGAGCCCTACATGGACTCGCACAACAGTTACCCTTCATGGGTTGAAGCCTCCATAAACGTGGACGTACGATAGCACCACCTATCGGAAACATGCCAAAATCTCCATTCCTCCATTGCGTTTACCTTCTCCAAACTTTTCCCTTTACCTCCATATGCAATGTTTTACTCTCCGCTGTGATGTCTACTACACAACCTTCTTCTTGTAGACGTTGTTGGGGATCCAAGTGCAGAGGTTTGTAGGACAATAGCAATTTCCTCAATTGGATGACCTAAGGTTTATCAATCCGTGGGAGGCATAGGATGATGATGGTCTCTCTCAAGCAACCCTGCAACCAAATAACAAAGAATCTCTTGTGTCCCAACACACCCAGTACAATGGTAAATTGTATAGGTGCACTAGTTCGGCGAAGAGATGGTGATACAAGTGCAATATGAATGGTAGATATAGGTTTTTGTAATCTGAAAATGTAAAAACAGCGAGGTAACTAATGATAAAAGTGAGCACAAACGATATTGCAATGCTAGGAACAAGGCCTAGGGTTCATACTTTCACTAGTGCAAGTTCTGTCAACAATAATAACATAACTGGATCATATAACTATCCCTCAACATGCAACAAAGAGTCACTCCAAAGTCACTAATAGCGGAGAACAAACGAAGAGATTATTGTAGGGTATGAAACCACCTCAAAGTTATCCTTTCTGATCGATCTATTCATGAGTCCATAGTAAAATAACACGAAGCTATTCTTTCCATTCGATCTATCATAGAGTTTGTACTAGAATAACACCTTAAGACACAAATCAACAAAAGCCCTAATGTCACCTAGATACTCCAATGTCACCTCAAGTATCCATGGGCATGATTATACGATATGCATCACACAATCTCAGATTCATCTATTCAACCAACACAAAGTACTTCAAAGAGTGCCCCAAAGTTTCTACCAGAGAGTCAAGACGAAAACGTGTGCCAACCCCTATGCATAAGTTCACAAGGTCACTGAACCCGCAAGTTGATCACCAAAATGTACATCAAGTAGATCACGTGAATATCCCATTGTCACCACAGATAAGCACATGCAAGACATACATCAAGTGTTCTCAAATCCTTAAAGACTCAATCTGATAAGATAACTTCAAAGGGAAAACTCAATCCATTACAAGAGAGTAGAGGGGGAGAAACATCATAAGATCCAACTATAATAGCAAAGGTCACGATACATCAAGATTGTGCCAAATCAAGAACACGAGAGAGAGAGAGATCGAACACATAGATACTGGTACATACCATCAGCCCCGAGGGTGAACTACTTCCTCCTCGTCATGGAGAGCGCTGGGATGATGAAGATGGCCACCGGTGAGGGATCCCCCCTCCGGCAGGGTGCCGGAACAGGGTCCCGATTTGATTTTGGTGGTTACAGAGGCTTGCGGCGGCGGAACTCCCGATCTATGGTGCCCATGGATGTTTTTGGGGAATATCACTACTAGGGAAAAGACTAGCAGCAGCACGGGTTTTGGGCCTCTCAGAAGCGCGGGGACACGCGCTATTAATAAGGCGCTACAGCTAACGTATAGCAGTAGCGCCTGTTGTCCCATGCTACTGCTATACATGAATAGTTGTAGCGCTGTTTAGAAAAGGGCACTGCTGATATTATCTGCAGCGATGTTTACCGGGAAGCGCTACTGGTAATGAGGCGCTACTGCTAAATTTCCCCTCTCGCTACTACTAGTTTTATTAGTTTTTTTCCTGCATATTTGTTTTTGTATTTGTTTTGTATTTGAATAGGCTTTATACAATAATCTTTAGCATATCATACACATACAAATATAATCATAGCACCGGTCTGCGTGTCGGTCTCAGTCCCCGATGCCACCGGTGGGCCCAACAACAACATTGGTTGATCGTCGGTAAGGCCAAAAAATTCGCCTGCCGCCCGATAGACGTCGTCGCAATCACCAGAACCCTGTCCTTCATCGTTGCTAGCCATGTTTCCTATGATTAAATCTAGTCAATTAATTCTAGACCTAATAAAATGAATAATGACATAAAAAGGCCTATTGTTTTGCAGGAATGTTGACTCCTTTCTGGTGCGGCAAATCCCGGGCACTCGATATGTCCTAATTTGTAGCACAAGTCATGCCGAAATTCACGGAAAATTTCGGCATGACCTTTGCTAAAAAGTGGACAAATCGAGAACCTGAAATTTACCGGAACAGAAATGAATCAACATTGCGGCAAAACATAGGCCACTCAACATCATTCCCTAGAAACAGTGTTCAAATATCCCTCTTCGACACCGCAACACATGTCCAAATATACACGAGCAACCACATGTCCAAATTTCACAAGCTAATTCAAAAACAAAGTGTAGAAGAAAATTCATTTAACTACTAATAGAACAAAATTCAGTTAACTTTAGTGCTCTATAATGATGAAAGGAAAAAAATTCAGTTAACTACTAATTTCATTCATTTAGGTTATTCATTTAACAGCACCTAATTAACCTACTGTACCACTACTACTAGAAGCACTACTAACCTAATTAACCTAGCAAAACTCTAGTGCCCAAACAGAAAAATATCTAATTAACATCTACTAGTACCACTATTGCCCTAACCTAATTAACATCTACTAGTATCACTATATACTATACAAGCAGCATCTACCCTAATTAAACCCTACTGCCCTAACTAACTTATGTTGTAAACCAAATTTTTTGCTCTAAACTAATTTTTGCTCTAACATCTACTACTTAACATCCTTTGCTCTAAACTAAATTTTTTGCTATAAACAAACTTTTGCTCTACTAATTTTTTCTCTAAAATGCAGAGAGAGAGGAGTCAGGGGAAGGGGTGGGGGACTTACAGAGAGGGGAGAGACGGTGGTGGGGAGGTGCTCAGTGACGGAGGCAGGGGCGGAGAGGGCGGGCTCGGGCACGGGCAACGGCGGTCCTGGGCAGGCTCGGGCGGCGGTGAGGTGGAGGGCACCGACGGTGACGCCGAGGGCGGCCTCGGGCGGCGGCGGGGAGGCTGAGGGCGGCCTCGGGCGGCGGTGAGGATGATGGCGGCCTCGGGGGGAGACGGTGAGGTTGCGGGCGTCCACGCCGGCAGGAGACGGCGGCGAAGTGGGGCGACGGCGAATTGGGGAGACGGCGGCGAGGGCGAGGGATTTGGGGAAGAAGTGTGGTGGTCGGGGGGCGGGAGGGGGGAGGGGAACCGCTGTTTAAGTGAAACGTAACGGTAGCGCCTTTCCGAAACACGCTATAGCTAAGTTAGCTACAGCGCATTTCCTGAAACCCGCTACTGCTATTCCTTTCTCCTTTTTTCCTTTTTTTCTTTTATTTTTCTTTTAGTTTTATTTTTTTTCCTTTCTCCTTTTTCTATTTCTTTCATTTTCATTAATTTCTACTTTTTTCACTTTATTTTATTTCCGTTAGCAGCAGCGCCTTACACGTAAGCGCGCTGCAGCTAAGGAGAGTAGCAGTAGCGTTGTGCCAGTATACGCGCTACTGCTAGGTTGGGCTAGCCATGTGCGCCCACTTCAAACATAGCAGCAGCGCATTTCGCTTTTACGCGCTACTGCTAAAGTCATAGCAGTAGCGCGGTTTATTTACGCGCGCTGCTACTAAGTAGCAGTAGCGTTTGATTTTGTACATCGCTACTGGTAACATTATGTGTATAAGGTTTTCCCTAGTAGTGTATGGGTATATATAGGAGGAAGGAGTAGGTCGGTGGAGCTGCGAGGGGCCCATGAGGGTGGGGGGTGGGCGCCTAGGGGGTAGGGCGCGCCCTGGACCCTCGTGGCCACCTCGTTGCTTCCCCGATGCCCACTCCAAGTCTCCTGGATTGTGTTTGTTCCAAAAATAATTCTCCCGAAGGTTTCATTCCATTTGGACTCCGTTTGATATTCCTTTTCTGCGAAACACTGAAATAGGCAAAAAACAACAATTTGGACCGGGCCTCCGGTTAATAGGTTAGTTCCAAAAATGATATAAAAGTGTACCGTAAAGCCCATTAAACATCAAAAACAGGTAATATAATAGCATGGAACAATAAAAAATTATAGATACGTTGGAGACGTATCAAGCATCCCCAAGGTTAATTCCTGCTCGTCCTCGAGTAGGTAAATGATAAAAACAGAATTTTTGATGTGGAATACTACCTAGCATAATCCTCTTTATTGTGGCATGAATGTTCAGATCCGAAAGATTCAAGACAAAAGTTTAATATTTACATAAAAATAAGAATACTTCAATTATACTAACAAAGTAATCATGTCTTCTCAAAATAACATGGCCAAAGAAAGCTATCCCTACAAAATCATATAGTCTGGCTATGCTCTATCTTCATCACACAAAGTATTTAATCATGCCCAACCCCGATGACAAGCCAAGAAATTGTTTCATACTTTTAATGTTCTCAAACTTTTTCAATCTTCACGCAATAGATGAGCGTGAGCCATGGACATATCACTATATGTGGAATAGAATGGTGGTTGTGGAGAAGACAAAAAGGAGGAGAAGATAGTCTCACATCAACTAGGCGTATCAACGGGCTATGGAGATACCCATTAATAGATATCAATGTGAGTGAGTAGGGATTGCCATGCATTGGATGCACTAGAGCTATAAGTGTATGAAAGCTCATCAAAAGAAACTAAGTGGGTGTGCATCCAACTTGCTTGCTCACGAAGACCTAGGGCAATTTGAGGAAGCCCATCATTGGAATATGCAAGCCAAATTCTATAATGAAAGATTCCCACTAGTATATGAAAGTGACAACATAGGATACTCTCTATTATGAAGATCATGGTGCTACTTTGAAGCACAAGTGTGGTAAAAGGATAGTAACATTGTCCCTTCTCTCTTTTTCTCTCATTTTTTTCTTTTTTTTGGTGGGCTTCTTTGGCCTCTTTTTTTATTTGGGCTTCTTTGGCCTCTTTTATTTTTCATAAAGTCCGGAGACTCATCCCGACTTGTGGGGGAATCATAGTTTCCATCACCCTTTCCTCACTTGGACAATGCTCTATTAATGAAGATCATCACACTTTTATTTACTTACAACTCAAGAATTACAACTCGATACTTAGGACAAAATATGACTCTATGTGAATGCCTCCGGCGGTATACCGGGATATGCAATGACTCAAGAGCGACATGTATGAAAGAATTATAAAGGTGGCTTTGCCACAAATACGATGTCAACTACATGATCATGCAAAAGCAATATGACAATGATAGAGCGTGTCATAATAAACGGAACGGTGGAAAGTTGCATGGCAATATATCTCAGAATGGCTATGGAAATGCCATAATAGGTAGGTATGGTGGCTGTTTTGAGGAAGGTATATGGTGGTTGTATGATACCGGCGAAAGTTGCGCGGCACAAGAGAGGCTAGAAATGATGGAAGGGTGAGAGTGCGTATAATCCATAGACTCAACATTAGTCATAAAGAACTCACATACTTATTGCAAAAATTTATTAGTTATCGAAATGAAGTACTACGTGCATGCTCCTAGGGGGATAGATTGGTAGGAAAAGACCATCGCTCATCCCCGACCGCCACTCATAAGGAAGACAATCAATAAATAAATCATGCTCCGACTTCATCACATAACAGTTCACCATACGCGCATGCTACGGAAATCACAAACTTTAGAACAAGTATTTCTCAAATTCACAACTACTCAACTAGTATGACTCTAATATCACCATCTTCATATCTCAAAACAATCATAAGGAATCAAACTTCTCATAGTATTCAATGCACTTTCTACGAAAGTTTTTATTATATCCCTCTGGATACCCATCATATTAGGACTAATTTTATAGCCAAAGCAAATTACCATGCTGTTCTAAAGATTCTCAAAATAATATAAGTGACACATGAGAGTTCATCTATTTCTTCAAAATAAAACCACCACCGTGCTCTAAAAAGGTATAAGTGAAGCACTAGAGCAAAAGACAAACTACTCCAAAAGATATAAGTGAAGATCAATGAGTAGTTGAATAATTATGCAACTATGTGAAGACTCTCTAACATTTAAGAATTTAAGACCTTGGTATTTTATTCAAACAGCAATCAAAACAAAACAAAATTACATTTCAAGGATAGCACACATCATGTGAAGAAGCAAAAACTTAGGTTCAACTGATACTAACCGATAATTGTTGAAGAAGAAAGGTGGGATGCCTACCGGGGCATCCCCAAGCTTGGATGCTTGAGACTTCTTGAAATTTTATCTTGGGGTGCCTTGGGCATCCCCAAGCTTGAGCTTTTGTGTCTCCTTAATTCCCTTTATTTCTCGGTTTCCTAAATCTCGAAAGCTTCATCCACACCAAACTCAACAAGAACTTGTGAGATAAGTTAGTATAAACCAATGCAAAAACCTTATCATTTTCTACTGTAACAAATCACAAAAATTATTATTCAACATTGCATACTAAATGTCTCTGCATATTTAATACTCCTATCCTCAAATAGAATCATTAAACAAGCAAACATATGCAAACAATGCAAACATAACAGCAATCTGCCAAAATAGTATAGTCTGTAAAGAATGCAAGATTCATCATACTTCCCTAACTCTAAAAATTATGAGAAAAATACTACACTGTATAAGATTTATCATAGCTCAATATGCAAAACTTTTCAATATTATATCATTCTCTGACTTTTCTAGGGAATTTTTGCAACAGCTGTAAACTTTCTGTTTTGAAACAGCAACATGTATACTTGCAAAATAAGCATGGTAAAGGCTATCCTTGACATTTTTATTGAACATATAGATGCAAAACATTACTATAAATAACATCAAGCAAATACTAACAAAATAAAATGACGCTCCAGGAAAAACACATATCATGTGGTGAATAAAAATGTAGCTCCAAGTAAAGTTACCGATGAACGAAGACGAAAGAGGGGATGCCATCTGGGGCATCCCCAAGCTTAGGCTCTTGGTTGTCCTTGAATATTACCTTGGGGTTCCTTGGGAATCCCCAAGTTTAGGCTCTTGCCACTCCTTATTCCATAGTCCATCGAGTCTTTACCCAAAACTTGAAAACTTCACAACACAAAACTCAACAGAAAATCTCATGAGCCCCGTTAGTATAAGAAAATAAAACCACCACTTAGGTACTATTGTGAACTCATTCTAAATTCATATTGGTGTAATATCTACTGTATTCCAACTTCTCTATGGTTCATACCCTCTAATACTACTCATAGATTCATCAAAATAAGCAAACAACACATAGAAAACAGAATCTGTCAAAAAACAGAACAGTCTGTAGTAATCTGTACAATTCGAATACTTCTGCAACTCCAAACATTCTGAAATAAATTGGTGGACATGAGTAATTTTCCTATTAATCATCTGAAAAAAGAATCAACCTAAAATCACTCTCCAGTAAACAATGGAAGCTAATCTCGTGAGCACAAAAGTTTCTGTTTTTTACAGCAAGATCGCATAGACTTCAACCAAGTCTTCCCAAAGGTTCTACTTTGCACAAACACTAATTAAAACATAAAACCACATCTAACCATAGGATTGATGAATTATTTATTACTAAACAGGAACAAAAAGCAAAGAACAATAATAAAATCGGGTTGCCTCCCAACAAGCGCTAACGTTCAACGCCCCTAGCTAGGCATGATAATTTCAATGATGCTCACATAAAAGATAAGAATTGAAACATAAAGAGAGCATCATGAAAAATATGACTAGCATATTTAAGTCTAAACCACTTCCTATGCATAGGGATTTTGTGAGCAAACAACTTATGGGAACAATAATCAACTAACATAGGAAGGCAAAACAAGCATAACTTCAAAACTTTAAGCACATAGAGAGGAAACTTGATATTATTGCAATTCCTATAAGCATATATTCCTCCCTCATAACAATTTTCAGTAGCATAATGAATGAATTCAACAATATAACCAGCACATTTAAGCATTCTTTTCATGATCTACTTGCATAGAAATTTTACTACTCTCCACATAAGCAAATTTATTCTCATGAATAGTAGTGGGAGCAAACTCAACAAAATAACTATCATGTGAAGCATAATCCAATTGAAAATTAAGTTCAAGATGACAAGTTTCATGGTTATCTTTATTCTTTATAGCATACATGTCATCAAAATAATCATCATAAATAGGAGGCATGCTTTCATCATAGTAAATTTGCTCATCAAAACTTGGGGGGACAAAACATATCATCTTCGTCAAACATAGCATCCCCAGGCTTGTGGCTTTGCATATCATTAGCATCATGGGTTTTCAAAGAATTCATACTAACAACATTGCAAGCATCCTCATCACTCACATATTTTATGCCAAGCATTCTATGTAATTCTTCTTCTAGTACTTGAGCACAATTTTCCTTCCCATCATTTTCACGAAAGACATTAAAAAGATGAATCATATGAGGAACCCTCAATTCCATTTTTAGTAGTTTTTTTTACAGACTAAACTAGTGATAAAACAAGAAACTAAAAGATTCGATTGCAAGATCTAAAGATATACCTTCAAGCACTCACCTCCCCAGAGATGGCGCCAGAAAAGAGCTTGATGTCTACTACACAACCTTCTTCTTGTAGACGTTGTTGGGCCTCCAAGTGCAGAGGTTTGTAGGATAGTAACAAATTTCCCTCAAGTGGATGACCTAAGGTTTATCAATCCGTGGGAGGCATAGGATGAAGATGGTCTCTCTCAAGCAACCCTGCAACCAAATAACAGAGAGTCTCTTGTGTCCCCAACACACCCAATACAATGGTAAATTATATAGGTGCACTAGTTCGGCGAAGAGATGGTGATACAAGTGCAATATGGATGGTAGATATAGGTTTTTGTAATCTGAAAATATAAAAATAGCAAGGTAAATAATGATAAAAGTGAGCACAAACGATATTGCAATGCTAGGAAACAAGGCCTAGGGTTCATACTTTCACTAGTGCAAGTTCTATCAACAATAATAACATAACTGGATCATATAACTATCCCTCAACATGCAACAAAGAGTCACTCCAAAGACACTAATAGCGGAGAATAAACGAAGAAATTATTGTAGGGTACGAAACCACCTCAAAGTTATCCTTTCTGATCTATCTATTCAAGAGTCCATAGTAAAATAACACGAAGCTATTCTTTCCGTTCGATCTATCATAGAGTGCGTACTAGAATAACACCTTAAGACACAAATCAACCAAAACACTAATGTCACCTAGATACTTCAATGTCACCTCAATTATCCGTGGGCATGATTATACGATATGCATCACACAATCTCAGATTCATCTATTCAACCAACACAAAGTACTTCAAAGAGTGCCCCAAAGTTTCTACCGGAGAGTCAAGACGAAAACATGTGCCAACCCCTATGCATATGTTCACAAGGTCACCGAACCCGCAAGTTGATCACCAAAACGTACATCAAGTAGATCACGTGAATATCCCATTGTCACCACAGATAAGCACATGCAAGACATACATCAAGTGTTCCCGAATCCTTAAAGACTCAATCCGATAAGATAACTTCAAAGGGAAAACTCAATCCATTACAAGAGAGTAGAGGGGGAGAAACATCATAACATCCAACTATAATAGAAAAGCTCGCGATACGTCAAGATCGTGCCAAATCAAGAACACAAGAGAGAGAGAGATCAAACACATAGCTACTGGTACATACCCTTAGCCTCGAGGGTGAAGTACTCCCTCCTCATCATGGAGGGCGCCGGGATGATGAAGATGGCCATCGGTGAGGGATCCACCCTCCGACAGGGTGCTGGAACAGGGTCCCGATTGGTTTTTGGTGGCTATAGAGGCTTGCGGCGGCGGAACTCCCGATCTATGGTGCCCCTGGATGTTTTTGGGGTATATGGGTATATATAGGAGGAAGGAGTAGGTCGGTGGAGCTGCCAGGGCCCCACGAGGGTGGGGGGGCCTAGGGGGTAGGGCGTGCCCTGGACCCTCGTGGTCACCTCGTTGCTTCCCTGACGTCCACTCCAAGTCTCCTAGATTGCATTTGTTCCAAAAACAACTCTCCCGAAGGTTTCATTCTGTTTGGACTCCATTTGATATTTCTTTTCTGCGAAACACTGAAATAGGCAAAAAAACAACAATTTGGACTGGGCCTCCGGTTAATAGGTTAGTCCCAAAAATGATATAAAAGTGTCTAGTAAAGCCTATTAGACATCCAAAACAGGTAATATAATAGCATGGAAGAATCAAAAATTATAGATACGTTGGAGACGTATCACGCTGCTATACTCTTATAAATGCATGTGTTGATTGATTTCTTGACTTGTGCTAATTGCTAAAATCTGCCCAGAACTAATATTGGGAAAAAGATGGATTTTTATTTGGTCAAGTAGTCTAGTCACCCCCCTCTAGACATACTTTTGATCCTACAAGTGGTATCAGAGCTTTGGTCTACATTAGCCTTGATTTCCATAGTTTTGGTGATCATAGCTTTGGTTTCACAACTTAGGAGAGTATGGCGTCTAGCAAGGGTAACTATCACCATAGAGGTCCATACTTTAATGGTACTAATTTTGTTAGTTGGATGCATAAGATGAGAATGCATATTCTTGGTCATAACCCCGCAGTTTGGGCTGTTGTGCATGTTGGCTTGCAAGGTTAGTTCTTCAAAGATGGTAAAGAATAGAATCGTGAAGCAACCATGGAACAATTGAGGATGTTACACTACTGCAGGATGCTGCTAACGCGACACTACGATCAAAGACCCATCGACAAAACTGTGTGTGATGCAATAATCGCAAACAGTGATGTAAAAACCGTAAAAAAAGGTGTAAAACGTCTGTGATGAGGATGCATCAAACATGGTTCAGATTTTAGTTGCGTGTGTGATGTAGGGCATACAGTTCAGTTAAATGAACTATTTGCGATGAGGCAGAAGAACAGAAACGGGCAGCCAGATGAAGGTGTGTGCAATATACGACATACGGTTCACTCGGATGAACTGTTTGTGATTAGGAGGAACAAAAGAAACGGTCAGCCAGATCAAGGTATGTGCAATAGAGGGTAAATAGTTCACTCGGATGAACTATTTGCGTTGAGCCAAGATAACAGAAACGGTTCAATATAACAAGATGTGTGTGATATGCGACAAACAGGTCTGTAATCAGAAATGTGTGCAAAGACCAATAATAACACAAACAATTGCTTCTAATAAGACGTATGGGATATGCTCTGTCTACACAACATCTATTGGCCATTGGGCGACGGGCGGTCATCCGGGTATGCCATAAGGATGCAAAGAGGCATCCTATATCAGGAAGGACTAGTTGTTCCACCAATAGCTCATCTAAGAGAACTCTCAAGTTAACTGTGCTCAGGCTGGAGTAGCCATCAGATGGGTGACTGGATGGGAAGTTGTCTTGATGTTAAATTAACTTATGGGATGTGTCATAGAGGTCAAATTAAGAGGTCAAATTAAATGACCTCTATGATCCATCCCATTAGTTAAATTAACATCGAGGTCCTTGTTTTTTAACACATGTTAAAGAAGGTTTACCGCATTACTTTTTGACAATGTGCGATACGTGGCATACAGTTGATCCATCAGAGTTGTTTGTGATGGAATAAGAATTGTGTGTTGTGGGCAAACGCTTGCTGGTATACAACCGTTTGCGATTGATGAAATCATCACCGACGGGTTCCCTAGTGTGGCCCGTGTTCATCTAATCATCATCTACTTCTTGTGCTAGCTCGATGTTCCTTCTATGCTAAGTTTCCATTAATTGATGGTGTTTTATGAACACGCTACCATTTCCCGCCATTTCCTCACATGTTTCCCGCTGATACGTCTCCGTCGTATCTATAATTTTTGATTGTTCCATGCCAATATTATTCAACTTTCATATACTTTTAGCAACTTGTTATACTATTTTTGGGACTAACATATTGATCTAGTGCCCAGTGCCAGTTCCTGTTTGTTGCATGTTTTATGTTTCGCAGAAACCCCATATCAAACGGAGTCCAAACGGGATAAAAACGGACGGAGAATATTTTTGTAATATTTGTGATATTTGGGAAGAAGAATCAACGCTAGACGGTGCCTGAGGGGGCCAAGAGGCAGGGGGCGCGCCCCAGGGGGGTGGGGGCGCCCCTGACCCTCGTGGGCACCCCGTAAGGTCGTTGCTGCTCTTCTTTGGCTGCAAGAAAGCTAATTTTCAGAAAACAAAATCTTGGCGAAGGTTTCAATCCAATCGGAGTTACGAATCTCCGGATATATAAGAAATGGTGAAAGGGCAGAATACAAGAATACAGAAACAGAGATAGACAGAGAGACATATCCAATCTTGGAGGGGCTCTCGCCCCTCCCAAGCCATGGAGGCCATGGACCAGAGGGGAAACCCTTCTCCCATCTAGGGAGAAGGTCAAGGAAGAAGAAGAAGCGGGACTCTCTCCCACTCGCTTCTGGTGGCGCCGGAACACTGTCGGGGGCCATCATCATCACCGCGATCTACACCAACACCGCCGTCATCTTCACCAACATCTCCATCACCTTCCCCCTTCTATATTCAGCGGTCCAATCTCCCACAACCCAGTGTACCCTCTACTTGAACATGGTGCTTTAAGCTCTATAATATTATCCAATGATGTGTTGCCATCCTATGATGTCTGAGTAGATTTTCGTTATCCTGTCAGTAATTGGTGAATTGCTTTGATTGGTTTAATTTGCTTGTGATTATGTTGCAATCCTATTATGCCCTCCGTATCGCGCAAGCGTGAGGGATTCCCTCTGTAGGGTGTTGCAATACGTTCATGATTCACTTATAGTGGGTTGCTTGAGTGATAGAACATAAACCCGAGTAAGGGGGTTGTGGCGTATGGGAATAAAGAGGACTTGATGCTTTAATGCTATGGTTGGGTTTTACCTTAATGATCTTTAGTAGTAGCGGATGCTTGCTAGAGTTCCAATTATAAGTGCATATTATCCCAGAAAGAAAGTATGTTAGCTTATGCCTCTCCCACATAAAACTTGCTATCGGTCTAGGAAAGTAGTCAATTGCTTAGGGAAAATTTCACAACTCCTACCACCACTTTTCCACACTCGCTATATTTACTTTATTGCTTCTTTATCTAAATAGCCCCTACTTTTTATTTACGTGCTCTTTATTACCTTACAATTCTATCCAACAACACCTACAAAGTACTTCTAGTTTCATACTTGTTCTAGGTAAAGCGAACATCAAGCGTGCGTAGAGTTGTATCGGTGGTCGATAGAACTTGAGGGAATATTTGTTCTACCTTTAGCTCCTCATTGGGTTTGACACTCTTACTTATGGAAAGAGGCTACAATTGATCCCCTATACTTGTGGGTTATCACCCGCCACCCAATGATATTGCGCATAAACCTAGGCCGCACGCGACACACAAAGGCAACAAGCACAACCTATAGCACATCCACCTTTCCAAGCATGTCAACCCACCAAAGTGCCGCCTCTGCAATCAACCTCGTCGAGGAGGAAAACAAGAAGGCACCAAAACCCGTCGAGGCCGAGGCGTGATACGTCTCCAACATATCTATAATTTTTTATTATTCGATGCTATTTTATTATCAATCTTGGATGTTTTATAATCATTTTATAGTCATGTTTTTTAAATCACAGCAAATCAATATCAGACGGAGTCCAAATGCCACGAAACTTTACAATGATTTTTTATGGACCAAAAGGAAGAAGTTGGGCCCTGGTTGCACCTGGGGGAGTCCCGAGGAGGGGACAACCCACCAAGGCGCGCCAAGAGGCCCAGGCACGCCCTGGTGGGTTGTTTCGACCTCGGGTACCCCCCGGACCGCCTCTTTGCTCTATAAATACCCCAATATTCCAGAAACCCTAGGGGAGTCGACAAAATATTCATATATTTGTCGCAAAGTCCAGAACCACCAGATCCAATCTAGACACCATCGCGGAGGGGTTCACCACTTCCATTGGTGCCTCTCCGATGATGCGTGAATAGTTCTCTATAGACCTTCGGGTTCGTAGTTAGTTGTTAGATGGCTTTCTCTCTCTCGCTGAATTCCCAATACAATGGTCTCTTGGAGATCCACATGATGTAACTCTTTTTGCATTGTGTTTGTTGGGATCCGATGAACTTCGAGTTTATGACCAGTTATATCTTTTTATATCCATGAAAGTTATTTGAGTTTCTTTGATCTCTTATATGCATGATCTCTTATAGCCTCATATTTCTTCTCTGATATTTGGTTTTTGTTTGGCCAACCCGATCTATTTATCTTGCAATGGGAAGAGGTGCCCGGTAGTGGGTTCGATCTTACGGTGCTTGATCCCAGTGACAGAAAGGGAACCGACACGTATGTATCATTGCTACTAAGGATAAAAATATGGCATCTATATCTACGCAATAGATAAATGGATCTTATCTACATCATGTCATCGTTCTAATTTCATTACCCCGTTTTCTCATGAACTCAGTACACTAGATGCATGCTGGATAGCGGTCGATGTGTGGAGTAATAGTAGTAGATGCAGGCAGGAGTCGGTCTACTAATCTTGGACGTGATGCCTATGTAATGATCATTGCCTGGATATCATCATAGTTATTTGAAGTTCTATCAATTGCCCAATAGTAATTTGTTTACCCACTATTTGCTATCTTTCTCGAGAGAATCCACTAGTGAAACCTACGGTCCCTGTGTCTTCTTTCTCATATATTTGCCTTGCGATCTACTTTTTCCTTGCGTTTATTTTCAGATCTATTAAACCAAAAATACAAAAATACCTTGCTGCAATTTATTATTATTTATTTTATTTGGCGTTCAATCCATCAATCTACTACAAATTTACCTCACGTCTTTTGCCTATCTTGAGGTGTCGTACCCCGAAAGGGATTGACAACCCCTTTAACACGTCGGGTTGCGAGGTGTTGTTATTTGTGTGCATGGGCTGTTTATATTGTGTTGCTTGGTTCTCCTACTGGTTCGATAACCTTGGTTTCATATCTAAGGGAAATACCTACCGCAGCCTGTGCTGCATTACCCCTTCCTCTTTGGGGAAATACCGACGTAGCTTCAAGCGACATCAAAAGGAATTTCTGGCGCCGTTGCCAGGGAGGATCTTCAACATAACCAGGTTCCGGATCACAAATCTCATCTCCTTGCAATTTACATTATTCTCCATTAGCCTCTCGTTTTCCTCTCCCCCACTTCACAAAAAATTTATGTTTTATTCGCCTCTCTTTTTCCGTTCACCATTTTCTTGCCCGTTCTGTTTTTGAGTGCAATCTTGTTGTGTGGTGATCATGAATCAAGAGAACACCAAACTATGTGACTTCTCAAATACCAACAACAATGATTTTATTGGCACTCCTCTTGCTCCTCCCGTCACTAGTGTGTAGACTTGTGATATTTATACTGCTTTGCTGAATCTTGTCATGAAAGACCAATTTTCTAGTACTCCTAATCAGGATGCCGCGTCCCCTCTTAATACCTTCGTGGAATTATGCGATATGCAAAAGAAAAAGATGTGGACAATGATGTGGTCAAGATGAAATTATTTCTGTTTTCTTTGCGTGATTCTGCAAAAATTTGGTTCTCTTCTTTGCCTCGCAATAGTATCGATTCCAAATAAGTGCAAAGATGCTTTTATCACTAAGTATTTTCCTCTTGCAATAATTATTTCCCTTAGAACCCAGATCATGAATTTCAAGCAACTTGAACATGAGCATGTTGCACAATCTTGGGAAAGGTTGAAAATGATGCTAAGGAATTGCCCAACTCATGGGTTAAATCTTTGGATGGTCATACAAATTTTTTATGCGGGATTAAATTCTATTTCTCGTAATCTTTTAGATTCCTCCATGGGTGCTACTTTTATGGAAATTACCTTGGGTTAATCCACCATATTAATCAATCATGAGGGCATCTTATGGATCTAGCACCAAAGATGACAAAACTTAGATCCTTGCTTTATGCCTAGCTAAGGGCGTAAAACTATAGCACTTGTTGGGAGGCAACCCAATGAATAAAATTTAATTTTGCTTTCTGCTTTCTATTCTTTGTGTTAACACAATTATGCTACTGGTATGATTGTGTTTTTTGTGTTTTAATTAGTGTTTGTGCCAAGTAAAGCTTTAGGATCTTCTGGGGTGATAGTTGTTTGATCTTGCCGAAAAAGATAGAAACTTTGTGCTCACAAAAATAATTTCCATAAATCACATAAAAGATCTTTTGCCCTGATTATTTTCGCATAAGATTAATATACAAATTACTCTGGTCGTCCTAATTTGGTAGAATATTTGGAGTTCCAAAAGTATTTGAAAGTTCCATACTACTACAGACTGTTCTGTTTTGACAGATTCTATTTTTTTGTGTTGTGTGCTTCTTTTAATGGCTCTATGGTTTTCTTTGATGATTTTTTGCCATAGAAAAGTTGGAATACAGTAGATATAATACAGAAAGAAAATAAGAATTGGTTTTACACAGCCCTTATAGTAGTGGTTTGATTTCTTTTACTAACGAATCTCATAAGGGTTTTGTTGAATTTCGTGTGATTGAAGTTTTCAAGTTTTGGGTTATCTTACGATGGATGAAAGAAGGATAGAAGAGCCTAAGCTTGGGGATGCCCCAGCATCCCAAGATATTATCTAAGAATGAGCAACCAACTAAGCTTGGGGATGCCTCCGAGTGGCATCCCCTCTTCCTTCTAACGACCATCGGTATTTTATTCAAGGCTATATTTTTATTCGTCACATGATATGTGTTTTGCTTGGAGTGTCTTGTATGATATGTGTCTTTGCCTATTTTATTTTGTGCTTTAAGTCATCAATCCTTGCTGGACACACATATTTGAGAGAGCCAAAATTATGTCATGACTTGTTAGAATTGCTCTCTATGCTTCACTTAAATTTTTATGAGCAATGTACTTCCTCTAGTGCTTCACTTATATCTTTTTTAGCACGGTGTGCATAGTATTTTTGAAGAAATGCTCTTTTGATTCACTTAGATTAATTTGAGAGTTAGTAAAAATTTGAAGAAATTCTCTTTTGCTTCACTTAATTTATTTTGAGAGAAAGAAAATATGTTATGCTCATGATCTTCACTTATATTTGTTTGAGCTTATGAAAAGCAACACATGAAAATTTGTCCCGAAGTGATAGATATCCAAGAAGGATAAAGAAAGAAAAAATATATGTCGTGAAGATCATTGGACAAAATAACTTGATTCTTAGTAATAGTTTTGAGATATGATGATGTGATATGTGAGTTATGTTGATGAGTAAGTGTGCTCTAGTAAGAATATTGGTCTTAAGGTTTGTGATTCCCTATGCAGTCACAAAAGTTAATAATCATGCAATGAAAATTATATCCTACTTGTAGTGCATTATTCAGTGTTAATTATGCTTAATGCTTTCTTATGAGATTATACGTTTCTTGGTTGGTCGCTTCTCAATCTTTTTGCTAGCCTTCATTTTGCACCAAGTATGACCTCTACTTGTGCATCCAAAATCCTTTAAACCAGTTTTGCCACATGAGTCCACTATATCTACCTATATGCGGTATTCTTTTGCCGTTCTAAGCAAATTTGCATGTGCCGTCTCTAATTTTCAAAATAAACTTCTCTTTTGTGTGTTTGTTTCGCTCGCGGAATGGTAACAGATGGCTAATATTTTCCCTGCTGGATGTGTTAGTGTTTATTCACTTGTCATTGCACGAGAGTAAGGCAAAGGTTTTAGGGATCACTACTGCAGGATGCTGCTAACGTGACACTACGATCAGAGATCCTTCGAGAAACTATGTGCGATGCAATCGCAAACGGTGGTGTCAGAGAACCGTCAAAAATGTCCAAAACATTTGCGATGACGGATGCATCAAACACGGTTCATTTAGTTGTGTGTGCGATGAAGGGCATATAGTTGATCCAGCAGAACTGTTTGCGATGAGGAAGAACAACATCCGATGAACTGTGTGTGCGATATATGGCATACAGTTCTCTCTGATGAACTGTGTGCTATTAGGGAATGCAACAGAAATGGTCAGCCAGATCAAAGTGTGTGTGATATACGGCATACGGTTCACTCGGACAAATTGTTTTCGATTAGCCAAGAGAATGGAAATGGTTCATCTTAACAAGATGTGTGTGATATGCGGCATTTGCGATCAGCCAAAAGAACACAAATGATTCGTGTAAACCAGATGTGTGTGACATGCAGCAAACAGCCCACTCAGATGAACTGTTTGCGACGAGAAATTATAACATTATTATAGATGTGGTGGAACTGTACAACGTACTTAAAATTAGCCACTATATAAAGTAGAACTAGCTAGTTAAGTACGTGGTTGGCAACAATTGGGGAACGTTTGGTCGGTTCAGCTGTCGAGTTGAACTGTTTGTATAAATTAAGCACGACTACTTAATCTATGAATGAAATCTATGCTTAATTACTGAATTCTAGTTGCAAAAATTAGTTAGTGCTAGTGATTTTTAGCTGCATATTTTGACAAATCACAGTGTTACAAGGTTGACAAATGGCAATGTTACTAGATCAACAAATGTCAATCTTTCAAATTTGACAAATGGTAACATACCCAATATGACAGATGCAAATCTTACCAAATTGTTTGTAAGTGGTTGCACACGGGTCATCCAAAACAACCATTTGCATTGAAGAGACGCACAAATACTGCTCTCTCTTTGCATACGGGTGTTCTATCTAAAATGTTTGCGATCAAGAGCTGCACAAATCCTGCTCGGCACATTTTCCCTTGGCTTCCTGGGGAAGCTGTCGGTTTGCATACGGGTGTTCTAACTAAAACGTTTGCGATGGATATACAATATTAAACCCAGGAAAAAAACTATTTCCTGCGGTGGCGAAGGCAGCGTGCCGTGCCGTCCTTGTCGTTGTCGTGCTCCGGGACGCCGTTGTTGAAGTCTTCAAGGCAGCTCAGAATGTTCTTCACTTGTAAATCAAACATCATGTCGTCGCGCGATCGACGGGCGGGGCGCGGGAGGACGGCAGCTGGCGGCGCTGAGAGGTAGCGGTCGACGGCGGCGTCCCATGCTTGTGAGGGAGGCGCGCGCACGGGCACGGGCATGGCGTGTGCCACCAAATGCACGGGGATCGGTGCCGCGATGGGTGGAGGGCGCGCACACGCACGGGCACGGGCACGGGCGCTGGCATGTACACGAGCTCGCGCGGGTCCGCGGAGACCTCGGTGACGCCCGCGGCTTCTAGCTCTACGATAGTTCTCGACGACCAGACCGTCAATTCTACGGGGATGGTCGTTGGCGCAGGCGCGGGGATGGGCGTTGGGACGGGAGTGGGGGCAGCAACAGTCGCGGCCAGCTCATTCTTGGTCATGTCCATGAGGCCCCATTCCTCCTTATTTTCTATCTCCTCCGGCTCGGAGTCGACTTCACCAAACTTGAAGACTAGTGGCACATGGTCTTTCTACGCCATGGCGTTGGTGCAGGTCTGCGGGAGAGATGGGAAAGGGAGGCAAACAGTAAGGCCTCCCGTATTAAGCAGCGGCTCAGGCACCATTGATGGAGAGGAAGGCAGGTGGCCATGGAAGTCAAAGGGCTTGATTCCGAGTGAGCATGCACAGTGTACAGCTCGCACGCTTCTTGGTGAGCCTGCGCATTGGAGGATAGCTTGCATGCCTCTGAGTCAGCCTGCGCACCAGACCGCGCTCGCATGCCTCCCGTTCAGTCAAGCAGCTGTCCGCACGTCACCTCCTATAGTCATTAGAACGAAGACACGTGGAGTCATGTGAATGGTTAACATAACACACACGATTTGAATATACAAATGTTTGCGAGGTTAGAGTGGCAGCTATTTGTTTGAAAATGCCTTTGTTGGCAGTTATTCGAGTGCTTCTTTTCTCAAAATGGACACGAAAAATACCACAACATGTCGGATGCCATTCTATGATAGCATGCCAAGTTTCATGAATTTCAGACGAGTTTTGCATTTGCTAGAATTTAAAAACCAAGTATCTCAACGTTTTGCCGGCAATCAATAGTGCCTTGGTGTTTGAAATTCATTCCCATTTCTTGCATGGGACCTAAGCATGCACCCAAGGACAAAGATTTGATTTTTGAACCAATTTATATGCACTAGAGCATGTGCATTTAGTTCAAATTTGAATTATGCACATAAAATGCCTAGAAAACCCACTTAATGTATAAAAATGTCCAAACGAACCTCTAAAACTTGCAAAATTTAACACAACACTGCTGTTGTTCTATGTTGAAACTAGTTTTTTTTAAAACAATAAGAGGCAGCGGATATCATTTCGTCCCCGAAGGTGGGACATTCCCTACCGAAACCATCAGGCTTGTTGTGAGAGCCTTTGGTTTGTGAGAAGCTTATACTCAAACCTGCCCCAAATGGGACAATAAATTTACCACAGGATGTCGATGCTTCTCCATGATAGCATGCCAAGTTTCATGAATTTCAGACGAGTTTTGGATTTACTAGAATTTTAAACCAGGAATATCAATGTTTGCGGCCGAGTGACGGTGGCAGGGTGTTTGACATTCATTCCCATTTCTTGCAAGGGACCTAAGCATGCAACCAAGGACACATATTTGAATTTTCAACCAATTTATATGCATTAGAGCATGTGCATGTCGAAAACTCAATTAATGCATAAAAATGTCCAAGCGAACCCCGAAAAACCCCAAAAATTGACACAACACTCCTATTGTTCTATACTGACACTAGAATTTTTTTGAAAGCAATAAGAGGCAGCGGATATCGTTTCGTCCTCAAAGGTGGGACGCCCCTACCGAAACGATCAGGCTTGTTGTGAGAACCTTTGGTTTGTGAGAAGCATATCCCCAAACCTGCCCCAAATGGGACAATATTTTTACCACGGCATTTTGATGCCGCTCCATGATAGCATGCCAAGTTTCATGAATTTCAGACGAGTTTTGGATTTACTAGAATTTAAAAACCAGGAATCTCAATGTTTGCAGCCGAGTGACAATGGCAGGGTGTTTGACATTCATTCCCATTTCTTGCATGGGACCTAAGCATGCAAATAAGGACACATATTTGAATTTCTAACCAATTTATATGCATTGGAGCATGCGCATGTTGTTCAAATTTGAATTGTGCTCATAAATGCATTGAAAACGCAATTAATGCATGAAAATGTCCAAACAAACCCTGGAAAATCCCAAAAATTGACACAACACTCGTGTTGTTCTATGTTGACACTAGAAAATTTTGAAAGCAATAAGAGGGAGTGGATATCATTCTGTCCCCAAAGGTGGGATGTACCCTACCGAAAACATCAGGCTTGTTGTGAGAGCCTTTGGTTTGTGAGAAGCATATCCCCAAACCTGCCCCCAAATGGGACAATATTTTAACCACGGCATGTTGATGTCGCTCCATGATAGCATACCAAGTTTCATGAATTTCAGACGAGTTTTGGATTTACTAGAATTTAAAAAACAGCAATATCAATGTTTGCGGCCGAGTGACGGTGGCAGGGTGTTTGACATTCATTCCCATTTCTTGCATGGGACCTAAGCATGCAACCAAGGACACATATTTGAATTTTCAACCAATTTATATGCATTAGAGCATGTGCATGTAGTTCAGATTTGAATTATGCTCATAAATGCATTGAAAACACAATTAATGCATACAAATGTCCAAACGAACCCCGGAAAATCCCAAAAATTGACACGACACTCCTGTTGTTCTATGTTGACATTTTTGGAAGCAATAAGAGGCAGCGGATATCTTTTCGTCCCAAAGGTGGGCCGTACCCTACCGAAACCATCAGGCTTGTTGTGAGAGCCTTTGGTTTGTGAGAAGCATATCCCCAAACCTGCCCCAAACGGGACAATATTTTTACCACGACATGTTGATGTTGCTCCATTATAGCAGGCCAAGTTTCATGAAATTCACATGAGTTTTGGATTTACTAGAATTTAAAAAACAGGAATCTCAAGGTGTTGCGGCCGAGTAACGGTGGCAGGGTGTTTGACATTCATTCCCATTTCTTGCATGGGACCTAAGCATGCAACCAAGAAAACATATTTGAATTTTCAACCAATTTATATGCATTAGAGCATGTGCATGTAGTTCAATTTTGAATTGTGCTCATAAATGCATTGAAAACACAATTAATGCATGAAAATGTCAAAAACAAACCTCGAAAAATCCCAAAAATTGACACAACACTTGTGTTGTTCTATGTTGACATGAGAAACATTTTGAAAGTAAGAAGAGGCAACATATATCATTTCGTCCCCCAAGGTGGCACGTACCCTACTGAAACCATTGGGCTTGTTGAGAGAAGCTCTATTTTGCGAGAAGCTTATACCCGCAGCTGCCCCAAATGGGACAATATTTTTACCACGGCATGTCGCTGCCGTTCCATGATATCATATCACGTTTCATGAATTTCAGACGAGTTTTCGATTTACTAGAATGTTAAAAGCATGCATATCAATGTTAGCGGTTGAGCGACAGTCAAGGTGTTTGACATTCATTCTCATTTCTTGCATGTGACCTAAGCTTGCAACCAAGCACAAACATTTGATTTTGCAACCCATTTTTATGGACTGGAGCATGTGGTTTAATTTAGAATTGTGCACTTGAAATGCCTAGAAAACCAAGTTACCGTATAAAAATGTCCAAAGGAACCCCAAACAATTCCAATTTTTTACGACACACATATAGTTGCATGTTCACTGCAGATAAAAGGTCTAGCAATTCAAACACCGTCCATTTCCGTTGTGACCCCATTGTGTAATTCAAATCAAAATTAAAAATCAATTAGATCCCACACAGTTTGTTATCACCAACCGTGTGAGATGCAGTAAAAAATATCCCGGAGCACCGTTGGTGTATAGTATGCCTATGGGTTACGCGAGAAGGTGCGTCGGCTACAGGCCACAGCCGGCGTGTCAAGCACAGTAGCTTGCTCCCCAAATACCATTTCACTTTTTAATTGTCGCCGGTGAAAGATGGGGACGTGGACCCGCGTCGTGAGGGCAACTTAGGCGGCCCACTCAGGCAAGAGCGCGGCCGCAACTGCCATGCACGTGCTAACAAGGTGCATGAGCACGACCGCAATCTGCGACCGGGCGGCAATGGCAGCCCAAACAGCCGCTATTGCTTCTTAGGTGGAGGCAGCAACATCTGCCTCGGGGATAGCAGCTGGCGAGAGCAGCACAATAGTTGTCCATTACAAAGCGGCGGCCTTAGCCCTGATGGAGGCCGCCCACGACCATGTCGAGGCCGCTCACCCCCAGCTCGTGGTGATCACCGCACAAATCGAACGAAGCTTCCCCGACAACGGTCGACAACCCATGGCCGAAGAGTTGGCAATCGCCGAGAGCGTTCGAGCAGCCGTCCGTTCCTCCGCCGCATACCTTGCAATGACGGAGCCCGTCCAAGCCCAGATCGCGGCCTCCCATGCCCGGCTCGTGGCGGCCTTTTCCAAAGAGATGGCGGATGCGGATGGCAAGATGCTTGCTGAATATGGTGCGATGGATGAGGCGGCGGGCGTGAGCTGGACATGGAGGAGGCGGCGGAGATCAACGAGCACCAACCGTAGTTGTACTCTTTGTTTTGTTTAATTAAGAGCGTCGGTCTTTAATTTTTTAGAGTAATGTTTAGGCCAGCTAACTCTCTTTAATTGCTGAATTGCTTGATTAAGAAGTGTGGGTGTGATGTAGTCTCCTTTGTGTACCCAAATTATGCATTGACGTGGATGAGCACTGTAACCAGGGAAAGTGGAACCAAAATTTTTGACGTTCAAACTCATCGCACAAGGGTTAAACTATCTCAACCGTTTGTGATGTTCACATACTGTACACAGTTCTGAATAAGGGACCGTGTCTGATGACAATTTGCACGCCAGTTTTTCGCTGAAGCGATTCCAAATTTTTGGCTTCCGCGGAAATATCTACCTCCCCGCCCCCTCCCCCTTACCAAAATCCACATTTCCCCTATTTCTGCCTTCCTTTCCAAGTTGAAACCTTCACTCCTTGCTTGCAGCGGCGCCCCCCTCGCCGGCAACCCTCCTTCACGCTGCTCAGCCTCATCTATCCAGGCAGGTAATCCACACCAAACCCCCATCCTCCTCCTCCTTCCACATCCCACATGCCCCCACCGCCGGTGTGACACCTTCCACCCAAATCACTGACCCATCCACCAAGTAAGCGCCGCCCCAAGCCATGGTGCACGTAGTATAGCCAGGAGCTCAAGGAGCATTTGGTAGCGGAGAAGCAAATCGTGGCCGCACACGCGGATGAGGTCGTGATGGTTACCATTTGTGTCGACCCCCAGATCTTGGAGGAGCACCTTGCCATTTGCTAGCTATGCATGTTAAGCAAGCTCAATTTACCCGTTGCGTGTGCTGCTCCCGCCTTTCCTTAACAAATTCTAGTGAATTGTGCCATCTAATTTTACGATGCAATCTGCTGCTCCTGTGTATATGTTTTATATGTCATGCAGTGTGGTGCTCACTTATTAATTGTTTGGTTAATTAGTTTTCGTCTTCAGGTAACTGTTTGGTTCAATTCTACAAATGTGATGTGCAATTCTTCAGGCTGCAATTTGTACTGTCTTCCATGTGAGAAATAAATTGAATTTATCTTTTCAAAATATAAGAGAAACGAATACAATTGCTATATTTCCAAGTTGATAAGCATGCTTGGTTTGGTTATACATTGTGCAATGTGATGCTCAGTTAACGTTTAGTTCATTTGTGTTGTGGTGTTTAGTTAACTGTTTGGTTCAATTCTGCAATGCAATGTTCAATAGTTGTGGGTGCATTCTATTATTGTATACCATGTGAGAAGTAAATCGAATTTGGCTGTACTAAATACATGAGAAACAAATACAATTGCTATATTTCCAAGTTGTCAAGCATGCTTGGTTTGGTTATACTTTGTGCAATGTGGTGCTCAGTTAACGTTTGGTTCATTTGTGTTGTGGTGTTTAGTTAACTGTTTGGTTCAATTCTGCAATGCGATGTTCAATAGTTGTGGGTGCATTCTGTTATTGTATACCATGTGAGAAGTAAATCGAATTTGGCTGTACTAAATACATGAGAAACAAATACAATTGCTATATTTCCAAGTTGTTAAGCATGCTTGGTTCGGTTAACTGTCTGATCTTCTATTAGGAGTATGTTATATTGTGCAATGTGGTGCTCAAGTAATGTTTGGTTCATGTTGTGGTGTTTAGTTAACTGCTTGGTTCAATTCTGCAATGCGATTCCCAATTGTCGTGGTTGGAATTTTGTATTGTTGTCCATGTGAGGAATAAATCAAATTTGGCTGCACTTAATACATGAGAAACATATACAAGTGCTATATTTCCTAGTTCTTAATCTTGCTTGGTTTGGATAAATGAGTTTTCCATGTGGCTTGAATTAATCTGATGAATCTGCAATGTGCTTATTTTTCATCAACATATTTTACTGATAGCATGCAAACCCTTACTTAACCTACTGACTAACTACCTTATAGGTGTTGCATGGAAACAATGGGAAGCACTAAGGTTTACAATCGAGGTTAGCATGTGCATGGTCCGTTGTCTAATAGCACATTATTGTGCAATTGCAGGAACCATTCTAATACGTAGTTTTTTAACAATTTGGTCTTGCACATGTAGGTCCTACTGTCAGAGGTTTTCACCCACTGTTCGACCCTTTTTGCATATGGGGAAATGAGTTGTCCATGAATATCAATCAAGTCAAGAAACTCAAAAAGATTGTTAGGATAAAGAAATTGGCGACAAAAAACAACAAGATCTTTGTCTCGCAGTGAAGAAGACATCAGTTCACTACAAGATGGTACTAACTATTATACCTTGCCTTTTTTTATTCCTTTGCCCAATTTCCAATATAGAGAAGATATTATGCACATCCTCGTTTTTAGGCCTTTCCAAAGCAGTTCACTGATGATCACCTCTCAAACCACCTCTATGGTCAGGAGGCGAGGAAGGTTTTAATACAACACCCATGGTTCAATATTGAAGTGTTCTTGAAGAGGATGAAGGATGGACGATCAATCATCCACATGCACTGGCCTAAAGTTGCAAAGACCTCCAACATCAATGAAGGCTCAATATTCACCTTCCACTCAGCAGTTTTCCCGACGACATGCATCTGTCTATGTACCTTCTATGATGCTAATTTCAAAAGGTCATGTGAAACTTGGTGCTGGTGCAGTTGTGTAATGGGGTAGCTGAGTGTTGAAGCTATCATGTTGTACTCTGATGTATTTCAATTATGAAATCCTGCTTCCTTAATGTGGGAATGAAATATATTATGTGTTTAATATGAATGTCAATTAGATTAATAAATGGATTATTAATAATAGGGCAATTAGCCTGCTAATGGCGAATTAGCTTGCTAATTGGTTTTGCTATTGCAAACGGTTATTGAGAAAATACCGTGGTCGATGACCTAAGGCAACGCACACAGTTCCTAGGAATAAACCGTGTTAGATCAATGAAAAATTCTCTTCAAAACCGTTTGCGTTAGGCCACCTTGCACAAACGTTTACCGCATAAAAACTGTGTGTGATGGACAGTCTTTGCCACACAGTTTCTTCTACGCACCGTGTGTGATGCATTCAATAAGGCAAACGATAATTTTTTTAATATTGTGTGCGATGGGAACACCATCACAAACGATTTAACGAGGAAAATTGTGTGTGATGTACCTACGAACGGAAACGTTTTCCTTGCAGCCACTATGTGGGATGTATATACAAATCAAAACGTTCTGCGGGGACTGACTGTGTGGGATGTACTTACGACCGGAAATGATTTCACGTGTATAAATGTTTTAGCACTACTGTACATATAACCGTATTTGCTTGCTCGCCGGTCGCACATGGCCTCATTTTGCCGAGCTTGTGTGCCAGGAGGGCATATCCCCGATGGTTTCTGGGTCATGTGGGAAGGACCCCCTAATCGCCCACACTCACTAGGTGACGGTTCCGAACGCCGTCGCGGGAAGGGGTTAAAAACCGTTTGTATAGCACCGACGCGTACCAGTGGATGCCTAGTCCCGAAATGCAAAAATGAATTTACTTTATGTTGTCAAATAATAAATTCATTGAAAAGTGTTGGTATGAAGGGCAACCGTGGATACGGCTAGCCATGGAAAGTGAAAGTATGGTGGAAAAAGGAATAAACTTTATTTTCTGTTTGGGAACCGCCTATGATATATCTAGCATGGAAACTGCTGGGAACTCTGAGTCGTTTTCGTTGGTGGGATGGGTACACCTCCCAAAATGTTTTTATCTCTAATTTTTGCTTTGAGCTCTAGCACCTCTACAAATCCCTACTTCCATCTGCGACGGGCCTTTCTTTTACTTTATGCAATTTTTATTTTTGAAATTTATTCTCCATCCTCTCTTATAAAAGCACCAACTAGGAGGCAATATGATCGTACTTAAGTATTGGGTGTAGCTAATATTCAAGTATGTTTCATGAATGGATCAATGTTTGAGCATGATGGGCTAGAGATAACTTGTTTTAGCATTGATATTTCGAAAAACATGGTCGCTTGTTGATATCCTTGAGTATCTAAATTATTATGTTAAAACTAGACTATTGCTTTGAATCACATAAAAGTCCAAATGTCCATGCTATAAAGAAAAGAATATGATATGACATGATAAACAACACTCCACATCAAAAATTCTGTTTTTATCACTTACCTACTCGAGGACGAGCACGAATTAAGCTTGGGGATGCTGATACGTCTCCAACGTATCTATAATTTTTGATTATTCCATGCTGTTTTATTATTATCAATCTTGGACGTTTTATCATCATTTTATAGTAATTTTATATCATTTTTTGGTACTAACCTATTGACATAGTGCCAAGTGCCAGTTGTTGTTTTCTGCATGTTTTTTACAACGTGGGAAATCAATATCATACGGAGTCCGAATGCCATGAAACTTTATGATGATTTTTTGTGGACCAAAAGGAAGAAGTTGGGCCCTGGTTGCACTTGGGGGGAGTCCTGAGGAGGGGACAACCCACCAGGGCGTGCCAGGAGGCCCAGGCACGCCCTGGTGGGTTGTGCCCACCTCGGGTGCCTCCTGGACCGCCTATTTGCTCTATAATACCCCAATACTCCAGAAACCCTGGGGGAGTTGACGAAATATTCATCCAGCCGCCGTAGAGTCTAGAACCACCAGATCCAATCTGGACACCATCACAGAGGGGTTCACCACTTCCATTGGTGCCTCTCTGATGATGCGTGAGTAGTTTTTTGTAGACCTTTGGGTCCATAGTTAGTAGCTATATGGCTTTCTCTCTGACACTGAATTCTCAATACAATGGTCTCTGGGAGATCCATATGATGTAACTCTTTTTGCGGTTTGTTTGTTGGGATCCGATGAACTTTGAGTTTATGATCAGTTATATCTTTTTACATCCATGAAAGTTATTTGAGTTTCTTTGATCTCTTATATGCATGATCTCTTATAGCCTCGTATTTCTTCTCTGATATTTGGGTTTTCTTTGGCCAACGTGATCTATTTTTCTTGCAATGGGTAGTGGGTTCAATCTTATGGTGCTTGATCCCAATGACAGAAAGGGAACCGACACGTATGTATCATCGTTACTAACGATAAAAAGATGGGAGCTATATCTATGCAATAGATAAACGGATCTTGTCTATATCATGTTACCGTTCTTATTGCATTACTCCGTTTTTGCATGAACTTAATACACTAGATGCATGCTTGATAGCGGGCGATGTGTGGAGTAATAGTAGTAGATGCAGGCAACAGTCGGTCTACTAATCTTGGACGTGATGCCTATGTAATGCTCATTGCCTAGATATCGTCATAATTATTTGAAGTTCTATTAATTGCCCAACAATAATTTGTTTACCCACCGTTTGCTATCTTTCTCGAGAGAAGCCACTAGTAAAACCTACGGCCCTCGGGTCTTCTTTCTCATATATTTGCCTTGCGATCTACTTTTTCCTTGCATTTATTTCAGATCTATTAAACCAAAAATACAAAAATACCTTGCTGCAATTTATTCTTATTTATTTTATTTTGTGTTCGGTCTATCAATCCACTAAAAATTTACCTCACTTCTTTTGCCTATCTTGAGGCGCCGTACCCCGAAAGGGATTGACAACCCCTTTAACACGTCAGGTTGTGACGTGTTGTTATTTGTGTGCAGGGGCTGTTTACGTTTTGTTGCTTGCTTCTCCTACTAGTTCGATAACCTTGGTTTCATATCTGAGGGAAATACCTACCGCCGTTGTGCTGCATCATCCCTTCCTCTTTGGGGAAATACCGATGTAGCTTCAAGCGACATCAAGGCGCTTCACGGCAACATGATGGACGATGCCCTGATGCGCGTTATCGCCAGGGTTGAGCAGACCCTTGGCGCATGGCGCTTCAGCGCCACAGATCAAGATAGGCATGTCAGTGCCAAGAGGTTGCAGCTCGCCGCACAACATGATTGATGGCGCGCCACAGAGCAAGCTAGGCGTTTTCGCGCCGATAGGCTGCAGTTCACCGCAAGGCGAGACCGTTGGAGTGCCACATATCGAGAGGTGCGGCGCGCCACACAACAAGAGGGGATCCATCAGCGCTTGCCTGCTATCGACAGGGCGTCGCAACTAGGTACATGTCTCGTCAGTACCCCCATTCCTTGCCAGGAGTGGGCATAGGCCCTTTGCACCATACTTGCACCAGAGTCCAGCCGCACCGTGCTTGCACCGGACGCCCGCCACATCGTTCGCATGGGTCGCACCATTCGCCTTGTCCACGGCCAGCTCGATGCCAACGCACTGGTCTATAGCTTCGACCGCCTCCTTGGCCCAGGTGTCCACCTTGGTGTAGTAGAGGAAAATGTCCGTCGCATCCTCGAGCTAGTGATCACCGATGAAATAGCCAACTTGGAGTTCGAGATCGTGTTCCAGATGTACCGCGAGCGTGTTGACCGCTTGGACGAACGCCTACACGAGTTCAGGTAGAGCCAAGAGCTACCGTATCCAAGGGCTGCTGGTCATGGTCTCATGGACACGTTTTATTTTGTTGAGTCGTTTTGACGTGGATAGCTATGTATTCACAATAATCATAACATTGCTCTGTTTATTGCATCTTTCAATGTGTGTACTCTATTTTCCGTTCTTATATGTTCTGTTTGAATATGTGTATGTACGCTTTCCATTCTGTATATGTGGATGATAACAACAAGATACTAATTAGTATACAAAAACAGGTAGAAAATGGAATTCATAATATATTAACTACTAGGTACAATGCATAAAATAGAAAAGGAACAATAGTTCATCATAGAATATATATAATATCATCACATATACATGATGATACTTAACTACTAGGTACAATGGATAAAATAGAAAACGAACAATAGTAAAACTAATAATCCCTCCTGGGGGCAGTATTCTAGTAGCCCCTCGTCAGCAGCTCCTTGATGCACGGCGTCTTCCCAGCGTGGAGGCAGTACTCCGCCTCCTCTGCCTCGCAGCGCTTGACATACCGATCTGCCTCTTGCTGGCGGACGAGTGCGAACGATCTTGCCATTTTGTTGGGCGCCCACCCGAGCTCCTCGTCGGCGGCACACTGGAGCTTATCGGCCCACCTCCATGCAGTGATGAGGCGCCTAGCGCCTTTGACCTTCCTCGCGAAATTCCCGTCTTCGTACACCTCCTCTGCACGATGACGCGCCCGACCCCAAAGCTCCACCACCTCCTTTTCCAGGCGGTATCACAGGCTTCGCATGTCGACTGGAACCTGGCTTCCTCCTCCGCTATCTGCTTCTTGAATGCCACTTGCCTGGCTTTCTCAGCCGACGACAGCGACTTCCACAGACAAAGATTGTACTGGCCCCATAACCAATCCAAAGTTGGGGGTCCGGCGCAACCTCGTCCGACGGTGCGTAGGGGTCCTCCTCGTCGCTGCTCTTTGACTGAGCATCATCAGGGGGCGGCGACTCCTTGTCAGTGCGTGGGCGGACGGGCGGCGCCATGGCAGAGATTTGACAGACATAGAGAGAGAGAGAGAGAGAGAGAGAGAGAGAGAGAGAGAGAGTGAGTGAGGGCGTGTGAGGGGAGGATGTAGACGAGAATGCAAGCGGGACAACGTGAGCAAGGTAGTATTTATTGGCGGCCGGAATCTAAATCGATGGGAACAGTACACACGTCGGTCGCCGGAATTTACAAGTATTGTAGTTTGAATTACACATGATTCCAGCAGCAAAATCCATGTGTGAACTTAATAGCTGACGGTTTCCAATACAGAACCGTGTCTGATTAATATCCCCTGCCACTCACCTTCCAAACCTTGAGGCACGAAATAGAGTGCCAATCATGTGAGGGCTGGTTGTCTTGCCAGATCTTTACATTTTCTTTTTTGAACACTAATTTGTATGTCTAATAGATGGACATGGCTTGCATAATTTCTGCTCGAAGATTCTCTGCTTCATATTTCGAGGGGGTTGAGGACTTCATGAACTTTATTAGAGCTGAATACGGTGGTCCAAAATCAAATGTGCTCTGCCCGTGTAGCAGTTGTATGAATTCAGTTACAAGACCCCAGTCAATTGTGGAAAATCATCTACACTCTTATGGGATGTCGGTCACATATACTATGTGGTTTCATCATGGTGAAGCTGTGAACGTCAATGTTACTAACTATGAGGAAGCAGCAGATCACCATCTTGATCGGTTTGATGCTCAGGTGGAAGAGGAGGAGGAGGAGGTGGTGGTGGCGGAGCCAGCGAGTTTGACAAACATTGAGACAATGCTACTAAATGCTTGCACATTTCATGAACTTTCACTTGCAGAAGAAAAATAGTGGGCCCGCATGTTGGAACCATACAACATGGCAGTCACCCCGGGAAATAATCTGTCAGTATTCTCAGCTATGGTCACCTTTCTTTAGGTGAAGACATCTGAGAGGATGACCAACAAATCATTTGATGCGATGTTGGCTGCTTTCTGCAAATCTTTCCCACATGCGTCTGAGCTGCCACACACCTATAGTAAAATGAAGAGTTTCCTTTGTGCAGTTGGAATTGGATATGATATGATCCATGTTTGTAAGAATAATTGTGTTTTGTTTCAGAAGGATTATGCCAACTTAAGTGAATGCCCAAAATGCAAATCATTAAGATGGAAAGATGGCGATGCTGTGTAAGAGGATTCCTCTTAATGTTCTGAGACATTTTCCAATTATACCAAGATTGCATAGGTTGTTTCATGATGCTGAAACAAGAGAGGATGTACTGTGGCATTCTAGGAACCAGGAGTACAAAGATCAGAATGTAATGAGCCATCCAGCTCATGGTAGTGACTGGAAAAGCTTCAATCAGAAACACAAAAAGGTTGCTGCTGACCCGAGAAACATTAGACTTGGCTTAGCTACAGATGGGTTTAACCCATTTGGCCACCAGAGTGCCACATATAGCATGTGGCTAGTTCTTGTTAGCCCTTACAACATCTGTAGCTACAGAAGAATTCGCTGTCATACGCAATACTTAGCAAGATCTGTTACACTGTACATTGTCGTTTCGTTGCCAAGGACGAGTCATGTCCTACAAAATACTGAAGACATGTGTTCAATGCAAAGCATGAAACCCGTGATGCGCCAAAGAGGCTCACCGGTGATGAGTTACAAGTGGAATTAGAGAAGATCAGGCATATTACACCAGGAAACCATCCTTATAATGATAGCGGGAAAAGGAAGCGTGGCAGGGAAGAAGAAAGATTATTGTTTACCCGCGGGTCCACTTTGTGGGACTTGGAGTATTAGAAAGATTTGGATCTGCGGCATAATCTTGATGTGATGCACATCGAGAAAATATATGTGACAGTATTATTGGCACACTTCTTAATATTGAAGGCAAGACAAAAGATACCTTAAAATCTAGGATTGATTTGACACACCTGGTTATCAGAAAGGATTTGCAGGTGGAAGATGAAGGTGCACCACGAGATATGGCACCAGCTGTGTACGTCTTGGACAAAGTAAAAAGAAAAGAATTATGCAAGGTCTTGTCACGTGTGAGATTACCACAAGGATTTGCTTCCAACCATGAAAGTAGAGTCAGTGCAGACAGAAACAAGGTACAATGGTTGAAAATTCATGACTGCCACGTCCTCCTTCAAAAGGTTTTACCTGTTATCCTTAGAGGATTGGGCCGCCGTGACTTATACAGAGCAGTTGCAGAGTTGGGACAATTCTTCAGGGAACTCTGTAGTAGAAATATCAGGATAGATGCTTTGGAGCGTATTACAGACAGGATACCAACTATCCTATGCGACCTTGAGAAGATATATCCTCCAGCCTTCTTTGATGTGATGGTGCATTTGGCTGTTCATCTACCTGATGAGGCACTACTTAGAGGTCCAGTATATTGTGGCTGGATGTACCCCATTGAAAGGCGGCTAGGCACTTTCAAGGGCCATGTTAGGAACAGAGCTAGACCTGAGGGTTCGATTGCAGAGGCCTACATTGCTACAGAAGAGTTGACATTCTGCTCAAAATACATTGAATTAGCTGATCAGCTTAGCAAAGAGGTGGGTGCAGACAATCCCAAGCTCAAATGTTTTTGATTGTTCTATTCGAGTTACAGGGAAGAGTCGACAAGATGACAAACCTAAAGATTTGGACAAAATGGTTTGCTATGTGTTGAATAACTGTCCTGAGATTCTACCTTATATCGAGTAAGTGCTAAGTATTGTAGCTTATACATCGTAATCTACTAAACTTGCAGCACATTCTTGCATATTTAGATGTTTGACGCGATCAATATGTTGTGCAGAATCTACAAAAAGGAGTTACTGCCGCAAAATTCAAGAAACATTGACAAATTGGTTATGGCAGGATTTGCGAAATGGTTCAAGAGCCATGTAAGCTTCTGAATTGCACTATCAGTTTTTTTAATATATTGAGTACATAAGATGATTAGCTTGCCTATTTTCTAACCATAGGTTAAGAAGATGCGGGAGGATGGGCAGGCATTTGATGATGCCCTTTACGCACTAGCAATGGGTCTTGATACTCGAGTAAGACATTATGAATCTTGCGTTGTTGGAGATGTGCGCTACAACACCCTTGCACACGACGAAGGTAGGAAGACACAAAACAGTGCCATCATGAACACGAATACGTACGACAAAGGGACAACTGAAGTGTATGCTAATGTAACAGAGATTGTTCAGTTCTAGTATATCTCCAGTTTCAAGGTTCATCAGTGTGTGGTTCTATTGTGCTGTCATTGGTATAACCTGTTTTCCAGGATTACAACCCAGAGCTGATAATTATTTCAAATCCATCAATCTCAAGGCGGCGTACCGGACCGATGAGCCTTTTATTTTGGCAAATCAAGCAACACAGATATTTTTCTTGGAAGATACATATGCATGTAGCGATGACTGGAGAGTATTGCAAATGTTTGACCAGAGGAATTTGTTTAATGAAGTTGCACAATAAGATGATACTTACACTGCTCCTGATATAGAAGATTCCACAGATGTTCCTAATATCTTTGAGAACCATCACGTCAATGACACTGGCGAAAAGATTGCCTGTCGGGCTGTGGACATAAGAGAGTTGATCAAAAAGATGCCAATGTTCAAGGACATTGAGGATGAATAAGAAGAGGACACTAGGGGGAATTACGATTCAGGCTGATACACATGGCAAAGATGTTAACGCTGCTGCTGCGGATGATGATTAGATTGCTTTTGTTGTATTTGCCTGTGAGAATACGACTTTTTATCTACTATGTGAAATTGTGTTTGCTATGACAACTGAAACCTTATGAAGTTCTTGTTTAGTATTTTGCTGTGAGAACATCACTTATTATGTATGTTGATTTGTGTTTGGGGATTATATGACGACTAAAACATGATGACATTGTTGTTTAGTTGTACTTATATTTGGTTGTGAAACTTGTATTTGATGACATAGTTTGCTGTTGGACTGCATTTTGCTCGACATCTTCGAATGGGAACAAAGCTGACTCAACAGAGCTTCCACTAATCTATTTATTCGTTAGCAATAGAGCCTCTGCTATTTATATTTATGAGCAAAAGTGAATACCCCTGATTTCTGTTAATAGAAATCATTAAATGTTCACAAAACAACGCCCACTACAAAAAAAACACCCCTATGGCAACACATATCTACCAACGAATCCTAGCTATGTGTTGTTTGGTCCACCTCCCACCTTCCCACCTCGCATGAATCGCTAACCTCCCTGTACCCACCTTCACATTATCGATAGAAAAAAAACTCTACATTATCTCTAACTTCTCCGTCCAAATAGAACCACGCAGCCAAGCCAGGTACTTTCTCTCCGTGAATACGCCGCCGCCGCCGCCGCCGCCGCCGAAGAATCTGGCTAGCTCCGGCGCACTACCACGCCGCCGCCCACCGGACCGGCTACCCCTCACCGCCCTCCTCGGATACCCCGCCATGATGACGTTCTCCGCGCTCCTACACGCGGCCAGCAGCAGCCCTAGTGGCCACGGGTCACTACTCACCAGCGCCTCCTCTGGTTTATCGCCCTACTACCCCGCGGCACCTCTCCGCACGGACGGCTGCCGGCTCGGCCTTGGCTACCTCGACTCCGACGCCGCTGACGGTTCAGTAAGCCACTCATCCCCTGACACCCTCTTCTCTTTCTTTTTTGTTGCGAGAGACACCCTCTTCTCTTACCTAATCTTGTTGTTTGTGTGTCAAGCCATGGCAGATTCTTTGCAAGTCATCGTGGGACAATCTGCGGTTACGCTACCTTGAACACTCAGTCTGATCCACCGCCGCCGGTGCTAGCTTGCACCAACATCCACGTCACCTCAGTTCGTAAATCATAGAATGCCTAGCGATGATGGTTTGTCCCCTCCCCTTTTCATTCCGGCCTTTGAGACTTTGTAACTCTGAGCGCTCACTTGTTTACCATAATCTGTTTCTTGTACTAGTGCCACCATGGCGACATTGGAGACATGCATTGACTATCAGAGACAAGGACCTACTCGACACATCCTCTGGCCCTCTGTTCATGCTGCCAAGGTATGGGATAACCATAATCCCTAACTATCGACTCCCTCCAATCCTAAATCCAAGCAGCATCTGCCCACTTAATCCCCTCCGCTAGGTGTACATACTAGAGCTTTGATCCAGAATTTATTCTATTCTTTTGATTCTAAGCAGGAGAGAGGAGTTGTTTGGTCCAACTTGTTTCGGCCTCAGATCTGCTACGGAAAACTTGTTGAGACCAGTGAGTTACTATATTGTAGTGCTTCTGCAAGTTTACTTAAGTTGAATTAGAGTTTATTAATATTTGCTACCGTACTCATGTCAATGCAGCCGTACAATCGTGGAAATTGTTAATGCAAACTAATGTACATAAAAAGCCAACACATGGTACTTCTTGCCACAAGAAAATAATCTGTAATTGATCCACTTATTTTTTATGTTTGGAAGGATGGATTCTGTGGGATATTGCAATGAATTGGTTCTCAATCAAGAAAGTGTTTTTATAACGAATCTGCTATTTTAGTATATTTGGTGATTGATTAGTTTTGTGTGTGATTGATGATGCTTAGTGGCTAGTTTAGGAAATCTATATTCATGAGAGGAAATTGTGTTCTGGTGTACAACGACAGTGTTGTCCAACGGACTTGTGTCGGTCTGCAGAAGTTTGGTGGAACGAAATGTACACCTAAATGTAAGTTACAGGATCAGTTTCTTTATCTTAGTTCAAGTTTCCTTTTTGTCAGGTTAGTTGAAGTTACCCCCGCAAAAAAATAGGTTAGTTCAAGTTACACTTCCTTATTTAAATGGTTGGACAGAAAAAAAAACATTTTATGTGTGGGTATCTTAATTAAAGTTACAATTACTCAGTGGCAGTATACATTTACATTTTTTGTGTATATTACAGTCTAGATGCCTTAACGTCACCATAATCTTTGACCTTAGGATATGATTTTTCTTTTTGTGCCATGAAAAAATATGTTCGTTACGACATGCATGTCTACAATGCTAGATATATGATCATGATGTATATTTGGCTTGCGGCACATGAAAAGGAAAAATAAAGGAAAAAAATTTAGACGAGTGCCTAACACAATGGGATGCCTAGTTCAGATCTATGCATTGTTAAAATTAACAGTTTTGCTAAAACACATCTAGATGAGCCATAAGTATTGCACATCTAAGTCATATGTCATTGATCTTACATCGAAATTTGTGTGGATATTTTCTTTTTTCTTTCTTCTTTTTCTCTTTATGCTTGATTCACTCACTTAGATGTACAATAAGTAGCGCACATCTAGATGTGCCCTAGACACACCCATTAATTAAATCGAGTCTCTTATGGTAAAAAGAAACGACAAGGATTTTTCTTGATCATTGAGATTAAACTGAACTGATGTGAGCCTTCCCTCAGCAAAAGGATCAACTCCAGAATATTTAAGTGTTACATGCGGTCTTCCATCTCTATATGCTAAACTTTTATTCTGTTTATTTCAGTTGTTGGATTGGCACTTTGCCATTCAGACCCAATACTGAGCAATGGACGGGGTGGTGACAATTAATCCAGTAACATTGTCATGGAAGGTATTCACATTAAGTTCATAGAAAATATTATGAGCCAGCATGAATTGTGGGAAGATGAAGATGGTAGTGACTAAATCTTACGCATGGCCTTCAACCTTTATATGTTGCTCCTTTTTTATTTCTCTTTTCACCTGATTTTTTCTCTCTAATAATACTTTATTCATTCATGTCAGTTCTTTGTTGCTGAAGATTGCCAAGATGAATGGATGATGCATGGCTAAGTTGTTGATTGCAAGGTGGAGAGTGGGGCTGCTACCATATAGTTTTACACCAAAGTTGTAGAATGTAATTTTCATGGTCAATGTATAGAAAATCATGTGTGTATTCTTTGGATTGTGTTAATGTAATGCAACCCGGTTGATTTAATATATGAGGTATTTCTGGTCACTGGATTATTGCTCCTGTGCCCTATTGGTATCGACCTAATTATTGTTCACAATATATAAAAATAGTAGTTGATGCTACGTAGCAATGCTTGTTTGTTATGTCTGCTTGAAAATTAGTTGGTGTATTTTATGACCAACGCATAGGAAGTGTTGTTAGGACGCAACTATATATGTTGCTTCATTGCAACGCATCTCCACTTCGATTACCAACGCAATTATAAATGTTGTTGTAGACCCTTCCAACGGCACAAAAGGCAACGCATAATAATCCGTTGGTGTAGACCTTAGCAATGGTTATACAGACATACGACAACGCATCAATACGTTGCTAAAGGGGGGTTCCTGTTGTAGTGGCCTAGCCTGCTAAACAGGTTTCATTCATTACTAGTTTCATCAAAGTGCTCATGTCATAGCCACTGAATACATCACGAGTACTACATACACTGCAAATAAAGAGATAATCATCCTACACAGCACAACGATCTTGCCCATTATCTTCACAAGCTCTTTCATCTCCTCATTGCTGTCAAGGCCATTCAACAGCTTTTGCTTGGCCATGCTCAGATGAACTACATCTCTAACCTTCTGCTCTGCATCTTCCTCCTCCGTTGTTCCTTCAGTTACTTGTCCAACACCCCAACCTGCTGCTATTAGGATTCCTCGACTAACCAAATAATCAACATAGTTCCATTCCCCCACATCATCAACTTCACAGAAATACAAATCACACGAATCTTCCCTTTTCTGCATGAATCAAATTGGAAGATCATCAATGAAACTATTTAAACAATCAGCAACTGAAAGCAGGCGAAAAGCACTTAAACATATTCCCCATGATTCGAGCATTTGTAGAAGACTCAGCCAAGGTTGAGGATTGTAGTTGAGACGCGACGAACTCTGCGTGATTTGCAGCAGTGGCACCGCATCAATAACAGCGGGTTGTGATGAGCAACCGGCTACAGTTAGTGTGCTGGCGGGGGTGTGATGAGACCCACAGGGGATGGTACAGGTGGCGACTTGGCGCATATCTGGTCGTTGCCTGCTGAAGAGCAGGTGGACGAGCCGCCAGCGGACAAGGTTGATGTGGCCAGAGCTTTTGATGCTAGGCAGAGTAACTAGAGAAGAAGATAAACGAATGTTGGATATGTCAGTTTCATTACTTGCATAGTAGCATACCACTATATATATAGTCATACTCTAGGTTTTGTTCGATCCAGCCACAGGAGCACGTTTCTCTTTTTTCTATAACTCTGCAACGCCTCTTTACTGGTACAATAGCTTGTTCTGTACGCCTTCTCAAGTCTTTATTTTATGGAATGTTATGTGGCGAACGTTCCCTGGGAGGAGGACGGCAAAAGAACGCATTTTCCTGGTAGTTTTAGCTGCGACGCAAGATCAAAAGTTGAAAGTTTCGGGAAATTTATCTAGCGAAAGTGCACAATTTTTCTTTTCTTCCTATTTAAAAAAGTGTGCTACGTGGTGTCGGCTTAGTCAACAAACGATTATGCCAACCTTGACCGTTGGATACTATCTGAATTTTTTAAATGAGAGAGAGTCTTCACATAGCTACATAATTATTCAACTACTCATTGATCTTCACTTATATCTTTTTGGAGTAGTTTGTCATTTACTTGTGCTTCACTTATATCCTATGAGTAAATGGTTGAATGATTTGAATTTCATAAATCTGAAATTATATATGTTTCATATTCTTATCCCATGGGAAGTAATGACTTCACATATAATAAGTATAGGTGGTAAATTTATTGGAAGTTAGCAAACATAGTATTGGTCACTTGAACAATTCATGAAAGAATATTGAAGGAAGAGAGATTTCACATATAAATATACTATCTTGGACATCTTCTATGATTGTGAGCCCCATTAAATATTATCAAACTTGCGCAAATTAGTTGAAGTTGAACAAGGAAGACAACATAATGAGTTATGCTTGGGTATTTTTGTATAGAAGTTATGTTGTTATGGATCCTCCAACACGTGGTGCTTGCTATTTAGAAACTTTTGATAGCCAAAATTTCTGTAATAAGCGGAAATACTGCTTGTGCGTCCAAAATCCTTGAACCAAGTTTCTTCCATGAGTGTCCACCATATCTACCTATATGCGGTATTTACCTGTCGTTCTAATTAAATTTGCATGTGCCAAACTCTAAACCTTCAAATAATAATTTGTTTTTTATGCCTGAATTGCTCATGTAGCGACTTGGGGCTGTCAGTATCTTCCATGCTAGGTGGGTTATCTCACGATCAGTGTTGATTCACTTGTCATTCATGATAAAGTGGCTGGTAATTGGGATGCCCAGTCCTATGATCAAAAGATCAAAAGAAAAATCACAAATAATTAAACAAAACCCCCCAGGAAACTTGTTGTTATGGACGGTACCCGTTGTTTCGGATCAGCCGTGGAGTGTGATTGTTGGTGGAGAGGGAGTAAAAACTTTACCATTCTGTTTGGGAACCGCCTATGATGTGCCTAGCATGGAAGATAGTGAGAACTCTTGGTTGTTATGTTGACAATGAAAGCATACCTCTCAAAATTATTTTCATCTCTGTTTTAAAAGCTTCGAGCTCTGGCACCTCTGCAAATCCTTGCTTCGCTCTGTGAAGGGCCTATCTTTTACTTTTATGCAAGATTTAGTATTATTCCTTCTCATTCCAACCTAATCTTTAGTTGGCAAGCATCATGTGATGGGGAAATATCTAAGCATATATGGCCTTAAGCCCCTATCTTTCTCTGTGTTCAATGGATGCTATTTGTTCTAAAAATATGCTTTGAGTGGTAGCAATCATGGAAGACTATATCATAATTGAGTATGTGGAATTTGCTAAATCAAAGCTCTTACATAGACCCTTCCTGAAAATAAGATGATTTGCAATTGTTTGATGACTGAGAACATAGTTTGTTTGTTTTCAAGAAAGTTTATGATCTACGCTTTAACATGTGAATAGCTTGCTACTTGATCATGAGAAGTTTTATGAGATGAGCTACTATTTATGATATATAATGATGCCAGAAAAAGTGATTGAAATTACCATTGATCAAACTTGTGCACTTGCTAGCATTCACACTTCATAAATTATTTCTTTTATTATTTACCTACTCGAAGACGAGCAGGAATCAAGCTTTGGGATGCAGATACGTCTCCAACGTATCTATAATTTATGAAGTATTCATGCCATATTTACAACAATTTTATATGATTTTGTATGATTTGATTAGAACTAACCCAGATTGACGTTGTTTTCAGCAGAACTACCGTGGTGTCATTTTTTGTGAAGAAATAAAAGTTCTCGGAATGGGCTGAAATTTACGGTGATTTTTTATGGACCAAAAGAGACCCCTGAAGCACCGGAGTTAGGTTAGAAGAGTACCGAGGTGACGACAAGTGTGGAGGGCATGCCCCCTGTCTTCCGCTTCCTCGTGGACCCTCCTAACGTGAACCGGCGCCAAAAATGCTTATAAATCCGAAACCCCCAGAAAGAAACCTAGATCGGGAGTTCTGCTACCGCAATTCTCCGTAGCCACGAAAAACAAATCGGGAGCACGTTCTGGCACCCTGCCGGAGGGCGAAACCAACACCGAGGGCCATCTTCATCATCCCGGCGGTCTCCATGACGAGGAGGGAGTAGTTCACTCTCAGGGCTGACGGTATGTACCAGTAGCTATGTGTTTGATCTCTCTCTCTCTCTCTTGCGTTCTTGATTTGGCACTATCTTGATGTACCGTGAGCTTTGTTACTATAGTTGAATCATATGGTGTTTCTCCCCCTCTACCTTCTTGTGATGAATTGAGTTTTACCTTTGAGGTTTCACTATTATCGGATTCAATACTATTATGGATTTGAGAATACTTGATGTATGTCTTGCATGGGATACCCGTGGTGACAATGGGGTGTTCTATTGATTCACTTGATGTATGTTTTGGCGCTCAACTCGCAGATTCCCGAGGTGACATTGGGGTAATCTATGAATAGGGTTTGATGCACGTTTTCGTCCTTGTTTCTCCGGTAAAAATCTTGGGGCACTCTTTGAAGTTCTTTCTGTTGGATTGTAGATTATGAATCTAAAGTTGTTCAATGCATATCGTATAATTAACCCACGGATACTTGTGGTGACATTGGAGTATCTAGGTGACATTATGGTTGATTGATGTGTATCATATGGTGTTATTTTACTATGAACTCTAGAGCTGTTTGTGACACTTATAGGAATAGCTCAATGGATTGATCGGAAAGAATAACTTTGAAGTGACTCTTTGTTGCACGTTGAGGGATTATTATGTGATCCATATATGTCCTCCTTGTTGAGAGACTTTGCACTAGTGAAAGTATGAACCCTAGGCCTTGTTTCCAAGCATTGCAATGTCGTTTTTACTCATTTTTATCACTTGTTACCTCGCTGTTTTTATTTATTTAGATTATAAAAATATATTTCTACCATCCATATTACACTTGTATCACCATCTCTTCGGTGAACTAGTGCACCTATACAATTTACCATTGTATTGGGTGTGTTGGGAACACAAGAGACTCTCTGTTATTCGGTTGCAGGGTTGTTTGAGAGAGACCATCTTCGTCCTACGCCTCCCATGGATTGATAAACCTTAGGTCATCCACTTGAGGGAAATTTGCTGCTGTCCTACAAAACTCTGCAATTGGAGGCCCAACACGAGTCTACAAGAAGAAGGTTGCGTAGTAGACATCATGCTGCCGTGCAGGCCTCACCGCCCCCTCCTACTCCAACCGCTGGCTAGGCCATCCCTCTACTCACCCACAACCCCTGCTATTCTGCAGCGACGATAGCCTCACACCACAGCCGAACCAATCAACCCTCGTACTCCCCTTCGCGTGGGCATGCACTGCGGCGTTTCCCTGGCTCCACGTCGTCCCCTTCCTAGGCCTTGCCGTCGTCCACCGCCTTGGTGCTCTCGGCGCGGCGTGGTCAACGTGGTCAAGGAACGACTTCCATCGGAAGAGGACTATAGTGGAGAGGCTGACAGCTGGGTCCACGACCGCAACGAGTAACTGCCTCCTTATTACGCGTAAACTAATCATTCCTCCACATGACAGCGGGGACCCACTGGAAGGGCCTCTGTCTTTTGCAAAAAAATGTTTCCCTCTGACAGCTGGGACCCACCAGTTATATCTTCGCACGCAAGGAAGTGCCTCCTTATCCTCCCTGACAGCTGGGACCCACCCGGTCGAACCGTACGTAGGGTTGTCTGTCTGGTTGCGAACGTGTACGTACATACTGGTCGATCGGTCTCTCCGCCATGATGAACCGTGGCCAAGCAAGCAGCGGCACGTGTCGTAGTAGAGCCCCCGGCGTAGCAGTTCATGCAGTCCAGTCAAAATCGTGTACACGTACGTACATCCAGATGCCAAAAAATACGGCCACGTACGTACATACTTGCGGGGTCTCGAACGCCAACTCGCGCATACATACGGCCAGGGATCGTGCACATGGTGAGGCAACAGACGACAGCAACGGCGTCCTATTCATCGGTAGCCAACCGGCTGGGTCGGAACGGAGAAGCAGCGTCCTATTCATTAGGAGGCAACAGACTAGATCGGAATGCGTCATGTTGAATGGGAGCCAACTGGCTTGGATGGAACAGTCGGAACGGGGTCTGGTGTACTGCAAAACGGAGGAAAACAGCCTTCTGTTGGACCTCGTACAGTCGAAACGAGGTCCTGTTTATCAGGAAGGGTCTGGCGTACCACGGAACGGAGGAAACGGCCTTCTGTTTGAGTGCCTACGGTCGAAACGGGGTGTTGTTGATCGGGACGGGTGTGGAGTACCGCAAAATGGAGGAAACGGACTTGTGTTGGAGCGCATACGATCGAAATGGGGTCCTGTTCATCCACCGTCTACTGCCTCGCTCCAACCTCCGTAGGATACAGTTCATCCACCATCGACCTCCTCCCAGCCTCCATGGGCTACTGTTCATCCAACCTCCACCGGCTGATGTTCATAGAGCCTCCACGGGGTCCTGTTCATCCACCCCCCCCCCCCGACCAGCTGGGGGTGGCGACCTCCTCGAGGTCCTGTTCATCTAGTGGCAACGACCTACTACCACGGGGTCTTGTTCATCCAACCCCACCGGGAACTGTTCACCCACAACCAACCAACCGGCTCAACTCACCACGTCTCGACTCGTTCTATGTACCGCGCGCATGGTAGCAACGGTCACTGTACATTGAGAGGCAACGAACACCGACTAGCTACATCTCACAATAGGCCTCGATCGGCTTCAATAAGCAGCAACAGTGATTGATCGCTCGGTTCAGTTAGCAGCAGCAGCGAAGGAATCATTGAGGTTTAGTCAGCAGCGAATGGATCGCTCTGGTTCAGTTAATAGCCAAGGATCGATCTCTCGGATTCAGTAACCTAGCTATCAGTGTGATCGCTTGGGTTTAGTTATAGCCCAACGCCTCGCACACATCCGCGTACGTGTACGAGAGAAACACGCAAACCTCCATGCATCGCTCGGCCCCGACCACCCACCATGACCGAGAACTCCCCGAAATTTTCCTCGCCCTCACTTCTACCATGATTTTTTCGGTCATGGACGGCCCAAAGAATGTCATGCAGGTGCGTCCACGGCCCGCCCAGGACGAAAAGCCCATTTTCTATCATGATTTTTTTCATAGAAGTAGGAGCCCACACATTTATTATGGTACGTGGTTTTGTCACAATTATCGTCATAGAAGTGTCATAAGCATGACAAAAAAATTCGTTCGGCCCAAAATGTTATGGATGTGTCTTCTTTTTGTAGTGAGAAGAAAATAATAATAATAATAATAATAATAATAATAATAATAATAATAATAATAATAATAATAATAATAATAAGAAGAAGAAGAAGAAGAAGAAGGAATACATGAGAAGAAGAAAAATAAATAGAAAAGTAGTTATATGCAGTCATTTTACCGGGACTGAATATTCGTGTTGATCGGGTGGATTTAAATGTGCAGTGTTTCGTCGCTGGGAAGGTCTAGTGGTCGATGACCTCCCAGTGCGTTGGACGAGCTCCCCTGCGTTCGTGGGTGAGCACAAATAACATCTCCTCCTCCCCCTTAATTTGCTCTATTCCGGTCTAAGTGCCGATGAAACTTGCTAGCTATAGGTGTCTTCAATCATCAGTATGCGTGACCAGTATGTGTCTCCCGTTTGAAAGGGTTACATGTATAAATATGCATGCATTTGCATATTTATACTCATGATTCTTTCGAATTGTCCAACGTTATCCATGGACAACCCGAGTATGTGTAGATTGGGTTCTTTTTCCCATGCTCTACTCTGGATCCGATGTACAATTTCATCAGTGTCTCCCTGTTGTTCTCTGGGTACACATCCTCTCTGTTTATTGCAGAGACGTGTATCATGAAAACAGCGGGGAGGTGCTATCACAATTTTGCATCTGATCTAGAACAGAGCACGGGAAAACAAACCCAATGTACACATACTCGGGTGGGATTAGGACCTATCTTTACCTATTAGCGTGTAGGTTGCATGGACGTAAAAAAATTGACAAACTATATTAACTAATGAATATATATGATGAATTACGTATATATTTATTGGGTGTTTAGTAGGTATTCAAGATGAGTAATCTTGCGTGGATGTACATCGGTCACACTAGTCAGGAAGAGATGACCAATGAATGGTTAACAAAAACCAAGGGGGTTGTGAAAGCCGCATTTGCAAATGTCCGGAGAAAAACTTGGTGCCCCTGTGTTAGGTGCGACAACTTTTCTCACGGGAAAGAGGATGAACTGGATAAATACCTGCAGAAGTGGGGGTTTACGCCAAATTATACGGTGTGGACATTTCATGGAGAGTCTGCCCAACGTACTAGAGCTGAGGTGGTTCGTCGTCGCACTGATGAGCATGGTACCGGGATAGAAGACATGGTGCAGGACTTTGATGGTGCTCGGGATTCAGATGATGAGATGGAGGAATCTGCAAAGGCCTTCAATTAAATGTTGGAGTCTTCAAAACGTCCTCTCCACGAGCACACTGAGCTTTGTCAGCTGAATGCCATTGCACAAGTAATGGCTCTAAAGGCTCAATTCAACTTGGGCAGAGAATGCTGTGAAGCGATGATGATAGTATTTGGACACTTTCTACCGAAATGCCATGTAATGCCTGCAAACCTGTGCTAGTCGGACAAAATCCTACATGCACTTAAGATGCCCTACGAGAAGAAATATGCCTGTGAGAAAGGATGCGCCTTGTTTAGGCTTGAGTGTGTAGACTTGAACTATTGTACCATTTGTAATTCTTCCAGGTATGTTGTGGTAGCTAACTGTATGGGTGAGAAGAGGCAGACCAAAATCCCTGTTAATGTTCTTCAGTATCTGCCAATTGTACCAAGATTTCAGCGTCTTTTCATGGTCAAAGAGACGGCTGAATAGATGACATGGCACAAAATAGGCAAAATACCGAACTAGATGCATATGGGAATCATATGATCGTACACACACCGGATGGTTCTGCGTGGAAGCACTTCGATGCATTACATGAACAAAAAGTGGTAGATCCAAGGCATACCCGAGTTTGCATTGGCACGGATGGGTTCAATCTGTTTAGTCTGACAGCAACCCAATACTGTTGTTGGCATGTATTTGTCATTCCACTCAATCTCCCCTCGGACAGATTATGCAAAGAAAGAACATTTTTCCGACGTTGATAATTTCAAGGCCCAACTATCCGGGGGAAAATATGAATGTGTACATGCAGCCGCTTAACGATGAATTGCAAGAAGCTTGGGATAATGGATTTAAGACATACGACGTCGCTAGCAAACGAAACTTCATAATGCGTGCCTGGTACATGTACTCAATGTTGGGGAACGTTGCAGAAAATTAAAATTTTTCCTACGGTTTCACCAAGATCCATCTATGAGTTCATCTAAGCAACGAGTCAAGGGAGTGAGTTTGCATCTACATACCACTTGTAGATCGCATACGGAAGCGTTCGAGGGAACGGTGATGATGGAGTCGTACTCGCCGTGATTCAGATCACCGATGACCAAGTGCTGAACGGACATCACCTCCGCGTTCAACACACGTACGGTACGGGCGACGTCTCCTCCTTCTTGATCCAGCAAGGGGAAAGGAGAGGTTGAGGAAGAAGGCTCCAGCAGCAGCATGACGGCGTGATGATGGTGGAGAGGCAGTACTCCGACAGGGCTTCGCCAAGCACACAACGGAGGAGGAGAGGTGTTGGGGAGGGGAGGGGCTGCGCCTTGACTTGGGTGTTCAGCCCTCCCATCACCCCTCTATTTATAGGGGAAGGGGCAAGGGGGCCGGCCCCTCTAGATGGGATCTAGAGGGGGGCGGCGGCCAGGGAGGGGGGACTTGCCCCCCAAGCAAGGGGGGCGCCCCCTCTAGGGATCCCCCCCAACCCTAGGCGCATGGGCCCAAGGGGGGGGGGCGCCCAGCCCTCCAGGGGCTGGCTCCTGCCCCACGCAGCCCATGTGCCCCCCCGGGAGGGGTGGCCCCTCCCGGTGGACCCCCGGAACCCTTCCGGTGGCCCCGGTACAATACCGATATGCCCCCGAAACCTTTCGGTGTCCGTATGACAACTTCCCATATATAAATCTTTACCTCCGGACCATTCCGGAACTCCTCGTGACGTCCGGGATCTCATCCGGGACTCCGAACAACTTTCGGTAATCACATACAAGTCTTCCTAATAACCCTAGCGTTGCCGAACCTTAAGTGTGTAGACCCTACGGGTTCGGGAGACATGCAGACATGACCGAGACGGCTCTCCAGTCAATAACCAACAGCGGGATCTGGATACCCATGTTGGCTCCCACATGCTCCTCGATGATGTCATCGAATGAACCACGATGTCGAGGATTCAATCAACCCCGTATGCAATTCCCTTTGTCAGACGGTATGTTACTTGCCCAAGACTCGATCGTCGGTATCCCAATACCTCGTTAGTCTCGTTACCGGCAAGTCACTTTACTCGTACCATAATGCATGATCCCGTGACCAAACACTTGGTCACTTTGATCTCATTATGATGATGCACTACCGAGTGGGCCCAGTGATACCTCTCCGTCATACGGAGTGACAAATCCCAGTCTCAATCCGTGTCAACCCAACAGACACTTTCGGAGATACCTGTAGTGCACCTTTATTGTCACCCAGTTACGTTGTGACGTTTGGTACACCCAAAGCAGTCTTACGGTATCTGGGAGTTACACGATCTCATGGTCTAAGGAAGAGATACTTGACATTGAAAAAGCTCTAGCAAAACGAACTACACGATCTTGTGCTATGCTTAGGATTGGGTCTTGTCCATCACGTCATTCTCCTAATGACGTGATCCCGTTGTCAATGACATCTAATGTCTATAGTCAGGAAACCATGACTATCTGTTGACCAACGAGCTAGTCAACTAGAGGCTCACTAGGGACATGTTATGGTCTATGTATTCACACGTGTATTACGATTTCCGGATAATACAGTTATAGCATGAATAAAAGACAATTATCATGAATAAGGAAATATAATAATAATGCTTTTATTATTGCCTCTAGGGCATATTTCCAACAGTCTCCCACTTGCAGTAGAGTCAATAATCTAGTTACATTGTGATGAATCGAACACCCATAGAGTTCTGGTGTTGATCATGTTTTGCTCGCGAGAGAGGTTTAGTCAACGGATCTGCGACATTCAGATCCGTATGTACTTTGCAAATATCTATGTCTCCATCTTGAACATTTTCACAGATGGAGTTGAAGTGACGCTTGATGTGCCTGGTCTTCTTGTGAAACCTGGGCTCCTTGGCAAGGGCAATAGCTCCAGTGTTGTCACAGAAGAGTTTGATCGGCCCCAACGCATTGGGTATGACTCCTAGGTCGGTGATGAACTACTTCACCCATATTGCTTCATTCGCTGCCTCCGAGGCTGCCATGTACTCTGCTTCACATGTAGATCCCGCCACGACGCTCTGCTTGCAGCTGCACCAGCTTACTGCTCCACCATTCAACATATACACGTATCTGGTTTGTGACTTAGAGTCATCCAGATCTGTGTCGAAGCTAGCATCGACGTAACCCTTTACGACGAGCTCTTCGTCACCTCCATAAACGAGAAACATGTCCTTCGTCCTTTTCAGGTACTTTAGGATATTCTTGACCGCTGTCCAGTGTTCCTTGCCGGGATTACTTTGGTACCTTCCTACCAAACTTACGGCAAGGTTTACATCAGGTCTGGTACACAGCATGCATACATAATAGATCCTATGGCTGAGGCATAGGGGATGACGCTCATCTCTTCTTTATCTTTTGCCGTGGTCGGGCATTGAGCCGAGCTCAATCTCACACCTTGCAGTACAGGAAAGAACCCTTTCTTGGACTGATCCATTTTGAACTTCTTCAAAATCTTATCAAGGTATGTGCTTTGTGAAAGACCTATGAGGCGTCTCGATCTATCCCTATAGATCTTGATGCCTAATATATAAGCAGCTTCTCCAAGGTCCTTCATTGAAAAACACTTATTCAAGTAGGCCTTAATGCTGTCCAAGAATTCTATATCATTTCCCACCAAAAGTATGTCATCTACATATAATATGAGAAATGCTACAAAGCTCCCACTCACTTTCTTGTAAACACAGGCTTCTCCATAAGTCTGCGTAAACCCAAACGCTTTGATCATCTCATCAAAGCGAATGTTCCAACTCTGAGATGCTTGCACCAGCCCATAAATGGATCGCTGGAGCTTGCATACTTTGTTAGCATTCTTAGGATCGACAAAACCCTCCGGCTGCATCATGTACAGTTCTTCCTTAAGATGCCCGTTAAGGAATGCCGTTTTGACGTCCATCTGACATATCTCATAATCATAGTATGCGGCAATTGCTAACATGATTCGGACGGACTTAAGCTTCGCTACGCGAGAGAAAGTCTCATCGTAGTCAATCCCTTGAACTTGCCGATAACCCTTAGTGACAAGTCGAGCTTTATAGATGGTGACATTTCCATCCGCGTCCGTCTTCTTCTTAAAGATCCATTTGTTTTCTATCGCTCGCCGATCATCGGGCAAGTCAGTCAAAGTCCATACTTTGTTTTCATACATGGATTCTATCTCGGATTTCATGGCTTCTAGCCATTTGTTGGAATCTGGGCCCACCATTGCTTCTTCCTAGTTCGAAGGTTCACCGTTGTCCAACAACATGATTTCCAGGACAGGGTTGCCGTACCACTCTGGTGTGGAACGTGTCCTTGTGGACCTACGAAGTTCAGTAGCAACTTGATCCGAAGTACCTTGATCATCATCATTGTTTTCCTCTTCAGTTGGTGTAGGCATCACAGGAACATTTTCCTGAGCTGCACTACTATCCTGTTCAAGAGGTAGTACTTCATCAAGTTCTACTTTCCTCCCACTTACTTCTTTCGAGAGAAACTCTTTTTCCAGAAAGGATCCGTTCTTGGAAACAAAGATCTTGCCTTCGGATCTTAAGTAGAAGGTATACCCAATGGTTTCTTTAGGGTATCCTATGAAGACGCATTTTTCCGACTTGGGTTCGAGCTTTTCAGGTTGAAGTTTCTTGACATAAGCATCGCATCCCCAAACTTTTAGAAACGACATCTTAGGTTTCTTCCCAAACCATAATTCATACGGTGTCGTCTCAACGGATTTAGACGGTGCCCTATTTAAAGTGAATGTACTGTCTCTAGAGCGTATCCCCAAAATGATAGCGGTAAATCGGTAAGAGACATCATAGATCGCACCATATCCAGTAGAGTGCGATTACGACGTTCGGACACACCGTTACGCTGAGGTGTTCCAGGCGGCGTGAGTTGTGAAACGATTCCACATTTTCTTAAGTGTGTACCAAACTCGTGACTTAAATATTCTCCTCCACGATCCGATCGTAAGAATTTTATCCATCGGTCACGTTGATTCTCTACTTCATTCTGAAATTCCTTGAACTTTTCAAAGGTCTCATACTTGTGTTTCATCAAATAGACATACCCATATCTACTCAAGTCATCAGTGAGAGTGAGAACATAACGATATCCTCCGCGAGCCTCAACGCTCATTCGACCGCACACATCGGTATGTATGATTTCCAACAAGTTGGTTGCTCGCTCCATTGTTCCGGAGAACGGGGTCTTGGTCATTTTGCCCATGAGGCATGGTTCGCATGTGTCAAATGATTCATAATCGAGAGACTCTAAAAGTCCATCAGCATGGAGCTTCTTCATGCGCTTGACACCAATGTGACCAAGGCGGCAGTGCCACAAGTATGTGGGACTATCGTTATCAACTTTACATCTCTTGGTATTCACGCTATGAATATGTGTAACATTACGTTCGAGATTCATTAAGAATAAACCATTGACCATTGGGGCATGACCATAAAACATATCTCTCATATAAATAGAACAACCATTATTCTTGGATTTAAATGAGTAGCCATCTCGTATTAAACGAGATCCAGATACAATGTTCATGCTCAAACTTGGCACTAAATAACAATTATTGAGGTTTAAAACTAATCCCGTAGGTAAATGTAGAGGTAGCGTGCCGACGGCGATCACATTGACCTTGGAACCATTCCCGACGCGCATCGTCACCTCGTCCTTCGCCAGTCTCCGCTTATTCCGCAGCTCCTGCTGTGAGTTACAAATATGAGCAACGGCACCGGTATCAAATACCCAGGAGTTACTACGAGTACTGGTAAGGTACACATCAATTACATGTATATCAAATATACCTTTTGTGTTGCCGGCCTTCTTATCCGCTAAGTATTTGGGGCAGTTCCGCTTCCAGTGACCCTTCTCCTTGCAATAAAAGCACTTAGTTTCAGGCTTGGGTCCATTCTTTGACTTCTTCCCGGCAACTGGCTTACCGGGCGCGGCAACATCTTTGCCGTCCTTCTTGAAGTTCTTCTTGCCCTTGCCCTTCTTGAACTTAGTGGTCTTATTGACCATCAACACTTGATGTTCTTTCTTGATTTCAACCTCTGCTGACTTCAGCATTGAAAATACTTCAGGAATGGTCTTTGCCATCCCCTGCATATTGTAGTTCATCACAAAGCTCTTGTAGCTTGGTGGGAGCGACTGAAGGATTCTGTCAATGACCGCCTCATCCGGGAGGTTAATGTCCAGCTGGGACAGGCGGTTGTGCAACCCAGACATTTTGAGTATGTGCTCACTGACAGAACTATTTTCCTCCATCTTACAACTATAGAACTTGTCGGAGACTTCATATCTCTCGACCCGGGCATGAGCCTGGAAAACTAGTTTCAGCTCCTCGAACATCTCATATGCTCCGTGTTGCTCAAAACGCTTTGGAGCCCCGGTTCTAAGCTGTAAAGAATGCCGCACTGAACGAGGGAGTAATCATCAGCGCGAGTCTGCCAAGCATTCATAATGTCTTGGTTCTCTGGGACGGGTGCATCACCTAGCGGTCCTTCTAGGACATATTGTTTCCTGGCAGCTATGAGGATGATCCTCAGGTTCCGGACCCAGTCCGTATAGTTGCTGCCATCATCTTTCAGCTTGGTTTTCTCTAGGAACGCGTTGAAGTTCATGTTGACATGAGCGTTGGCCATTTGATCTACAAGACATATTTTGCAAAAGTTTTAGACTAAGTTCATGATAATTAAGTTCATCTAATCAAATTATTTAATGAACTCCCACTCAGATTAGATATCCCTCTAGTCATCTAAGTGTTACATGATCCGAGTTGACTAGGCCGTGTCCGATCATCACGTGAGACGGACTAGTCATCATCGGTGAACATCTCCATGTTGATCGTATCTTCTATACGACTCATGTTCGACCTTTCGGTCTCTTGTGTTCCGAGGCCATGTCTGTACATGCTAGGCTCGTCAAGTTAACCCTAAGGGTTCTGCATGTGTAAATCTGTCTTATACCCGTTGTATGTGAACGTAAGGATCTATCACACCCGATCATCACGTGGTGCTTCGAAACGACGAACTTTAGCAACGGTGCACAGTTAGGGGGAACACTTTCTTGAAATTATTATAAGGGATCATCTTATTTACTACCGCCGTTCTAAGTAAACAAGATGCATAAAACATAATAAACATCACATGCAATTATATAGTAGTGACATGATATGGCCAATATCATACAACTCCTTCGATGTCCATCTTTGGGGTTCCATGATCATCTTTGTCACCTGCATGACACCATGATCTCCATCATCATGATCTCCATCATCGTGTCTTCATGAAGTTGTCACGCCAACGACTACTTGTACTTCTATGGCTAACGCGTTTAGCAATAAAGTAAAGTAATTTACATGGCGTTCTTCAATGACACGCAGGTCATACAAAAAATAAAGACAACTCCTATGGCTCCTGCCGGTTGTCATACTCATCGACATGCAAGTCGTGATTCCTATTACAAGAACATGATCTCATACATCACAATATATCATTCATCATTCATCACAACTTCTGGCCATATCACATCACATGACAATTGCTGCAAAAACAAGTTAGACGTCCTCTAATTGTTGTTGCATCTTTTACGTGGCTGCAATTGGGTTCTAGCAAGAACGTTTTCTTACCTACGAATAACCACAACGTGATCTTGTCAACTTCTATTTACCCTTCATAAGGACCCTTTTCATCGAATCGGCTCCAACTAAAGTGGGGGAGACAGACACCCGCCAGCCACCTTATGCAACTAGTGCATGTCAGTCGGTGGAAACGGTCTCACGTAAGCGTACGTGTAAGGTTTGTCCGGGCCGCTTCATCCCACAATACTGCTGAAGCAAGATAAGACTAGTAGCGGCAAGCAAGTTGATAAAATCTACGCCCACAACAAAATTGTGTTCTACTCGTGCAATTGAGAACTACGCATAGACCTAGCTCATGATGCCACTGTTGGGGAACGTTGCAGAAAATTAAAATTTTTCCTACGGTTTCACCAAGATCCATCTATGAGTTCATCTAAGCAACGAGTCAAGGGAGTGAGTTTGCATCTACATACCACTTGTAGATCGCGTACGGAAGCGTTCGAGGGAACGGTGATGATGGAGTCGTACTCGCCGTGATTCAGATCACCGATGACCAAGTGCTGAATGGACAGCACCTCCGCGTTCAACACACGTACGGTACGGGCTACGTCTCCTCCTTCTTGATCCAGCAAGGGGAAGGAGAGGTTGAGGAAGAAGGCTCCAGCAGCAGCACGACGGCGTGATGATGGTGGAGAGGCAATACTCCGACAGGGCTTCGCCAAGCACACAACGAAGGAGGAGAGGTGTTGGGGAGGGGAGGGGCTGCGCCTTGACTTGGGTGTTCAGCCCTCCCCTCACCCCTCTATTTATAGGGGAAGGGGCAAGGGGGGCCGGCCCCTCTAGATGGGATCTAGAGGGGGGCGGCGGCCAGGGAGGGGGGACTTGCCCCCCAAGCAAGGGGGCGCCCCCTCTAGGGTTCCCCCCCATCCCTAGGCGCATGGGCCCAAGGGGGGGGGCGCCCAGCCCTCCAGGGGCTGGCTCCTACCCCACGCAGCCCATGTGGCCCTCTGGGAGGGGTGGCCCCTCCCGGTGGACCCCCAGAACCCTTCCGGTGGCCCCGGTACAATACCGATATGCCCCCGAAACCTTCCAGTGTCCGTATGACAACTTCCCATATATAAATCTTTACCTCCGGACCATTTCGGAACTCCTCGTGACGTCCAGGATCCCATCTGGGACTCTGAACAACTTTCGGTAATCACATACAAGTCTTCCTAATAACCCTAGCGTCGCTGAACCTTAAGTGTGTAGACCCTACGGGTTCGGGAGACATGCAGACATGACCGAGACGGCTCTCCGGTCAATAACCAACAGCAGGATCTGGATACCCATGTTGGCTCCCACATGCTCCTCGATGATGTCATCGGATGAACCACGATGTCGAGGATTCAATCAACCCCGTATGCAGTTCCCTTTGTCAGACGGTATGTTACTTGCCCGAGACTCGATCGTCGGTATCCCAATACCTCGTTAGTCTCGTTACCGGCAAGTCACTTTACTCGTACCATAATGCATGATCCCGTGACCAAACACTTGGTCACTTTGAGCTCATTATGATGATGCACTACCGAGTGGGCCCAGTGATACCTCTCCGTCATACGGAGTGACAAATCCCAGTCTCGATCCGTGTCAACCCAACAGACACTTTCAGACATACCTGTAGTGCACCTTTATTGTCACCCAGTTACGTTGTGACGTTTGGTACACCCAAAGCACTTTTACGGTATCCGGGAGTTACACGATCTCATGGTCTAAGGAAGAGATACTTGACATTGAAAAAGCTCTAGCAAAACGAACTACACGATCTTGTGCTATGCTTAGGATTGGGTCTTGTCCATCACGTCAATCTCCTAATGACGTGATCCCGTTGTCAATGACATCTAACGTCTATAGTCAGCAAACCATGACTATATGTTGACCAACGAGCTAGTCAACTAGAGGCTCACTAGGGACATGTTATGGTCTATGTATTCACATGTGTATTACGATTTCCAGATAATACAATTATAGCATGAATAAAAGACAATTATCATGAATAAGGAAATATAATAATAATGCTTTTATTATTGCCTCTAGGGCATATTTCCAACACTCAATGCATGACTTGCCGGCGTATGCGCTATTCATTGGCTGGTGTATGCATGGAAGGTTACCGTGCCCCATATGCAAGGCAGCTCTTCAGTTTTGTTGGCTGTAGGGGGGTCACATGTATTCCTGGACAGTTCTTGGATCCTCACCATAAGTTTAGAAAAGACAAGAAGAACTTCACCAAAGGTAGAGTTGTCAAAAGGTCTGCACCACCTGCGTTGATTGGCCAACAGATCCTAGATAAGTTAAACGCTCTCGAGCCTGATATAGAGCGTCCATGGTATTTCAAGGGGTATAATTCAGAACACGCACAAGACATGCTTGTGGGATCTGGCTTACTTCAAAGACCTCCTTCTTCCACACAACATCGACGTGATGCACACATAAGAATATTAGTGAGGCCCTTTTTGGTACATTGTTCGGCATAGATGGGAAGTCAAATGATAATACTAAGGCTAGATTCAATCTGTAGACTCTATGTGATAGACCATTACAAAACATGCAACAATCAAAAGGAAAGCAGAACTGGACGAAGCCAAAGGCCTGGTTCAATCTTGGAAGGCCAGCTATGAGGGAAATTATCTTGTGGGTGAAAATGCAGTTGATGTTCCCCAATGGGTATGCAGCGAATCTAAAGAGGGGAGTGAGTCTTGAAAAAATGATTTTTTTGTCTCAAGAGTCATGACTGGCACATATGGCTTGAGCGGGTAATGCCAGTGATGTTGCGTGGCTTTATCCCTGAGTATGAATGGCTAGTACTGGTATAGCCAAGCTATTTCTACCATGTTCCTTGTGCAAAAGAACTATCGCATGTCATGATAGTTGACATGGAAAAGTTCACGCCGGAGTTGCCCTACAAGTTAGAGAAGATCTTTCCATCGGGCTTGTTTAATCCAATGGAGCGTTTGATTTTACATCTCCCGACCGAGGCAAGATTGGGGGGGCTTGAAAAATCGGTTGTGCTATGCAACTGAGAGGATGCAGAAGATGCTTCGAGCAAAATGTAAAAATAAACGTAGAATTGAAGCATCAATGTCTGAGGCATTCATTACTGAGGAGGTGACAAACTTCTTGACATCACACTATGAAGCCAAAAATCGTCATTTGCATAATCTGAAGCCTCACTACAATGCTGGCGACCCTAAAAAGGTGGATCCAACCTCAGGCTATTCAAAGGGAAGCTCGCACCAGCTGGTGCTTCGAAACCAATAAAGTTGGATGTTGGAGAATGGCGGACCAGTTCGTTTTATATCTTCAACAACCTAACCTAAGTGCGGCCATACACCGAGTAAGTTCTCGTACATTGTTTCGTAGCTTCTAATTCCTTTGAATTGCTCTTATTCCTGGATATTTGATATAGTCTATACGTTGCCAAGTTCTTGAATGGAGTGGTGATCATAAAGGATTCCGTCAAAGAGTATGTGCTTCTGGCAAAGCATGGAGGCGGCTAACCCGGTTTCATCTCTTGGTTCAAACAAACGATAATTACCATTAATAGACCATTTCATTTCTTGGTCTTATTTGCGGCTGACGCAACAATCCTTTCATATTAAACTTGTAGGCTAATTTAGAGTCTATGGACACCGAATTGAGACATGCCGCTAATGGTTTCGACTATAAGGTCCGTTCATCAGAGAAATACGACATCAACATGTATCACTTTCGTACCTTTGGCAAAGAGCTATCTATGGCCGACCGAAAAACTACAAATTGTGGTGTCTATGCTATTGGCTAAGGAGGTACCGAGTATTATGGAAGAGATGAGGCAATTTCTGAACTTCTATTCTATGGTGAAAACCCACTGAACTCGTTGTCTTCAAATGTTATTGGTTCCAACCGAAGGAGACTAGAAGGACTCATGAACATATAGGGCTAGTTGAAATCAAACAAAGCACCCATTTAGACGTTCCCGATGTCTATATTATGGCTCAACATGCAACCAAGTTTTCAATCTACAGTGGGCCTGCCAAACTAATACAAATATGAATGGTTGGGATGTCGTTTATGAAGTGACGCCACGTGTTAGACCACCTCCCCCCAATGAAGAGGATTATGAACCTCACATTGACCCAGACACATATGAAGGAGAATTCTTCCAAGAAACACATCTTTCCAAGAAACGTTTCAACAACCACTATACTTCACTCCAAAACATGGAAGTAGACAGCGAAAGTGAATCCGACTTCAACCCTGAGCCGGAACAAGAAGATGTTATTGTTGTGGATGATCTGTCAATGCTTGACCTATTACAGAAAGGCCTTTCCACACGTCGATGCCGCTAAACCCGATGAACACGTCATTCAACACGTGTGATAGTGATGATGTGACGATGATGGTGCGTCTATTGATCCCGGAGCATAGATAGACGATCCAGACTATTATTAGTTTGTATGCATCCCAACTAAAATTATATATATATATTATCAGTATTCATGCCATGGATTTAAGTTTTTTATGTTGTACTAATTTTGTTACTCTTTGTCATGGCAGGTGTTGAAAGATGGTGGGCGTGGGTCTAGAGCGCTCCGCGGGTACTTCTTCGTCGGCGCCCTACGATGGGGGTACCTCCATTCCACCCCTACATCTCCGGAGAGTATTGATAGATAGTATGGGGACACCGTCGGCGGGCACTTCTTCAACGGCGGCGTTTCCAACTGAGAGAGGAGGTCGGGGAGGGAAGAAGAGAGGAGGTCGGGGAGGACGTGGCTGCAGGAGGGGTAGGCAGGCTGCTACCTCTTCCTCGCGCGACTCCCAGTTGATTCACCCAAGCATAGGACTGCTAGGCTGGACTCGTCTGAGGTGGAGGCTACGGGGACTCCAGACCATGAGCCTCGGGTGGACGGGCCCTCGGCCCATGATACTCCGGTCCCAGAGGCTTCCGCCCACGACACTTCGAGGCACGAGACTCCGAACGAGGCTACATCCTAGGAGATATCCAGCTGGGGTACCTGGCCTGATCCGCCAAAGGGGCCAAGTGGCCATGCTGATGGTGGGGGGGGGGGATGAATTTACTGATAGTGAGGGTGAGGTGGTTTAGGGGGCCACCGTGTACCAGTGTGGTGGTACACGGCTCCCGACCCTGTCGACGACCTGCGAGCAAAGGCCGGTGATTAGATCTGATGGGGAGAAGTAAGTGCATTTACTCTTTTTGTTCCTTTTGCCTTCACCTTTCTTCAAATTTCTCATGTGTTGGCCTTGTCATACTACAGGGATTGGCTAACACGCCAGGGAAGTCCACAAGACCAACAGTGTCCTTGATTTGATTTGCCAGCAAAATTTCCCGGGGTTTGTCATGTTGCCCGGTGAGGGTCAGCTTCCACAGCTAGGATTGAGCTGGGAGCACTACTTGGCAGCCCAAGCCCCGCAAGAGCAGATGATCGACACTGACTTGTGCCACGCGAGGGCCGAGATGGTGATCAGAACCTTTTGTGTAATTTCTACTTTACACAATTAAAATTTAACAATAGCTAGTTATTGTACTAATCAGTGTTGTCTCATTTGATTGCAGACCTTCTACAGGTGTGAGGAGGGTTACGCGGAGGAGGCGGCAAAGCTTATCGATAACGAGTGCAAGCGCGTACAACAAAACTTACGTCATGATGCTCGGCCGCAGGTTGTTCGAGACTACTACGCCAAGTGTGGTATTAAGAAGGACAAGCCGTCGTGCCGGGCTAAGTTTCTGAAGAAGGAGCAGTACATGAAGGTAATTACCTATTCTTAAGGCATTGCACTTAGTTTCCTTGATTTGATTCATAGGTGTAGCGCTCAAATTTTGTCATTACTAACTTAGGTGCCACCGAGATGGTGTGCGGATAAGATGGAATGTTGGGCGGCGTTGGTGGATGAGTGGTGCACAGGACGCTGGCGAGCCGTCCTCGACAATGCTAAGGACTAGCATGCCCAGATGGTTGGTGTGCCACACCATCAAGGCATCGCAAACTTATATCAGTTCAGGCGGAACTGGGTATGTGGTTTGCTTCATGATTAATGCGGTTCATTCTTCATGCTAGCTTGAGCCCTTTACTAATACTTTCTTCCTCTCTTTTAGGCATGACACAATAACACGGAGGTGCCTGAGGTGTACGACATCTATGCCATGGCCCATACTGCCTCGTATAAGAAGGTCAAGGCGTTCTCTGAGTCTGACTTAGATCATCCAGAGAATTTCACCAACATCTCCTCCCACCACAAGCTTGTGAGGTACAACCAGGAGGGGAAGGCAAGGAAATGGGAGGACTTTAACTCGAGCCAGCATCCCTTTGATCCAGAGCTGGTGATGACATCTGGTGGCGGGAGGCCCCGCGACTCATTAGCGATTGGAGATGGACTGATAAGTTGTCCTCTCACTCTCCCAGAGATTAAGGCGCGCCAAATGACCTCCTATCCTAAAATAAGGACTGGTCCACGGCCAGTCGATCTCGACATCGAGGTTAGTTATACGGACTCAGATATCTTTCCTCCATTACATTGTGTGTGTGGTCATCGATGATTAGAATACTAACTAGGAATGGTGTTGCAGGCTCCTCTTAAGAAAGATAGAGAGACGACCCAGACACTTCTGGAGGAGAGGGACCGGGTGGCGGCGGAGAAGGAACTACTGGCAGAGGAGAATACAGCTAGGTTGTTGGAGGAGGAGAGGGCACGGAATGACGCAGCTCACTAGGCCATGTATGAGCTCATCGTGGTAAGTTTTTTCTGCATATTAGCCAAATCATGCACGTAATGTTTGTTTCATTATTTTCCTCCAAATTGACATAATAAGCTTAGTTAGCTCAAAAATGGCATAATTACCTAAGTTATCTCTAAAATGACACAAACAAGGAATAATAAGAAGAAAACAAGAATAGGAGAAAAAGAAAGAATAGAAGAAGAAAGAGAAGAAAAACAAAGAAAAGAAGAAGAAGAAGAAGAATGAGAAGGAAAAGGATAAAAAGATAGAAGAGAAGAAGAAAGTTGAGAAAAGGAGAGAAGAAGAAGAAAATATATTCTTATTCTTCCGTTTTCTCTTCTTTCTTTTTCTCCATCTTATACTCCTTATTATTCTTATTCTTCTTTCTTCTTCTTCTTCTTCTTCTTCTTCTTCTTCTTCTTCTTCTTCTTCTTCTTCTTCTTCTTCTTCTTCTTCTTCTTCTTCTTCTTCTTCTTCTTCTTCTTCTTCTATTTCTTCTTCTTCTAGTCTTCTTCTTCTTCTTCTTCTTCTCCTTCTCCTTGTTGTTCTTCTTCTTCTTCATTTATGACCTAATTAGCTTATCCATTTCAAAAATGGCATAATAACCTTGGTTAGCTCATATATCTCATATACTTCACTTATTTCCCTCCAAAATGACATAATAAGCTTATTTAGCTCCAAAATGACCTATTTTAAATAAGTTAGCTCTAAAATGACCTATACTTAGCTTTGTTTCCTCCTAAATGACATAATAATCTTAGTTAACTCAAAAATGGCATAATTACCTAGGTTAGCTCAATAATGACCTATACTTAGCTTACTTATGTCAAAATGGCATAATTAGCTTACTTAAGTAAAAAATGGCATAATAACCTTGGTAACCTCATAAATGTCATATACTTAGCTTATTTTCCTCCAAAATGACACAATAAGCTTAGTTAGGTTTAAAATGGCATAATTACCTAGGTCAGCTCTAAATGACACAAATAAGTAATAAAAATAAGAAAAACAAGAGGAGAAAAAGAAACAGAAGAAAAACTCTTCTTCTTCTTCTAACTTTCTTATTTCCCATTTTGCATATTTTATTCACTTCACAGAAGCTTGCGTTGATTGAGTGCTTGTGTTTAATTTTTGTTTTGATTTTGTATCGATGAACAATGTGAAACTTGCTACCTATGGATGAAACTATTGTAATATGGTAAAACTTGCACATATGTTTTGATTTGGTATATCTGTTGGATGATCATATCCATATGACAGGGATATAGTTTCTTATGTGTTTGATATCATATATTTGTTGTGAAACTTGCACATATTGTTTGCCCTTTGAAATATATATATATATATATATATATATATATATATATATATATATATATATATCATATATTTGTTGTGAAAATGCTTGGTGTAAGAAAAAATAGAATAAAAAGGGACAATAGAGGCACTTCGCCGTCAGCCACATACGGCAAAGGGGGAACATGGAAGCAACCTGTGCAACCTCAGAGCACCAGGTCTGACCCATTTGGACATTATGTCGTCTACTGGCAGACGACAAAGACCTACCAGGCAGACGACAAAGACAGAGCAGTAGTGACGTGCAGCCATAGCCTTGCTGACGTCATATGGTAGGCGGCAAATGGTTTGGTTGTTTGCCGTCAGCAGGCAGACGACAAAGTCTGTCGTTAGCCACCTAATGGGTCTAACAACTATTTTTTACCGTCCACTATCTTTACATCAGCTTTGCCAGGAAAGCGGACGGCAAACATCTTTGCCATCCCTTGTCATTAAGCAGACGGCAAACAATGTCATTACCATGACTTTCAGTGCCGGAAGTGTTTGTCGTCGGTGGCGGACGACAAAGAGGTTTGTTGTCAGTGGACCTGTTCTTTGTTGTCTCCTATGGTTGACGGCAAAGTAGTTGATTCCTGTAGTGAAGGTATTGGTTTTGAACGAAAGTTCAATGCCAATGGAGTTGAATGGGAAGAAGATCAATACCCCAAGGTGAAGTTTGTTCCTCAACAAGAGAAGTATGATCCCACTTCTTTTGAGGGAACACAATCTCAAGATGATCTTCCACCACAAGACCACGAGCTAAAAGGCAAGGACAAGCTTCAAGAGGAGATTAAATCATTTGAATAAGCTCCTAAGGCCAAGGTCAAGTGGGTTCCCAATACTATGTCAAGCTCTACTTCATCAAGTACAACTACAACTCCAAATATTCCCATCAAGTTGATGTGGGTCCCAAAGAAGAAGAACTAGAGTGTTCTTGAGGGTGACTCCACCAATGTAATTCACTCACATTCATTTTGGCAAGGACATGTGCAATCAACTTTCATATCTTGCACTAGTTCATCGAGTCACAAACCCTCTTGTTGGTAAGACAAGGGACAAGGTAACCTAATGCTTTCATGGACAACATCATATGTGCAATTCACTCTATGTATATGGATATCCTTGTGTGTTCCTTGTGGGACTAACCCATGTAGGTATTGAAAGTGCAACACTCCAAAGGATGGCTCCAAATGATCTACATCAACATTGAGCATCCACATCTTCACTATCTACATGAAGTCATCATCGACAAAACCCAAGGTTAGTTCATCCCTCTTAGGGGGGTATCATATCTAGGGGATCTTTGCTCTAAAAATTCAGCTAAAACAATTGTAATGATGTGAACACATTAGTGCTTTATGTAAAAGTGGTAACCCCACTTGTGCTTAAACGATCAGTATGACCTATGATAAAACGATCCTCAATTGACTCCTAAGTCAATATACTCATATATAGATGACCTAGTCATCACCAATTGCTTGATAGATGCTATAATTGATTGTGCATGCTTTGACACATGTTTCATTTGCTATCTTATTGTATGAGAATGTTGGTTGCATATTCTCTCCATCTGAGGACATACATTTGTTGTTTTGATTGTCTTGGTCTTTATTGACCAAATGAATGGATAAGAATTCCTAAGAACTTTCTCTACTTATCTATGCTCTTCTTGTCTCAAACTCTATTCATGCTATATCACAAAAATTGAACAAGTCTTTTTCGGTCCCTCTAGGTGAGGAGCACTCAGAGCCACCGATCAGTCAAGGGATGCCTTCCAAAACCTTCTACTGCATTTCGGTCATACCAATTCACTCAAACTTGGTCACACTAAAATCTTTAGACTGATCTAGGTTTTCAATCCTGGTGCTATCGATTAGACCGACTCGGTCCCACCAAGTTGATGTAACTGCACACAGTTTCGCATCTCGGTGCCACCAATATGTTCCAATCGGTGCCAACGATAGCACATGGGTATTTATATCCACCGGCCCATACGGTTGAAACATTCTTCAAACGTCACGCGGCCGCGCCCCTTTGTTCCCGACCCCTTGGTCTCTGGGTCATCGCCATCGTGTCCTATGCGTCTCCGCCACAGGACTCCACCGCCGTCAACGGCAATCAACTCCGTCGTTGCCGCCGTATAGGATCGTCACTATTATGTCTCCGATGTATCTATAAATTTTTATTGTTCCATGCTGTTATATTATCATTCTTGGATGTTTTATAATCATTTTATAGCAACTTTATATCATTTTTTGGGACTAACCTATTGACAGAGTGCCCAGTGCCAGCTACTGTTTTTTGCTTTTCTTTACTTCGCACAACATCAGTACCAAATGGAGTCCAAACGCAGCGAAACTTTTTAGTGGTTTTTTCTAGACCAGAAGACAACCGGTGGGCCAAAGAAGTATCAGAGGGGAGGCCCGTGGGGAGCACAACCCACCAGGGCGTGCCCAGGGGGTTGTGCCCCCCATGGACCCCCTGCACTGCCTCTTCGCTCTATAAATTCCCAAATATTCCAGAAACCCTAGGGAAGACGTCAAAACACAATTCTAGCCGCTGCAAGTTCTAGAACCACGGGATCCAATCTACGCCATCACAGATGGGTTCATCGTCCTCATAGGTGCCTCTCCTATGATGTGTGAGTAGTCCACCATAGACCCACGGGTCCGTAGGAAGTAGCTAGATGGCTCTCTCTCTCTCTCTCTCTCTATTTTAATTCTCAATACAACAGTCTCTTGGAGATCTATTTGATGTAGTGACTTTTTGCGGTGTGTTTGTTGGGATCCTATGAAGTTTGAGTTTATGATCCGCTCTATATCCATGAAAGTTCTTTGAGTTTTCTTTGATCTCTTATATGCATGATTACTTATAGCCTCGTATTTATTCTTTGAATCTTTGGTTTAGTTAGGCCGACTATATCACTTTTTCTTGCCATGGGAAGAGGTGCTTTGTGATGGGATCGACCTTGCGGTATTCTTTCCCAATGACAGAAGGGGCACCAACACACACATGTATCATTGCTATTAAGGATAACAAGAAGGGGGCTATTCCTACATGAATAGATCTTGTCTACATCATGTCACCGTTCTTATTGCATTACTCCGTTTCTCCATGAACTTAATAGACTAGATGCATGCTGGACAATGGTCGATGTGTGGAGTAATACTAGTAGATGCAGAATCATTTTGGTCCACTAATTTTGGACGTGATGCCTATATAATGACCATTGTCTGGATATCGTCATAATTATTTGATCATTTGTTAGTTACCCAACAGTAATTTGTTTACCCACCATATGCTATTTTCTCAAGAGAAGCCACTAGTGTAATCTACGGCCCCCGAGTCTATTCTTTATCATATTTCCTTTCAGATCTATTTTTATTCGCTTTTATTTTTAGATCTATTATTCTAAAAATCCAAAAAATACATTGATGCACTTATTTATTTATTTTATTTTGTGTTATTGCAAGATCTATTTATCGAAAATCATACAAACCAACCATTTTTTTACCCGATGAGGGGACAAGCCCTCTTACGCGTCGGGTTGCAAGTATTTGTTCTTTGTGTGCAGGTACCATTTACATAGCTTGGCCTGACCTCCTATTAGATTGATACCTTTGTTTCCCAACTGAGGGAAATACCTACCGTAGATGTACTGCATCATCCCTTCCTCTTTGGGAAAATACCGACGCAGTTTCAAGCGACATCAAAAGGAATTTCTGGCGCCATTGTCGGGGAGGATCAAGTCAAGATCTATCAGGTTCCTAATCAAAAATCTCATCTTCTTGCAATTTACATTATTTGCCATTTGCCTCTCGTTTTCATCTCCCCCACTTCACAAAAATTTGTCGTTTTATTCGCCTCCTTTTTCGTCCACCTTTTTCTCGTCAGGTCTCTGTTTGTTTGCAATCTTGTTTGCATAGTTACGATGTCTCAAGAAAATACCAAATCGTGTGAGTTTTCCAATACCAATAATAATGATTTTATTAGCACTCCGATTGCTCCCCCCACCGTCTGTGCGGAATCTTGTGATATTAATGTCGTTTTGTTGAATCTTGTTATGAAAGATCAATTTTTTGGTACTCCTAATGAGGATGTCGCGTCCCATCAAAACACATTCATAGAATTGTGTGATATGCAAAATAAAAAATATGTGGACAGTGATATTGTGAAGTTGAAATTATTTCCTTTTTCTCTGAGGGATCGTGCAAAAACTTGGTTTTCTTCTTTGTCTCGCAATAGTATCGATTCTTGGGATAAGTGCAAAGGTGCTTTTATTACTAAGTATTTTCCGCCCGTGAAATTATTTCACTTAGAACTCAAATCATGAATTTTAAGCAACCTGAGCATGAACATGTTGCACAATCTTGGGAAAGAATGAAGTTGATGCTAAGAAATTTCCCAACTCATTGTTTAAATCTTTGGATGATCATACAAAACATTTATGCGGGATTGAATTTTGTTTCTATAAATCTTTTAGATTCCACCGCGGGTGGTTCTTTTATGGAAATTACTTCGGCTGAAGCTACTAAATTGGTAGATAATATCATGGCAAATTATTCACAGTGGGATACCGAAAGAGCACCTACTAGTAAAAAAGTTAATTCGGTTGAAGAAATTAGTACTTTGAGTGAAAAGGTTGACGCTCTTATGAAATTAGTTACTAGTAAAAGTGCTCCTGTTGATCTTAATGATGTGCCTTTGTCTACTTTGATTCGGCAAAATAGTGATCCCATAGATGTGAATTTTGTTTCGCGAAACAATTTTAATAACAATGCTTATAGAGTTAATTTTAATCCTAGGCCTTGTCCTATAAATCCCTCTAATAATTATGGCAATTCCTATAGTAATTCTTCTTACAATAACAATAGGAACCCCTCTGATCTTGAGAATAATATTAAAGAACTTATCAATGCTCAAAATGTTTTCAATACTACGATAGAAGAAAAGTTGAATAAGATTGATGATATATCTAGAAGCATCGATAGAATTTCTCACGATGTAGAAAATCTCAAGTTGAAAACTTTTGCACCCAGGTTCATGAATTAATTAAAACTTTATATGTTTCTATGGATGAAATTAATAAAAGAACCTCTATGCTTAGAGCTAAAAGAGAATTTTTAGAAAGAGCATTTTCTACCGATTGCTTTCATAAAAATGATGAAGATCTTAAAGTGATTGATGTTTCTTCTATTGATTACTTGTTTAGTAAAACTAAAGTTGATGATAAATGGACTGAAGAAGAGTCAACTTTAGCTAGAGGGCGTCCCAATAATTTGGTGGGTGAAAATCTTGACGAAAAAATGATAAAAGTGGGTTTGGAGAGGTCAAAACTTTAACTAGTGATGTGCCAGCTCTTTTGGATTACAAAGACTTTAATTATGATTGTTGTTCTTTGATTGAGTGTATTTCTTTGTTGCAATCTATGATAAATTCACCCCATGCTTATGAATAAAATAAAGCTTTTACTAAACATATTTCCGATACCATGATGATAGCTTTTGAAGAAAAGTTGGAATTAGAGATTTCTATTCCTAGAAAATTACATGATGAATGGGAACCTACCATTAAATTCAAGATTAAAAGATACAAGTGTTTTTCTCTATGTGATTTGGGTGCTAGAGTTTCCATAATTCCGAAATCTTTATGTGATGTGCTTGGTCTTACTGATATTGAAGGATGTTCTCTAAATTTGCACTTGGCGGATTCCACTACTAAAAGGCCTTTGGGAAGAATTAATGATGTTCTTATCCTTGCAAATAGGAACTATGTGCCCATAGATTTTATTGTTCTTGATATTGGTAGCAATCCAACTTGTCCAATTATACTCGGTAGACCGTTTTTACGCACTATAGGTGTCTTGATTGATACGAAAGAAGGGAATATTAAATTTCAGTTTCCACTAAGAAAGAGTATGGAACACTTCCTTAGAAGAAGAATTAGGCCACCATATGAATCAATCATGAGGGCAACCTATGGGTCAAAAACTAAATATGACAATACTTGAATCTGTGCATTATGCCTAGCTAGGGACATAAAATGATAGCGCTTGTTGGGAGGCAACCTGTGAATAAAAATATTTTTGCCTTTTTTCTATTGTTGAGTGTTTGCACAATTATGTTACTGTTATGATTGTGTTTTTATGTCTTAATTAGTTTTTGTGCCAAGTAAATCCTTTGGGATCGTGTTTGGTGATAATTGATTGAAAAACAATACTTTTGCGCCCAGTAGAAGAATTATTAAGAATCACAAAAGCGTGCCTTTGCTATGAATTTTTTACACAAGATTGATATACAAATTTCCCATGGTTTCCTAATTTTCAGAATTTTTCGAATTACGTAAGTATACATAGTTTCCAGATTACTATAGACTATTCTATTTTTGACAGATTCTGTTTTCGTTCCATTGTGTGCTTATTTTGATGAATCTATGGATTGCATTGGGGGTATAAGCCATGGTAAAGTTGGAATACAATATGTATAATGCCATAATAAAACATGAATGCATTTTCAATAGTACTTAGAGTAGTGCTTTGCTTTCTTATACTAACGGTTCTCATGAAGGTTTTGTTAAGTTTTCTGTGACTGAAGTTTTCAAGTTTTGAGTGAGATCACGATGGATGAAGGAATAAGGAGTGAAAAGAGCATAAGCTTAGGGATTCCCCATGGCACCCCAAGATAATATTCAAGGAGAAACAAGCAACTAAGCTTGGGGATGCCCCGAAAGGCATCCCCTCTTTCTTCTAACAACTATCGGTATTTTACTTGGAGCTATATTTTTATTCGTTACATATCATGAGCTTTGCTTGGAGCGTCTAGTATTATATGAGTCTTTACTTGATTTGCTTTTTAATTTGTCACAAGTATCCTTGCTGGACACACCTATTTGGGAGAGCCTATGCTATGATTTGTTCAAATTGCTCTATATGCTTCACTTAAAAAAATTAAGCTATGGAATTACTCTCATGTGCTTCACTTAGATTTATTTCAGAGTTAGTAACTTTAGAAGAAATTCTCTCATGTTTCACTTATATAATTTTGAGAGATGAAAATCCATGCACATGTTCTTCACTTAAATTTATTTGAGATTGTCAAAGCAATTGTAACATATGAAACTAGTCCCAATGTGATAGATATTCAAGATGGATATAATAAAAACTTTCAAGAAGCTCATTGGACAAATTAAACTTGATTCTTTATAATAGTTTTGAGATATGATGATATTAATATGTGGGTCATGTTGGTGAGTAATTATTCTTTAGTAAGAATATTGGTGTTAAGGTTTGTGATTCCCTATGCAAGCACGAAAGTCAATAGTTATGCAATGAAAGTGCATCCTACTTGTGGTGCATTATTCGGTGTTAGTTATGCTTAAAGCTTGTTTATGAGAACTTTTTTCGTTTCTTGGTTGGTTGCTTCTCAATCTTTTTGCTAACCTTCACATGTATTAAGTAGAAATACTACTTGTGCATCGCAAATCCTTAAACCCAGTTTTACCAAATGAGTCCACCATACCTACATATATGCGGTATTTCCGTGCCGTTCTAAGCAAATTTATATGTGTCGTCTCTAATTTTCAAAATGAATTTCCTTTTTGTGTGCTCGTACCGCTCATGAAGCGGCAGGGGGTGGCTAATATTTTCCATGCTAGATGTGTTATTCTCAAGATGATTGCTTATTCAGTTGTCATTGCACAAGAGTACAGCGGTAATAGGGATGCCCAGTCCCAAAATGAAAAATAAATTTACTTTATGTTGTCAAATAATAAATTCCTTGGAAAGTGTTAGTATGGATGGTACCCATGGATACGGCTAGCCGTGGAGTGTGAAAGAATGGTGGAAAAAGGAATAAACTTTATTTTCTGTTTGGGAACCGCCTATGATATATCTAGCATGGAAAGTGTTGGGAACTACTCGGTCGGTTTCGTTGACAAGAAAAGCATGTCTGTAAAAATATTTTCTCTCAATTTAAGCTTCGAGCTCTGGCACCTCTACAAGTCTCTACTTCCCTCTGCGAAGGGCCTCTCTATTTGCTTTATGCAATTTTTATTTTTATTTGAGTCTCCATATTATCTTATAAAGCACCAACTAAGGGGCACTATGATCGTACTTGAGAATTGGATGTAGCTAATATTCGAGTGTGCTTCGTGAATGGATCAAAGATTGAGCATGATGGGCTAGGGATAGCTTTCTTTAGTGTTGAAGACATGGTTGGTTGTTGATATGCTTGAGTATTGAATTCTTCATGTTAAAAGTAGACTATTCCTTTGAACCATCTGAAAGTACAAATGTCCATACTACAAAACAAAAAGAATATGTGATGAATATGTTAGACAACATTCCACATCAAAAATTCTGTTTTTATCATTTACCTACTCGAGGACGAGCAGGAATTAAGCTTGGGGATACTGATACGTCTCCAACGTATCTATATTTTTTATTGTTCCATGATGTTATATTATCATTCTAGGATGTTTTACAATCACTTTATAGCAACTTTATATCATTTTTTGGGACTAACCTATTCACATTATGCCCAGTGCCAGTTGTTGTTTTTTGCTTGTTTTTTACTTCGCAGAATATCAGTGCCAAACAGAGTCCAAACACAGCGGAAGTTTTTCATGATTTTTTTCAGACTAGAAGAAACCCAGTGGGCCAAAGAAGTACCAGAAGGGAGGCCCGTGGGGAGCACAACCAACCAGGGCGCGCCTAGGGGGTTGTGCCCCCCACAAAGCCCCCTGCATCGCCTCTTGGCCCTATAAATTCCCAAATATTCCAGAAACCATAGGGGAGACACTGAAACACAATTCTAGGTGCCGCAAGTTCCATAACCACGAAATCCAATCTACACCATCACGGAGGGGTTCATCATCTTCATTGGTGCCTCTCCGATGATGCGTGAGTAGTCCACCATAGACCTACGGGTTCGTAGGAAGTTGCTAGATGGCTTTCTCTCTCTCTTTTGATTCTCAATACAATGGTCTCTTGGAGATCTATTTGATGTAATGGCTTTTTGCGGTGTGTTTTTTGAGATCCGATGAAGTTTGAGTTTACGATAAGATCTATATCCATGAAAGTTATTTGAGTTTTTTTTTATCTCTTATATGCATGATTACTTATAGCCTCATATTTATTCTTCAAATCTTTGGTTAATTTAGGCCTGCTGGATCGATTTTTCTTACCATGGGAAGAGGTGCTTTGTGATGGGTTTGATCTTGCGGTGTTCTTTCCTAGTGACAGAAGGGGCAGCAAGACACGCATGTACTGTTGCTATTAAGGATAATAAGATGGGGGCTATTCCTACATGAATAGATCTTGTCTACATCATGTCCCCATTCTTTTCGCATTACTTTGTTTCTCCATGAACTTAATACACTAGATCCATGTTGGATAGTTGTTGATGTGTGGAGTAATAGTAGTAGATGCAGAATCGTTTCAGCCTACTAATCTTGGACATGATGCCTATATAATGATCATTGCCTGGATATCGTTATAATTATTTGATCTTCTATCAATTGCCCAACACTAATTTTTTTACCCACCGTATGCTATTTCTCGAGAGAAGCCACTAGTGAAATCTACGGTCCCTGGGTCTATTCTTTATCATATTTGCTTTCAGATCTATTTTTATTTGCTTTTATTTTCAGATCTGTTATTCTTAAAACCCAAAAATACCTTGCTGCACTTTTTCCTTTATTTATTTATTTTGTGTTATTGTGAGATCTATTTATCCAAAATCATACAAACCAATCTATTTTTTGCCCAAGGAGGGATTGGCAACCCCTCTTACACGTCGGCTTGCAAGTATTTGTTCTTTGTGTGCAAGTACTGTTTACATAGCTTGGCCTGGCCTCCTACTGGATTGATACCTTGGTTTCATAACTGAGGGAAATATCTACCGTAGATGTACTGCATCATCCCTTCCTCTTCGGGGAAATACCAACGCAGTTTCAAGCGACATCAGTCACCAAGTTAGGGGTACGACTCGATCTCCTTGTGTTATCCCCTTCCGATTCAATGCACAAGGACAATGCCTAGTATCTTGTCACAACTGCAATACTTCTATCCACCACATAATTCCATTAGAATAGATTTGAAAAAATAGGGTTAGGTTTCTTTCGAACTTATCTCGGACCGACCGAAATGAAATTTTCGGTCCCACCGATTGGCTCAGACCATTGCACAAGTACAACTCAGTGCCACCGAAACATACTGATCGGTGAGACCGAAAGTAAAATCTAAGTGAAACCCTAGCATCTAGGAGCCACAAAACCACAACTCGGTCTGACTAATATTGTGTGTTTAGGTTCTGTGAGTGCTTCAGTATCATGATCAAATCGATAGCTCTGAAATGCTTTATGTGGAAAACTAAAACTAAAGTTTGGACTCTAAATTTTTGATAAACAATTTGCTTTTTGTGATACTCATCCACTCTGCCCATACCTATCTATTCACAGGGTCAGCTTTGCAAGATGTCAAATGCAAGTAACAGTCAAAATTGGTCAAAGCAAAATACAATCTTAGTGAGGGTTCAAGCCCCAGTGACAGTTATGATGATAGCAGCACGAGCACTCCAAGCAACTTGCCCAAGGCTGCCACTAGAATAAGGAAGAAGAGAACCTTAGAAAGTGAGGACGATGAATTTGTTGCAGATGAAGAGGTCACTTCCAAGAAGAAAGAAGCTCTTAGAAAGGAATATGGCTCTGCAGCCACCACCAAGCCTGGTGCTAAGAAGAAAGCCCTGCCAAAAGAGTTCCAATGTCAAAACCTCGGGAAACTATAGATTCACAAGAGACAATGACCTTCACACTTGAGGAGCAATATGATGCAGAGGCTGCTCCAGGGAAGAAGAAAAGGAAAGAGAGGGTGAAGAAGACAATAGCTCATGTTATTGGAAGACCCTCGATGATGATTGATGAGGAGAAACAGGAGGAACCAGTTGTTGAAGAACCTTCAGCTAAAACTCAGAAGCTCTTGGCTGATGCCATGAAGTCAGTTGCTGCTCCCTCCAAGCCCAAGTCAAAGCCCAAGGTTTATGCACCCAAGAGGTCAACTAGGAACATTCCAGCTGATGAGAAGAGCAAGACCCCTGTGCCTGAAGTTCAGGATGATGATGAGCCACCAGTGCTCAGAAAATTAAAGCCCAAGATTCCAGATCTTGATGATGCTCATCTAGTTGCAGAGAACATGATGCTCGGGAAGGACAAGGGTTTGAGAGAATGGAGGAAAGTGGATCCATATTCAGTGAGGAGGAGGGCAGCCTGTGATTACCGTTTCCACACTAGGGAACAACAAGACTTCTATGCAACTGTGCTACTTGATAAGAAGCCCATTGTCAATGACGTGAAGTGGCTAGACTGGAAGTACATCGATGCAAATGAAGACTACTTCCCCCAGGTTCATGAGAGCTTAAGACTTGCTGGAGTTGATGCATTTGTTGGTTAGAAGCTTACAAAGTGGAATGATGAGATGATCATGCAGTTTTACTCCACATCACACTTCTATCTTGATGACAGGATCACATGGATGACTAAGGTCACATGAGTGGGCTGCTCTTCTGAATGCCCATGAAGAAGATTAATATGATGTTGATGTCTATGGGAAGCCCAGGATGGACCACAACTCCATGGCTAACATGTATCAAACCATTCCGGATGATGATTTGGAAACTCACAAGCTCGGGTCAGTCAAGCATCTGCTAGCAGGTTTGGCCACAACTAACACTATTCTGAGATTCACTCTTCTGCCCAAATCTAGAGATGAGAGGATGATCAGTGACCACTCTATAAATTTTCCTAAATTATTTGACTTCCCACCTAAAAATTCAAAGTCATGAGTTTGATTGTTGAGACGATCAAGAGGACAATTGCTAAGCAGAAAAGGTCTTGTGGATATGCCCCTCACATTAAGATGCTTATCAACTCCAAGGTTGGCATAGATACATATCTACTTGATCGTGAGCACCTTCCTCTTCAGCCAGAGTTCGAAGATAATGTAGTGGTGATGGATCCTTGACACCCTACTTCAGTTAAGGCTCAAGAGAAGGCACAGGCAGCAACAACAGTAGCAAGGGCGGCAAAGGAAGCCACTGCACCCAATGCCCCAATTGCAAATCTCAAGTCCAAGAAAGACGAAATGACATGTCTGTTGGAAGCAACACTGAGGATTGAGTGAAGTCTGTCCAACTTAGCCAAGAACTAGGAGAGCTTAGAGCGGATTGTGGAGGACAAGATGTTCAACTTAGATGTCAAGGTCACAGAGATTCAGTCTATTGTGGAGAAGCTTAGAGAAGAATAGATCTTTGATGGCATGCGTTGCTGCGCATGTCTATTTTTAGTGTTTTATGATAGAGAGAGGAATTTCAGAGACAAGATCAATTATGGAATATTCTACATTAGACTAAATGTTTCCCTTTTTCTTTTGATATGGAAGATACTTATGTAAGTAGTAAGTAAAAAACGAAAAGATACTAAGCTATGATGGAGCAACATCTGCTTTCACTCGGTAAACAGTAACCTTAAGCAAGAATTTGCAGGGAATTTCAAGAATGCATAAGAGGTAACATTGATAGGCAGCTATCATTTGCAGTGTTTACCCAGCAACAGAGACAAAGATCTGAAAATGCAACAATTACTGTGAGGATGTAAGTAAAATCTTCATATTATACTCTTAGCGTTGCATACATGATACATCTTTTTCTAAGAAAAATGTCCTCTGTTGGACGCTCACTAAAATGTTAAGAACACATTTTAGCACAAACAAAGCAAAAAAATCTTTTACTATTGAGGTCTCAAACATGTCATTTTTTGCAAGAATAAAAAAGTCACTAAGTTATATACAAGAGGGAATAAAGTCTAAAGTAGATATTTTCTCTACCTTCTTCAACTACAGAATCTGAATGGAAGCCATATGGGCGCTGGTACCAGCGAATTCCATGGACATCCTCTATTAGATCGGTAGCAATCCAGGCAGCAACTCAATGGAAACAACAATCCACCACTGCATGCAAAACTGATGGGAAAGAAGACAACCAATCACCACATATTTTGTGCGAGAAAAAAAATCATCATGATTTTGCTACAAGTACGACCTTCTGCACACCAGCATACACGAAATGCTCATAAGCCATAATCATCGTCATCTAGCGCTCAGTGTTGTAAAAAAATCATTTGCAAGTACAACATGATAAAAGAAAAGCTACATACTAAGAGAAGTTGCATAAAGCTTTTGTTCATTTCTTCACGAGGCATTTATGTACATATACATTTCAGGACCATGGACTGTCGGTGTAGATAGATATTTTTTCCCTCTTGACAGGAGATGTAAGTACGAAAAACTTGCTGAAAACTGATTACACATACATGTACTAAACAAACCCGCTGCACTTGCATTGAGATTTCTTGCCCTGTAAATAGTATGAAACGTCCGGATTAATTAACTAAGGGTTTTGGATCGTGAAGGACATTAAAGTGAAGTCTAACAATAGACACCAATATAGAACCATATAAACATATTGCTGAACAAGATGAATGTATGGTTCAGAAGATACACATAGGAAGATGCATCAATCCTAAAAAGTAAGTACATTGGTGCATCAACAAAGGACTAACTCATATATCGAAGGTAAAAAATAACCAATATATTTATGAGCAAGCCAGTCGGTGCCATGGTTTTATACTAACTAACTACTTCATTAAGAATGTATTTAGATATGTTCTAAATAAGTTTTGAGTTTCATTTCCTAGCATATAACAATTTCGGCAAATCGACAATGGGGTTGACCATTCTAACAACAAATTTCATCACAGGTTTCCAGATCTCTAGAGACAAGACCTGTATGGAAATATATCACAACTAAGCAACAGAATCGGGAGATGAATAATAGCAACAAAGAATGAAGATAAGAACAGCTGAGGGTACAACACACTGACCTGATTTGCTGTTTTTGTAGCACCATATCTTGCTGGATGTTGTCCTCCTCCTGACAAACCAACATACGCGATGGTCTTATTAAAACAGGGTGGAAATGCAAAACCTAGGAAAGGAGATCAAGGAACCAAATTAAATTCTGAAAAAGAGGATGTCGCAATCAAACCTTGCAAGGGGGCAAGGAGTGCAGGAGGATCAAAGATAGGACGCATCCATATTTTGGCTGATGGTGAAGCTGAGGGACACAGTGGGCGTTAAATCCATCCCCTGTTTACAGGAGCAAGGCATTGCCATATGGTCATCCCAGTTTGTTGATACCCAGGTGATCAGATGCCCCAGCCGATGAGGCACCGCAGCGTCCATTGGGAGGGTCATCTCAAGGATCTGCTCTCGCCCATGCCAGAGGAAAACATGGAAGAGAAGCTTAACCAAAACCCAGCCGGCACGCGCTGACAATCAGCGACACCTCCTCGCCCACGTGGATCTATCGCCCTCTCATCTTTGCCGCTGATCATGGGAGTGCGAAAGGAAATTGAAAAGGTTGGTGATTTTCTGGTGAAGGACGGAGGAGAGGGCGTCGGCTGTGGGTGAGGGAGATGGAAGGCAAGCAGCGCGGATGGCGATGCCGCAACGCCACCTGTGGACCTGAATCAACGACAGAGTTACGATTTTGCTATGGGAATAGTGGCCCTCACAGCGTCAGCCCAGTCGGTTGCCCATTCTGGAGCAGAAGATGATCCGCGGCCCATGAGCCCACTGACCAATCCCTCAAAAAATGTGCCCGACCAAGGAATCTAACGGCAATGAATGCCTAAAATAGCCGATCCAGTGAACGAAATTACTAGTGCCCTGAGATGCTTGTATTAGTGCTCGGTTATAATATATCTAAATTGTGAAGATGTAAATGAGCATACCACTACTGAGAGGTTTTAGACTGTGCCAAGGGCACCCAGCTCTTCAGTTGTGCTAGTTGCAAACACGAGGCCTACTCACTCTGCACCTGCCGCCACTGCTCCAGTGCCACCTCCAGTGTCTACACCACCAGTGCAACATACTTCAATAGAATCCTTCACAAAGGCAATTCTTCCAACGCCATCTACGCAAACCCGAGCCACAAGCCAGAAGACCCCTTCAGGAGTTCCGAAGAATCGTGCCTAGAGAGACGTATAGCGCTATACTTTTTCGAGCTTTTTGGTAAGTTGTCGCCAAAGAGGAAGGAAATGTATAGATCATAGGCTTCAAGGGAGAGTGTCTTGTTCTTTTGCTTGTTGGTTTTCATTGCCCGTTGCTACAATGTCCATTTGTTTTGTGCTACTTGGTTGTTTTTATGCTTGTGAATACTATGTTTCATTGTGTGGTTGATCATACTATGCTTAATGTGTGATTTCTGGTTATCTCTATGATTGTTTGTATGATCATTCACTTATTTAGTGGGTGATGCATGCATGTTATTTCACTCATATCATTTGTGCGTTCCATTAAGATGTATGTGACATGGAAGAGTGAACCATGATCCTTATCGATTGTGCATGGCATTCAAACGCAATTTTTTTAGAGTTGCTCTTACGAGATCTGCTAGTCTTCTTTGTTGGAACTTCTACTTCCCAAGTCATAGCTATGAATAAACTAGAGCTCCAACTTGCAAACGCGTGCACCGGCCACGGGACACTAACCGGCTTACATATATTTTGCTCCGACTTGCAACTGCTCAAATAAGTGCTTGTTTTCATACATGTAGAAAACAACTAAGTTGATCAGTCGTGCAACGCCTAGAGGTTGGGCGCTGCACTGTATAGTATAGGTCCCAACTCTTAGGCACTACATGCTGACTTAACAATTTTCATTTAACCGGGGTGGCACGCTGCTCAGGCGTGTAGCGCCGATGCTACACAAAAGGGTCAGCAGAGTGAAATTGTTTCGCCCATAGTTCACTTTGTGAAATAGTTGTGTCCTGAGGTTATTTTTGTCCATTTCGCCATCAGCGATTGATCTCGCTGAGGCAGTGGGGGGCGAGCAGGGGCCAGACCCGCCCCTATGGTTCGACCACCCCCCATTTTTTAGGAAGCCCCCAACTTTTTTGAGAGGTAAAGTACCCCTCCAGGCAGTAATTTACAAGATTTCTAGGGTTACACAAGCCCTATGGCGGATCCAGTAGCCAAACAAACTGGCCAACATTATTCCTAAGTGATGATCGAGTAAGCCTATGAACTTACGAAGTTTGAAGTTTGTTTCTCATGACAAAAAACAATGCCATCCACATGCGCACCTCTGGCCTTAATCTCCTGTATGATGTGATAATATACTGGTCTAGAGTCCTCATTCATGGTATTGATCACGCTAAGGCAATCGGGGGCTACCTTGACTATTCGAGTAAGCAAGTCGTCTGCCAACGAGAGAGCCTCCCTTATCGCAAGAGCTTCAGCGGTTAATGCATCTGAAATTCCTGTGAAAACAACAGAAGCAGCTCCCAAGAATTCACGTTCACAGCTTCATGCTACAGCCACAACGACTACCTCATCGTCATGTTTTCTCAAGGCTCCATCCATGTTTATCTTCATCCAGCCGACCGGCGAGGGGATCCATTGCTGGACATTGGTCTCCACTTGTCTTGCTTGTACCTTTGTCTTCATCTTGCTCTGTACCACTCCTAATTCTTCCATGAAACTCTTGATGAAGCAGTGAATAGATAATGGACTTTGGAATAGATTTTCATGAATTACCTTCCACCTTGCGTGCCAGATAGCCCATAGGGTGACAAAGGGTCAAAAATCCAGTCCCTTGTATTCCCTTGCTATGTCATGGAGACATGTTCCTGAACCTCCTCTGATGCCAAAGCCCAAACGCATTTAGCCATCGTACACTCAACCAAAGAATGCTTCCATGAGTCTTCTTATCCACACACTGTGCATTTATTCTTCCTCGGCCATATTATGTGTTTAAGAACGTCACCTTTTTTCCGAGTAGTTAAACCCAAAATGAGAGGCTCCTACTGTTGTTTCATTAAATGGAATATTTACAAGAATTTACAATGCCATGTAGGCAAAAGGAAGCAAGAAATCCTATAAAACTTAAGGGGAAGAAACACACACACACACACACACACACACACACACACACACACACACACACACAGAGAGAGAGAGAGAGAGTGAGAGGCTAAGAAGCCTTCCAAAATGGAAAACATGTCAGGTGTTACTCTAAACCTTAGTATTTCCACATCAGCTTTGAACATTCTAAGCCGGTTTGAATGAGAGGCTGATGCCCCATAAAAAAACCTTATTTATCCACTTCCAAATATTCCATGCAGCCAAAATGGTGATATCCTTGGACATGGGTCTATGCCAAGTCCCTCTGGTTTGATCCATCATATGCTGTGTTGTCAACTCAGTGTTCCAGCGGATACCAAATGTGTCCCAACATCTGGTCAAAAAATCACACTCGTAGTATAAGTATTTATTAGTTTCCAAAGCGCCAGATGGACATAGAAGACATGAATAATCTTCTCCAATGAAGAAATGCCTTCGGAGTAACATGTCTCTGGTGTTAACTCTATCCATGTACATCAGCCATGCAAACACCTTATGACGTAAGATGCATTTTGATTTCCAAATTGTGGTCATGTATGAGGGTGCAGTCACGTTCCTGAAAAGGAATTTATAGAACTTTCATGGCTTGTAATGAACATCTCCCCAACATAGGATCCAATCATTTATCTCTAGAGGTTCCAGAGATAGCCCACGACCACCTGAGCCATGTCATCCAACTCTGCTTTAGCTTCCAGGGATAGCGGCAGATCAAAGTGGGCTTCTGGTGTTGGGTTACTATAGAATTCAGCAATGGACATCGCTCGTCCATCATCACTAGTAGGGAGAGAGTGCTTCGCTAGCCTCTAGAGAAACACTTTTACTTTGGATGGAACTTCGATTGCTAAAGGAAGTCCATAGTTTTTTTTTACCTTTTTTGTATCAGACGACGCAACTGAGCCCTCCAGCCAAGCTTCCCTAGTTGTCTTGGTATGCGCAAGCATCTTGTATGCTGATCAAATTGTAAAAATTCCTTTGCGGTCATAGTGCCAAGCCTAGTATTCCTGTTGGTTCCTGGTTGACAAAGGAGGTTCAAGATCGCCTCCACGTCTATTGGCAGGAAACACTGCTTAAGCTTCTCGCAGTTCCATGTTGATGTCATACGAACAATGAACTCGCTCACCCTGGCAGGGGCATGCGTCACCAGGCAAGCAATAGGTCGTATTCTTCCATCTCGAGGCAACCAGTTATCATTCCATGGATCGGTAGCCCCCCAACTAATTGCAGCGGGGACTAGGGCTTAATTATCTGGCCATAAGGCTATTAGCAAATATATGTATGGGCTAAACTTTTGTCAAGTCCAAACTAAGCACCCCACATGCCATTAAACTATGTTAGCCTCCTTAATCGACCCCATCTCCTCTCCTTTTTGTTGCTGATTAGGAAAATGTTTAAAAACAACCAGATGATTTCCGGAGGAAATAAGTCGTATCGCTCGCGTGACACGAGTCCTCTTTGGGCCATGCACTGTGTCGCTGCCTTATCATTATCCCCAGCGTCAAGGCTAGCCGCTCATTCCCTTTCCTCTTCCCGTGAGATCTCTATTCATGTCTCATCTTCTAGCTCTCTCAGACAATGAACAATCTTCTGCTTTGCTATCGGCCCTCATCGGAGCAGCTGTGGGGCGGCTTGCAGCAGCGGTCGGCAATTTGTATCGCACCCGCATCGACCTTAGCTCCCTGCACCGGCGAACTGCATCATCCATATTGACCTGCAGCTCGCCTGCGCTAGCTTGGTGCAGCCGATGTTTGTGAGCGCGATGGTGTTGCGAGGGAGTGCCAGCTGTTGGTAAAGCACGCTGATGCAGCGTATCCGGTGGCGTGGGAACGTCTCTATCTTCTTGTTGATGTCGGCGACGCTGCAATGAAGCAAGGGGCGCTGATGCCAACGGCGCGACAAGTTGAGGACGGCGACGCTTCCATGAAGTAGCGCTGCTGCCGGGGATGCAATGGAGCACGGCCGGAGTTTCACCGGAGCTTCGCTGGAGCCGTCAGAGCTGCATTGGAGCTCCATTGGTGCTGCTATGGAGCTCAGCCAGAATTGCAATGGAGCTTCGCCGGAGCGTTGGTGCTGCATTGGAGCTCCGTTGGTGCTGCTATGGAGCCCGGTCGGAGTTGTAATGGAGCTTCGCCGGAGCATTGGTGCTGCATTGGAGCTCCGTTGGTGCTTCTATGGAGCTCGACCGGAATTGCCATGGAGCTTCGCCGGTGTGTTGGTGCTGCTTTGGAACTCCGTAGGGTTCCAATGGAGCTCACCGGACATCGTCGGTGCTGCGCTGGAGCTCCACACGGCGCTGTAATGGCGCTGCATTGAAAGGTCGTTGTTGCCTGCTGTGATCCAACAACCCCCATCACGCTGATCGGATGGCTAAACAAGCGAGAAATCATACGGCTGATTTGTAGCAGCCACCTTCTGATTAAGGGAGGGCATCTTTGCCCGGGGAATATTTGGGAACCGCATGGTATGATTGTTGCTTGCCAAGCTAGTCTCTAGGGCAAATCAGTGGTCTACTTGCAGCAATTTTTGGCAGTAGGTTGTTGGGTCAAAAGAAGGTTTGAGAGTTGGACTCGATTTGAAAGTCCAACTCGTATTTCCGAGTTTAAGTTAAGTGGCGTTTGTTGCAAAAAAATGAATACGGAATTGTCATGCTTACCAATTGCCAGCCCGTGTGTATATAAATTATCACAGAAAACGTTCATTTGTCATTAGTAAATCCCCAACATCGAGGACTTATCGGTGTCCCAATTTTCGGGCCTCTTTGATTTATAGGATTTCCAAAAACGCAGGAATAGAAGAAACGTGGGATTGGGGTGGCATGTCATCTTGAATCCTACATGATTGTATGAGTGTTTGATCGTGCACAGGGAAAATGTAGGATTCTTTCAAAGAGGTATGAGTGGATGAAAATTTTCCTATGAAATCTAGTGCAAATGAATTATATGAAAAAGTTCCTATGGTTTACAATTCTATGAATCAAACAACCCACATAAGAAAAAAATCCTAAGGCCTTGTTCAAAACGCGGGTAAGAAAAACATAGGAATGGTGTAAACCGTAGGAATGGGAAAGGAAAACACGTGTAAAACATAGGTTTGGAAAAAGTAGGAAAACTTTCGGTTGCTAGCGTTTGGGACACAGGAGACTAATATAGAAAACCTACATGCGCCGTACAGTACATCAGCAGTAATCTGGAGCTAAAATACAAGGGAGTACCTAGAACTCATCTAGATGAGATATAATTTGGTTTCATTCACTTTGAAAACAAGAACAGATACAACACACGTCAGCACACACGCATCTTATAGCATCACATGCAATGGCTATAAAAGGTGAATGAGACCAAATTATATCTCATCTAGCTGAGTTCTAGCAATCTGAAAATACAAACCTACTCCCTCCATTCCTAAATATAAGTCTTTATAGTAATTTCAACTAGTGACTACATACGAAAAAAATGAGTGAATCTACACTCTAAAATATGTCTATATGCGTCCGTATGTGGTAGTATTTGAAATCTCAAAAAAGACTTACGGGAACAGAGGGAGTACATTGCAGTTATAGGCAGATTCTGTCTGGCAGAAAGACAGCAAGTCCAGTGCTGCAGTGTTGCGTCGGGCTTACGCGAAAAAAATGAAGTTCCGGTGGATGTTTGGGTTCCTGTGAAATCAGAGGAAGTGGGGGCCTTTCCTTTGATTTACTGTTCAAGTTTCGGTGTGTACCGAACGCTGCTATAGGGGAAAAACTGCAGGAACTCAAATCCTTCACTTTTCCAACGGTTTTCCTTTGAACTGAATAGGGCCTAAGGATTAGAATCCTTCAAAATTCCTTTAAGAATTCTTTGAATCAAAAAAGCCCTTATTCAATTCTTCATTTGCATAACCAGGGAGACAGACATCATGGGCAGCGAAGGGTCCAAAATCTGTGGTGTCGCGTGGCCCCCTCGCCGCAGCTCCCCTGGTCCGCGATCGCTCCATCGTGCGGACGCCCGCGTGAACGGAAGCGCGTACGGGTGGCACAAACCCGTGCAAAAGGTTAGCCAACGCACGCGCCGGCACGATGATCTCGCAATTAAATTTACCCATATTATCGTAGAATTGTCACGTCAGATGTCCTAGTGTGAGGACTTAGTCCTGGAGCCATCGCAACGAGATTAGCTTAAAGGGGTTAAACTGGACAAAGGACACAGGGAGTTTATACTGGTTCGGCCCCTTGCGGTGAAGGTAAAAGCCTACGATCCAGTTGTGGTGGAATTGATGGGGGTTCGATGACCAGGGAGCAAATCCGCTTTGTCTGGCTCTCGAGTTGTTGTTTCTTGTCCCTGAACCGCCGCCGGGTCGTCCCTTTATATACCCAGGTTGACGCCCGGTGGTTTACAAAATCCCGGTCGACTCATATACGTGTATGGCTTGGTTTCTACCCTTTCCTACCTTACAACACAAGTTACATAGTATATAGCGGTTTATGTCTACGGGCCCTAACCCGCCTTTGGGCCCTGGGCCTTTAAATCTCTATAGTAAAGCACCATACTCCTTGTCTTCATGGGCTTCAATATAGATAACTCATTATGGGTATAATCCGGCCCCACCTGGGCGGTTTATACTCAACAGTTATAGCCCCAACATTAGGCCCCAGATTGATTTGAACCTGTTCATGTCAATCTTCAACATTAGGAAAATTCCTTCTTCAACACCTTCGCGTAAGCCTTGTAATCCGCCATGACGTCATCTTCCAATATTATAGTAAATCGCCATGACTCACCTGTTTATTAAAAAACCATACATACCTCCCCTTTATTAATGAGCCTCCAAAAATCGAGGCGACAGCTTTGTCACATATCCATTTTTTGGGCTCCTTGATTCTCATGCCTGTCGCTTATCCCTTCGCCTTATAAATAAAGCTGAGGGTCATTTTTACCTTCCCCCTCATGCCTCTTTACTTCTTCTTCCTCCTCGCGTCGACCTAGCGTTCAAGCTCAGCCGTCGCCAAGTCTTTGTCCTCGACCTCAACTCTGGCCGCTCCATCACCCTGAGCTTACCAGAGAATCACGGTGCCTCTCCACTGCTTCTGTGACACCGGTAAGTCTTCTTTCCTTCCACACTAGATCTGTCATTAGGGTTTCTGTATCCATCGGTGTTCATCAGTGTTCACCATTATTCATTTCTGCGCAACAGTTCTTGATTTAGACCTTGATATTTATCCTGTATAGAGACAACCATGATTCTTCCTCTCCATTAGTGCATCTCATTTAAGTAGAAACCCCCATCTGGATCCTTCAACTGTTCCAATGCCAGAACATTTAACCCTGAATATTTTTCCATTTTCTGACACACGGTAGATCCAAATTTGTAATGTTAATTTGTGAACCCTGTTTTTCCATCACTTAGTTATTTCTGATCTATACCTCCATACCAATGTAGGCGGTTTAACTTTTAGAAAATTATAACCTGCTAGGTACCATTAGCCCTCTCTTAAACCACCGATTCGTCATTTCTATAACCCTACCAATGTTAGAATCCATTTTAATACGTATATATGCCTGAACGTCTTCTCCCTATGACCTTGCGACCCATTATACTTGTTAGTCATGAATCTTAAACCGACATTGATCTTTTTCGAGCTTTTCATTGAAATGGCCAAACAATTTTATGCTTGCAACTAGGTTCCTTCCCGGGTTACGGAAGAGCAGCTGAACGGGTGTGTTGCAACCGGCGCTTTAGCGAGTGAAGAAATCATTGATTGGAGGTTCCCCGGTCCAGAAAATCCTCCTGAGCCCAAGGATGGAAAGGTGATTGTGTGTGCTGATCATCTGAGTCGAGGATTTAGCCCTCCCGGATCAAAATTCTTCCGTGACGTGCTTGCTAGCTTCCAACTCCACCCTCAAGACATTGGACCGAACTCCGTGTCCAATATTTGCAATTTTCAAGTATTTTGTGAGGCGTATCTGCAAGAAGAGCCTATTGTTGAATTATTCAGAGACTTCTTTTACTTAAACCGCCGGACTGAATTTACGGATGGACCCAATACTGAACTCGGCGGAGTTTCAATTCACAAAAGGAAAGATGTTAGTTTCCCTCATGCCAAGCATCATAGCCACCCCAAAGACTGGAATCAGACTTGGTTTTACTGCCGAAACACAGCTCTAGATGACGAAAATCCTCTGCCGGGTTACCGTACTCACCGGCTTACCAATACACATCCATTTCCCCAACGACTAATTGTAAAGGAATGAGCTAAGTATGCACCACAACTTTCAAAGCTCCGAGCCTTTATGGCGAATGGTTTAACTCGCATCGACTTTGTCCGTTGTTGGGTCTCTTGGAGTATCTTGCCCTTAAGCCGTCGCCCCGGTTTAATGTGTGAGTACACATGGGATGTCAAAGATCCTCAGCGGCACATTGATATTCAGCTAAATGACGAGGAGATTACTGAAGCTGTCAAGAAAATGTTAGATGAACCGGTGTCTGAGTGCAGGCTTAGTCCTTTCTGTGTTTCCAATAAACCGCCAGCTGTAAGAATTGCATCATTCTTGTCATAATCCAACCCTTCTTAAATATTTCTTTATAACTTGTTGTCCATCTTTGCAGGGTGATGATCTGTTCTGGAAGAGGAAGCCGCACGATAAACCGGCGAAGCCGCAGGATAAACCGGTGAAAGTGCCTCGCACTAAGACCAAAGTTTCAAAGAAATTTGCGAAGAAGAAAACTGCCGAGTCCCCTGATCTGCCCAATGGTGAAGAGCTTGATGATCCGGAGACAGAGGTAGAACTTGATTCTCTTGGTTATTTTTTCATACACCACATTGACAATGATCATTATCAGGATGATGTGGAGGCTAGCCGTGCTGGTGATGTAGAGGTAATTATTCTTTCTTCCGACTCAGATCCTTTGCCAACACCAAAAACCCATCAAGCAGTCCGGAAAGTAAGATTTTCACACGCTCTAACTTATTTGGATCCGCACTTTATTTTGAAGACACAGCAGCATGAAGCTCGCCGCACAACTCGGCATAGCAGCCAAGTGGTTACTTCCTCCGGTTTACCGAACACTCCGGTTCGTAAACGCCGCCAAGAGGTCTCTTGTACTTCTGATACACCTTGTCCCAGGGCGGGTTATTTCCGATATCCTCTTAATCCGTCTGACTCGAATTACCAGGGAACCTCCCATTCATCTTCTGGCGAATCAACAGGGTCGAAGCTTCCAACCCTTAAATCGGTTCCTGGGTGAGCAGATTTCACTAACCCGTCATACCTTCATATTTTTGATACTTGCACCGTTCTGATGCATACTTATTATTTTCTAGGGACAAAGCCAGAGCCAGCAAGAAGGCCAAAGTGAACCAACCGGCTGAAGACCCCATTCGGGATGAAACGGAAAAAACTCCCGAACCGTCACACCCAGATGTTGACAATATTCCTGACGGCATGTCGTTGCCACATCAAGCAACTGAAGCTGAGCACATGGATATTGATTCATCAGCTCATACTAATGATCCGCCAAGCCCGGCTAAAGGTGCTGATGACGAGGTTGTCGTTACTGGTATTGGTTACACCTCCCCTGGCAATCCTATCGCTTTATCAAAGCATAGTGCCAAGGAAGAACTTTCTGCTACAGACAAGGGCAAGTGGATAACAGATTTATCAAGCTATTCCCACCTCAACGCCCAAGACATTCATTCTGGATTCTTAAACTGCTTGTACACAAGCCGCGACTATGAAGCCGGTTTAGTGGGCCTGATGAAGGAGCGGTATGAGGTAAATATCACTCACTCTACATAAGTTATCTTTCCTTATGACCGGCTTAGACTATCAATTCCAGTAGCCCCCAAGGGCCGGTTCATAATATTAATGTGAATCAGGACTTATAGCAGAACAATATTTAATTTTGCTTGCGTCGCCCCCAGGGACAGTTTATACCTTTAGGATGAACCGGTACCTTTCTGTCACGAAGCTTCCAAAATTCTTGATAATCATCTTTGTAATCCGATTGAGGAGGAAAAAACCATAACCTTGACTTGAGCAAATATGCATTAGGCCCCAAGTGCCAAGTGTATAACTTGTTATGTGCCTGGGACTTAATATGATAGTTGATAAGAAGCAATATGCATTAGCCCTCAAATGCCAAGTGTATAACTTGTTATGTGCTTGGGACTTCAAATATGCACTACCAACTTATTAAATGTCTCTTCCAGGCTGACCTGAGCAAAAAGGAATCTCAAATCGCCGACCTTCAAGAAAATATCAAGTCCCAGCAGGCAGAAAGTTCCAAGGCTAAAGAAGAGCTGACCAGCGCTTTAACAGCCATGGAACTACTGAAGGACAACTTTAAAAATGAACGGGGAGGATGGGATGCTGAAAAAGCAACTTGCTAAAGCGGGCGGAGGATGCTGAGGCAGCCCTTAATCCGGTAGTAGAAGAACTGACTGGCTTGAAATGGCAAATCAATGCTATGACCACTGATGTCTTCGGTAAATATCCTCTTCATAAGCTTGAAATAAGCAACATCCATAAAACTACCGGTTTACTAATATGTTGACCATTGCAGGTAGCCGTGTTACTCATCTTGGCTCAGATATGCGCAAAAAACTGAAGGCTGCTTATACACTGATAGAGCAATTATATATCGGCGTTCAACGGGTCATCTGCACAGCTTCACATAATAAACCTCCCTCAACTTTAATCAAGGAAACGTTGGAAAAATTATCTATGATGCCTGCCCGACTTGAGGAATTGAAGAAATCAGCTGCTAGGGCCGGTGCTTTTACTGCATTGACTCAGGCCAAGGCATGGATATCTAACCTCGATCCGGAAGATATTGGAAACGGCTATCCAAGCCAAAAAGAGAACGGGTCAGATTTTGATAATGACGACCTCAGGGCCCTGACAAGGGAAATGCGTCCACTGGCAAGCAAACTTGCTGAAGACACTGATTTGTCATTTTACCAGACAATCTATGATGCCAACAACAAACGGGTTAATGCACCGACTTATGATGTGCAAGATCTTATCCCGCCAATCCGTAAGCATACCTATGCCCCGGATGTTGAACCACCCACCCTTATAAGTGATGAGGCTGTCTTCCAAGCCTTAACTGGGATTGACTGGGCAACCATTGACTTCCAGCCACCGAGTGGAGAGGAGGAGGATGAACCGACACAGGATGATCAACAGCCTTCAAGTCAGCCTGGTGAAGAATCATGATCCAGAGGCCGGTTTAGCTTCTGCACACTTCAATCCGTGTGATAAACAATTATACTTTTTGGGCATCAAAGCGCCTTGTAATAGGCTAGTTTAAACACTTGGTCTGCTATGCCATCGTGCATATTCACTTTGCATAATACTGTTAATCCGTCATGATTATGCTATGTCTGCTTATGATCCTTAGCAGCTTTATTCAATCTTGTTTTTGCATGCAACAAGTTTAAAGTTTCCTCGCGGTTTATCGTCGGACGGGTCATAACACCCAACATAAAACCAGCATTTATAATCAAGGTTGTACTTTTAAGAAAACATGAAATATATCATACCTGTGACATTGAATCACATTGTTGGTTTACCAACTTACTGTAGTAAGGGTGATAACCCAATTTTTGGGTACTGACAACTGCCCCCATGTTTGCCGGTTTATAATGAAACCGTGCGGGGTTGTAATAAACACCGGATTATTCGTATATCATATTGGTGACTTGTAGTCGAAGCCAGACCGGGTCAACAAACACCAGATTATAACTGATCGTGCCCTGACAACTTATAGTTGAAAGTCAAGCCGGGTCAATTGACACCGGTCATCTTGTAGTTTTGTAGTTAGCAACTCAAAAACCAGACCGGGTCAGCAAATACCGGTTTGAACGTAAACCTCATCAAGATAAACTGCTAAAAGAAAGATTTGAGAAGAAAACATGCAAAAAGGCGAGGCTTTTCATGGGCTGCTAGGCCACTGAGTTAAACCATTTTACAAAGCCTTATAAGATGGACCTCACATTAACCAATCGTCATTTTAACTATGACAAGTTCAGGGTCTTTATAAGATTGACTTGTCACACGTTTCACAGGTCTTACCAAGATTACCTGGGTGGAGTGACTTACTTAGAAAGGCAGGATAACCCGGGGTTTTAGGTGAATACACCTGGCTTCCAAGCCTGACTTTTATAGCCTATTACAAGGTTATAGACTCTTTGTTCTTGTAGACGCAAAGAGCCCCCGAGCAATATTTTGAGCTGTGCTCAATGGGCGCTTATGTTTGAATTGTGCTTTGCAACAAACTCTCTTTGGCTCCTTATAATATTGGTTATGAAGCCCCCAAGCTTTTTTGTGGCTTTATAAGCCGGATTAATAGACAATCAAAAATCTGCTTTATAAACAGAAGCCCCCATGTAACCAAAAAACTTTTAAGGAAGAACGGCAGAGGCCGCACTTTAGCAGGGATGCCGATTTATTATTATAATATATACATTGTCAAAAATATGTTCATAATAGGAGCCTATGGCTCAGGTGTAGTAAGGCCGAAGATGAGCAATATTCCATGGCCGGCGGATCTCCTCCTTCGATTTTGTGTGAGTCTTTGTGCTCTAGAACATCGATAAGGTAGTATGACCCGTTGTTCAGATTCTTGCTGACCACAAAGGGTCCTTCCCAAGGTGGGTGTCGGTGTCAAAACCGGCAGATCTCAGGTAGGGGGTCCTGAACTGTGCGTCTAGGCGGATGGTAACAGGAGACAAGGGACACGATGTTTTTACCCAGGTTCGGGCCCTCTCGATGGAGGTAAAACCCTACTCCTGCTTGATTAATATTGATGATATGGGTAGTACAAGAGTAGATCTACCACGAGATCAGAGAGACTAAACCCTAGAAGCTAGCCTATGGTATGATTGTTGTTCGTCCTACGGACTAAAACCCTCCGGTTTATATAGACATCGAAGAGGGCTAGGGTTACACAGAGTCGGTTACAATGGGAGGAGATCTACATATCCGTATCGCCAAGCTTGCCTTCCACGCCAAGGAAAGTCCCATCCGAACATGGGACGAAGTCTTCAATCTTGTATCTTCATAGTCCAGGAGTCCGGCCAAAGTATATAGTCCAGCTATCCAGACACCCCCTAATCCGAGACTCCCTCAGTAGCCCCCGAACTAGGCTTCAATGACGATGAGTCCGGCGCGCAAATTTGTCTTCGGCATTGCAAGGCGGGTTCTTCTCCAAATCCCATATACCCGTTGAATAATGTCCGGCTTCTGGTGAATGTTGCGCTCCTTGGCTTCTGCGCCCAATAATGGCCATATTCCACGTGTCAAGCGAATGCGAAAAGACAGGGTGTTTTTTTCATTTACCCCCTAGATGCGCAAATGGGCCGCCTATAAAAGAGACAGGCATTTAGATCCGAATCACACCATCTTCCCCCCACGAGCATTCATCGGAGCGCATTCGACAGAGATCCATTCCATCATGGCCGGTCGAGCAGCTCCTCCTCTCGCCCCCCAGCCCTCAGCCAGGAGATTGGGAGAGGTGTTCCGTCCCGCACAACGAGCTAGTGGCACTCCAAGCCAAGGGGCTTATCCCCCCAGCTTACATGGTCCCGGTTCGAGCCGGGCTTGCCACCTATAACAGCGGAGAGCAAGCGGAGAGCGTCCCCAATCCCTCCAAAGGAGAGAGGGTATGCCTTGTCCTTTATTTGATAAGAGGGCTCAGATTTCCAATTCATCCGTTTCTCCGGGGGCTCCTGGAGTTCTATGGCCTCCAGTTGCACCACCTTACGCCTGCCTCCATATTGCATATTGCGGGCTTCGTAGCCCTTTGCGAGCTGTTTTTGGGCATCGAGGCCCATTTCGCACTGTGGAAGAAGTTGTTCTGCCTCGTGCCCCGTTCTCAGGAGGGGTCGATATATCAAGTGGGCGGAGCCGAACTATGGCGCATCGCTGGGACCGGATATCTATCCGGAACCCCAAAGAAGGCGTCCGAAGACTAGCCTTCAGAAAGGTTTTATATAGAAGACGTCCCCCTGCCGGACCCTGTTCGGATCAGCCTCCCTGAGTTCGACAATGCTCTTCTGAAGAAGCACCTAAGCTGGCGTCCATGGAGCCCTCAGAAGGAAAATGACAAGGACGTCCTTTACCTGATGAACCGGATAAGGTTGTTAGCTCATTCCGGACTGACCATGATCGAGGTCATGGCCACATGCATTATGCGGGGGGTGCAGCCGCTTCAGTACAGAGGCCACCCCATGTGGGATTTCAACGAGGAGGACGACGTCACCCGGTGCGGCCGTAAGGGGCCGGAATCGACCGCCGCTCTAATAAAGATCTTATCCGCTTTGTACAACGGAGAAGAGGAGGAATTCCTCCGCGTCAACCCACGGGGCGGATTTTCTATGTACAATCCTCCAAGCTGGGTAAGCGAACACTTTCACTTGCCCATCCGTTTTATATTCCCATAGTTAAGTACTTAGTCTAGCAATTTCAACGCAGGAGCTACGCCAAGGACCACAACCCTCCTCCACAACCCGAGGACCCGGAACGGTCCCTCGACCCGGACTCCCAAGAGGGCCCGGACTTATGTGTGGAGTTGATCGATGGGGTGTTTCATCAATTGAGCAAGGACAACACCTTAGTGGCCATTACGGCTAATTATCCCGGACTACTTCCAGCCTCCCAAGTAACCGAGACCAAAGTCCCAGTACCTTTTAGATGATCCACCCATGCTTATTTTTTATGACCGTATATCGATGGCGTTTTGCAGGTGAAGTCCTTGAGGCGGAGGGCTGAGCCTGCGGCGGCTAGCCAACAAGGGGCATCAAGGCCTAGCAGGCTGAAAAGAAGTGCGGTCCGGATTGAGACGCCGGCGCAACGGTATGGCGTGCCATTTTATTCCCAGGTTGTATTCCCTCAAGGCATACTAACACTCATGCTTTTTCCAGGAAGAAGAGCGCTCGCCGGACTATATCCGGAGAGGTTGCCAATCGCGCCTCTACTGGCCAGGCTCCAAGGCCGAGTCCGGAAGCGGAGGCGGACACGAGGTGCGCACCGGACGCTCCTCCGACAGAGGATGCGGACGGGCTGTCTGCCACCAATTCCGAGGTGGAGAGTGCCATGAACCACAGGCGTCGTCGGACAATTCTTTGTGACGCTTGTTTCTCCCAGGAGGCATTGGATGCCTTTAATACGGGAGATGCGTACCTCCGTGCCGCTCAAAATAGTCTATCCAGAGCCACAGAGCAGTATGTAAAAGACATACGGGTGAGAAAAATTGATGGTTATATATGCTAGTAGCCCCCGAGACTTGAAACAGTTAGAACAACTGATTTCAGGATCATTTGTTATGCAGGATCTTACAGAAAAGAATACCCAACTGTCCCAGGAGCTGGAAGAGTGCAAGGCCCAACTTGAGGCCGCACTAGCCGCGACAGGGGAGGCCAAGGAGACCCCCTCTGGTAATATATGCTTCGAAAGATAAGTATGTTGAAAAGTGTGGCATGCTTGCAAATCTGACAATAACATTGCCGATGGCGCCGGAGTAGATCCGGACAAGCAACAACTCTTGCGCCGGTTAAAGGCCGGCGAGAGCGTGCTTACGAGGGTGAGGCAAGAGAAGAATAAGCTCCAAGATGCCAACACCCAGCTGGGCGAGGAATTAAAAGATGTTCGTGCTCAGCTGTCGGACTCCGTGAAGGAGAATCGACGACTTCAACGAGGCATTTTTAGTAAGTGCTTGAATGAACTACGAAAAAAAGGGTTCGGCAAGGAAGTCGATTGACAGAGTTATGTCTGTAGGTCTGCTAACAGGTCGACCTGCTAAGGAAATGCCCGGTTCTACGGGTGACCTTCTTCCTGAGCTCTCACAACTGCATGAACAAGTTTGGCAGGTGATGCAAGGCGTCGCCCAGGCTTTGTGGCCATCCGTCTCCATGCCCGAAAGCCTTGGAGAGCTTGCAGAGAAGCTGAAGGGAGCACGTCGGTGCTTCCGATTATGGAAGATATCGGCCTGCCGTCAAGGCGCCAGGGAGGCCTGGGCCATGGTGAAGACGCGGTACATGAAGGCTGACCCAAACCACATGGCCGAGGTCGGACCTGTGGGGCCCGATGGGAAGGAGATCCCTGTCAGTTTAGTGTACGGCCAGGTAGAGTTGGCCGCCAAATATTCCCAACAGGACTGTAAACTAGACAGCCTGTTGGATGGTATTGAAGAGGAATATACCCAGTCAAATTGACTATGTAATTTAAAATGACATGTAAAATGCCTTCTAGCCGGATTGTAGATCGTTTGTCATGGCGGACCTTTTCGCTTCAACCTCGGGACCCGATAGTCCGGAGTGTGTCCGAATACCCTCTCGGTTATGTAAGAACCGGGGCATGCGTGGAGACCAGACGTAGGGGTCATTAGTGCTTGAATAGACAAGTGCCCAACTAGTTATGTTATATTACATGGTTAGTAAGAAACATCTTCCAGGGAGAATAGTTCCGTTAGGGGTTCCTTTCCCTGGGAAGCATGCCCTAAAGTGCATGTCCGGACTGCGAAAAAAGTAGAAAAACATCTGGGGGCAGATGAATAAACGAGTAAGAAATCATCTTTTAGTTCGCCGACCGAATATTCCCTTAAGAACACTAGCTTTCGGCTTCACCCAGTGTGAGGTACACATCCGGCTGACCCGGCAGTAACAATCGCAGAGGTGCTCCCTTTACCTCCTAGCCGAACAATCGGGAACGTAGGGGTAAGAACAGGAGCCAGGCAACCCAGCTTGGCCAAATCTTAAGTCATGTCGATGCATATAATGGTGAATAAAAGGTGCATGCGGAAGTGTGACACATGTGTTGGGCGTGAGACCCGTATAAACAAGCTTCTGTTAAAGAAGCCCTCAGGTATAATGAGCGCAGATAGCGCGTCAATTGTGTGTGAACAAGGCACGAACAAGCCCTTAAAGGCTGTAAGAGAAAAGGAGGGAGAAGGAGAGAAATATAAGGCAGTTAATGTGTAAAAAATGGATAGAGGAAGGAGACGAACACAGAGTCCGGCGCTAGGCGTAGAATCTTCGTAGACGGGCTGCGTTCCATGGGTTCGGCTCGAGTCGGTTATCCGATGCATTTCGCAGACGGTACGCTCCACCAGTCAGGACTTGGTCGATTATGAAGGGACCTTCCCATTTGGGCTTGAGTTTGTCCTTTTTATTGTCCGGCAGGCGTAGAACTAATTCGCCAACATTGTAAGTTTTGGCCCGTACTTCTCTGCTTTGATATCTTCGAGCATGCTGTTGATAGAATGCGGAACGGGCTTTTGCCACGTCGCGCTCCTCCTCCAAGGCGTCCAAACTGTCCTTCCGATCGAGTTCGGCTTCTCTTTCTTCGTACATGCGCACGCGAGGTGAGTCATGAATTATGTCGCAGGGCAGAACTGCCTCTACGCCGTATACCATAAAGAATGGTGTGAATGGTAGTGCGATTCGGCATGGTCCGCAGCCCCTAGAGTACGGAGTCGAGCTCCTCTACCCAGTGCGTGTTAGATTCCTTGAGGGACCGCACTAGTCTGGGTTTGATGCCGCTCATGATTAGACCATTTGCTCGCTCGACTTAACCGTTAGTTTGTGGGTGATAGACTGAAGCGTAGTCAAGCTTGATGCCCATGTTTTTGCCCCAGAGTTTTACCTCGTCGGCCATAAATTTCGTGTCGTTATCAGTGATGATGCTGTGGGGGAAGCCGTAACGGTGTACGATCCCTGATATGAAGTCTATCACCGGTCCAGATTCGGCTGTCTTAACAGGCTTGGCCTCTATCCATTTGGTGAATTTTTCAACCATGACCAGTAGGTATTTTCGCTTGTGGGTTCCTCCTTTAAGGGGTCCAACCATGTCAAGCCCCCAAACCGCGAATGGCCAGGTGATGGGTATAGTTTGGAGGGCGGTGTGTGGCATATGGCATTGGTTAGCAAATAATTGGCAATCGACGCATCATTGGACTAAGTCCTGAGCATCTGCCCGGGCCGTCGGCCAATAAAATCCAGTATGGAAGGCCTTGCTGACAAGGGCCGGGGCTTCGGTGTGGTGCCCGCCGAGTCCGGCATGAATTTCAGCCAGAAGGTTCCGCCCTTCCTCATCGGAGATACACCTTTGAAGGACTCCGGTGGTGCTTTTCTTATAAAGCTCTCCTTCATGGACTTTATAGGCTTTAGATCACCGCACTATGTAGCGTGCCTCGTTTTGGTCCTCGGGAAGTTCCTGCCTAGTTAAGTAGGCTAGGAATGGTTCTGTCCATGGGGCAATGACTGCCATTATTACATGGGCTGAGGATGTTACTTCGTTGGCAGAGCCTCCCGTTGTGTCAGAATGTTTGGTGTCAGGCGGTACGGCTGGGTCCGGGATGTTATTTCCAGATTCCCCTTCCCATTGTACGGATGGCTTGGATAGCCTTTCTAAGAAAATGTTGGGGGGACTGCATCGCGCTTTGCGCCGATGCGTGCCAAGACGTCTGCTGCCTGATTGTTTTCCCAGGCTATATGGTGAAATTCAAGCCCCTCGAACTGAACAGACATTTTTAGGACGGCGTTGCGATAAGCTGCCATTTTCGGATCCTTGGCATCAAAGTCTCTATTTATTTGGGATATCGCAAGGTTCGAATCCCCGCGCACCTCTAGGCGTTGGATGCCCATGGAGACTGCCATCCGGAGACCATGTAGAAGGGCCTCGTATTCGGCTGCATTGTTGGAGTCTGTATACATTATCTAGAGTACCTATTGAACTGTATCTCCTGTTGGGGATGTCAGAACGACGCCAGCCCCCAGACCCGCTAACATTTTGGAGCCGTTGAAGTGCATGATCCAGTTGGAATATGTGTCGTACTCTTTAGGGAGTTCGGCTTCAGTCTATTCGGCGACAAAGTCAGCCAAAACTTGCGACTTGATAGCTCGCCGTGGCTTATAGGTTATGTCGAACGGGAGGAGCTCAATGGCCCATTTGGCAATCTGGCCCGTCGCGTCGCGGTTGTTTATAATATCGTTAAGAGGTACTTCGGAGGCTACTGTTATCGAACACTCTTGAAAGTAGTGTCGCAGCTTCCGGGATGCCATAAACACCGCGTACGCTATCTTTTGATAATGCGGGTACCGTGACTTGCATGGAGTGAGGACAGTGGACACGTAGTAAACTGGTTTTTGAAGGGGGAATTTGTGTCCGTCCGTTTCTCGTTCGACGACGAGCACTGCGCTTACAACTTGATGAGTTGCCGCAATGTACAATAGCATTGGTTCGCCGATGTTAGGCGCGGCCAGGACCGGGTTTGTTGCCAATATGGCTTTTATTTCTTCGAGTCCGGTCGTGGCAGCATCCGTCCACTCGAAGTGTTCGGTGCACCGGAGGAGGCGATAAAGGGGTAATGCCTTTTCTCCCAAGCGGGAGATGAAGCGGCTTAGAGCCGCCACGCATCCAGTGAATTTTTGTATTTGTTTGAGGTCCTTTGGAATATCCAATTGTGACAAAGCTCGGATCTTGGCTGGATTTGCTTCAATTCCTCTATCAGATACAATGAAGCCCAAGAGCTTTCCAACTGGTACGCCGAAAGTGCATTTTTCTGGGTTAAGCTTGATGTCATATGCTCGGAGGTTATCGAATGTGAGCCTCAAGTCGTCTACTAGAGTTTCGACATGCTTGGTTTTGACGACCATGTCATTTACGTAGGCTTCCACTGTTTTGCCGATCTGGTTTGCCAGACATGTCTGAATCATGCGCTGATACATTGCGCCGACGTTTTTGAGCCCGAAGGGCATTGTGTTGAAGCAGAATGGGCCATACGGGGTGATGAATGCGGTTGCGGCTTGGTCTGGCTCTGCCATCTTAATTTGATGGTAGCCGGAGTATGCGTCGAGGAAACACAATGAATCGTGTCCTAGGGTAGCATTGATGATTTGAAGGATGCATGGGAGGGGGAAGGGATCCTTTGGGAAAGCCTTGTTGAGGTCCTTGAAATCGACGCACAGGCGCCGGGATTTGTCCTTCTTTGGTACCATCACGAGGTTTGCTAGCCAGTCTGGATGTTTTATATCTATGATGAATCCGGCCTCCAGCAGTTTGGCTAGCTCCTCTCCCATGGCTTGTCTCTTGGGTTCGGAGAAACGTCGAAGAGCCGGCTTGACAGGCTTGAATCCTTTTAGGATGTTTAGGCTGTGCTCGGCCAGCCTGCGTGGGATTCCTGGCATGTCTGAAGGGTGCCAGGCAAAAATGTCCCAATTTTCGTGTAGGAATTCTCGTAGTGCGGCGTCTACATCAGGGTTTAATTGCGCCCCGATGGAGGCCATTTTTGTAGGGTCCGTTGGATTGACTTGGAATTTGACTATTTCGTCCGCCGGTTTAAAAGAGGTGGACTTGGATCTTTTATCGAGTATCACGTCGTCCCTGTTCACCGTGGAGCGGAGCGCAGTCAGTTCTTCGGCCGCTAGGGCTTCGGATAGTGCCTCAAGGGCCAGTGCGGCTGTATTGTTTTCGTTGTGGAGTGCTATGTCCGGGTCACTAGCAAGAGTGATGATTCCGTTGGGTCCGGGCATTTTGAGCTTCATGTACCCGTAATGGGGTATAGCTTGAAAAATTGTGCATGCCTCTCGCCCTAACAGAGCGTGGTATCCGCTGCTGAACGGGGCCACTTGAAACGTGACCTCCTCGGACCTATAATTATCCGGCATGCTGAACACCACATCCAGTGTGATTTTTCCTGTACAGCACGCTTCCCGACTGGGGATTATTTCTCTAAAGGTTGTGTTGCTTCGCTCAATGCGGCTCCAGTCTATTTCCATTTTTCGAAGGGTTTCCTCATAAATGAGGTTCAATCCGCTGCCACCGTCCATGAGTACCTTGGTAAGTCGAAAGTCGTCCACTATTGGACCGAGGACCAATGCGGCTGGTGCTCGGGCTGTTCGGAATTTAGGTTCATCACTAGCATTAAAGGTAATAGCCGTGTCACTCCATGGGTTTATTGTTGCTACCTGGTAGACTTCGGTAAGGCTGCGGAGTGTTCATTTCCGCATATTGTTTGATGCGAAAGTCTCGAAGACTGTTGATACCATATTGGTATTCCTGGGCTGGTGCTCTGCGGATTCTGGAGTTAGAAGCTCCTCGCCACTTCTGGCCACCTGCCGGAGTATCCAACATGCTCTAAGGCTATGAGTTGGTGTGGCGCCCTCTGTACTATGAATTTTACAGGGTCCATTGAGCCATCCCTTCAGTACGGTTCCATACCCTGTAGAGGGTTTTTGCTTTTTGGTGTTTAGCCCAGGTGCCTGGCGATAATGCGCCCTTTTATTTCGGACTAGGGTTGTATTCAGGGCCGGATCGTCCCAGAATTTTATTTTGGTTTTCCGGACGCTTTCCATCGCACAGTATTTTCGTACTATGGATGCCAAATCAGCGAAGCGTGTAATTTCACGGCGACTTATGGCGTTGAGGATTCTGATGTCCGTGCAATTATTGCAGAAGAATGAAATTGCATCCTCCTCGCGGTAGTCCTCTATCCTGTTCATAACCAGGAGGAATCTGGCCCAGTAATGGTGTACTGTTTCTGTGGGCTCTTGCCGAATTTGGGATAGATCCCTTATATTTGGGTGGGCGGGTGGAGTTAAATCCAGAACCTCGCTCGATCTGAGGTTCAGGGGCCAAGGAGTTTCCGAACTCGGAAGCTTGGGTTCTTGGATGTTGTCCAATGAATCTAGCCCACAGCCTGACTTTAGGTTCAGGGCTTGAGTGACGTCCTCCCCTCCGCAGGTATCCGGCTTGGAGGGATCGGGAATCCGGACATATCTGGTCCTTAAGATGGGTGAATATTCGCCGCATTGTTCCTCCACCACTGCGACGTGGTGGGTGACCTGGGGAGAGTCAATCTCTCTCGGATCGGGTTTAAGCCCAATCTGATCGTAGTCTGTAGCGACTCCCAGGGCGGCAATGCGATCCAAGAGCTCGTTTAAGGAAGAGAGCTCCATCGGATCTAACTGCTCGGCGAGTTCCGAGTTGACGTGGAGATTGCTTTTGATGACCCGGGAAGTCATCGTCGGCGCGGCAGCCGAACAGGCGGTCATAAGAAAACCGCCTAGCCGGAGAGTTTGGCCGATAGCCAAAGCTCCTTTAGCAACAGCGCCGTCTTTAAAGACGGGATGCGGCATCCTTCCTGATGGTGACGGCACAGCGGAACTCTCAATGAAAGCACCAATGTCGGTGTCAAAACCGGCGGATCTCGGGTAGGGGGTCCCGAACTATGCATCTAGGCGGATGGTAACAGGAGACAAGGGACACGATGTTTTTACCCAGGTTTGGGCCCTCTCGATGGAGGTACAACCCTACTCCTGCTTGATTAATATTGATGATATGGGTAGTACAAGAGTAGATCTACCACGAGATCAGAGAGGCTAAACCCTAGAAGCTAGCCTATGGTATGATTGTTGTTCGTCCTGCGGACTAAAACCCTCCGGTTTATATAGACATCGCAGAGGGCTAGGGTTACACAGAGTCGGTTCCAATGGGAGGAGATCTACATATCTGTATCGCCAAGCTTGCCTTCCATGCCAAGGAAAGTCCCATCCGGACACGGGACGAAGTCTTCAATCTTGTATCTTCATAGTCCAGGAGTCCGGCCAAAGTATATAGTCCGGCTATCCGGACACCCACTAATCCGGGACTCCCTCAGTGGGGATAACTTGTGCATATCAGTCTGATCCTGGATAAGCCGGAGCACTAAGTCGCCTTCTTGAAAAGCTCTGGTTTTAACCCAGTGGTTGTGATAACGCCGCAGATCTTGCTGATAAATCACCGAACGAGCTGCCGCTATGTCCCGTTTTCATCTAACAGGTCCAATGCATCTTGGCGTGCTTATTCGTTGTCCGCTTCAACATAAGCTGCCACCTGAGGCGAGTGTCGGTGTCAAAACCGGTGGATCTCGGGTAGGGGGTCCCGATCTGTGCGTCTTAGGCTGATGGTAACAGGAAGCAAGGGACACAAATTTACCCAGGTCCGGGCCCTCTCGATGGAGGTAAAACCCTACTTCCTACTTGATTAATATTGAAGATATGGGTAGTACAAGAGTAGATCTACCACGAGATCGTAGAGGCTAAACCCTAAGAGCTAGCCTATGATGGTATGATTGTCATTGTGATCGGCCTTCTAAGGACCATCCTCTCCGGTTTATATAGACACCGGAGAGCTAGGGTTTACATGGAGTCGGTTACAAGGAAGGAAATATAATATCCGAATCGCCAAGCTTGTCTTCCACGCAAACAAGAGTCCCATCCGGACACGAGCCGAAGTCTTGAGTCTTGTATCTTGATGCTTCTATAGTCCGGACGATGTATATAGTCCAGCTGTCCGGATACCCCCTTATCCAGGACTCCCTCAGTAGCCCCTGAACCAAGCTTCAACGACGATGAGTCCGGCGCGCAGTCTTGTCTTCGGCATTGCAAGGCGGGTTCCTCCTCCGTATACTCCAAGATTGTTATCGAACACGTAGACCGTGTCCGGATCTGCAAGATGATCTTCACATACCCTAGCATAAATCCATTCTGCTGGCAATTTTTGCATGTTGTGCCCTTGCATCGTGGCCTAGTCCAATACGAACCGGCGTCTCCTGCTCCACCTTGACTCGCGTTGCGAGGTGGTTTTATTGGCACGTCCTGCCAAAGCAGAGATCATGTCCCCCTTAATACGGGCTCTTTTATCAATATGGGCATATGTGACCCCACGGCGACCGTTGGTATGATTCCGTGTATTTTAGATAAGTCTCAAGCGGTCACGCTGAGGACTCTTGGTATTCATCCCTTTTATAAAGGGGTCAAGGCCTACGCCTCTTCTCCACCTCTCCTTCCCTCTCGCACCGCGAGCTCCAGCACCCAAAACCTAAGCTCCAACGCCCCAAGTCCCCTAATATGTCCGGATCCGACGCAACAGGCCGGTGGGCGGCCTCCTCGATTCAAGAGGAGGACATTGCGAAGCTTAGGGAGGTCGGATACCTGACCACCGATATCCAGCACAGGCTTCCTACTCCGGGGCAAGTTATCCCCACGTCGGAGCCCAACGAGAGCATCGTGTTTATCCCTCACTTCCTCCGAGGCCTGGGCCTCACCCTCGACCCCTTTTTGAGGGGGCTCATGTTCTACTATGGGTTGGATTTTCACGATCTGGCTCCAGACGCCATCCTCCACATCTCGTCTTTCATTATTGTGTGCGAGGCTTTTCTCCACGTCAACCCACACTTCGGCTTATGGCTGAAGACTTTCAATGTGAAGCCGAAGATGATTGAGGGGCGACATGCGGAGTGCAGAGGCGCTATAATAAGAAGAAACGTTGATGCTCCATGGCCAGAGGGTTCTTTTCCGGAAGTATCCGACGTATGGCAACGGAGATGGTTCTATGTCACTACTCTCAGAGGCACAAAGTGGGTAGCTGCCCCCGAGTTCCGCTCAGGCCCTCCGTCACAGTTGGCGTCTTGGACCGATGTGGGACGGAATTATGGGCCTGCTAGCGATGTACTAGAACTACAGTATCGCATCTAGGAGCTTATTGAGAGGGACATAAATCTTGTCAGCATAATTTAGGTAGTGCTAGTCCGGCGGATGTTGCAGTGCAAATGTCGGCCTCTCCAGATGTGGGAGTTTAATCCGGAGGGTCCGCGGACTATTAAGCACTTCTTCGGCCTGACGCTCGAAGGGATGTGCAAGTTATTCTTCGGACCACATGTAAAGTGTCCGGACACCACCGAGGATGCGGGCCTAAGCTGCAATCGCCTAGATGCCCAAGTAAGTAACCTCAAAGCCGGACACTTCATTTATATTTATCATAACCATTATTCTGAAAATCCTTCCGTGGCCAGGAATGGCTCAACAAGGCGGAGAGCATTAGGTGTCCGGCGCCACTTCCTGAAGGCTATTGCAAAGATGCTGGGCCAGGCGCTCAGCAAAATCCCTTCAGGGAAAGGCGGAGGAAAGGGCAGTGAAGCCGAACTTCACGCGCTACGCATCCAGATCGGGGAAATCGCTACCCCTCCTATGGAGGATAGCCGGAAAGGGGAGGCCAAAGCCTCCTCCCCACGCGGGAAGAAGAGGGCTGCCTCCGAAGATTTGGAGGCGGAGACGCCCAAGCAAGGGAAGAAAGCATCACCATGGGGCTCTGCCGCGACGGGCACCCTCACCGTGTCATGCCCACCAACGAGCCAACCCTCCAACAAGCCGTAAGTTATTCATTAATTCGAAGGTGTGATGTTACTCCAAGATCCATAACCAGGACTTCGTTTTTTGTAGTCCGGCGAGCAGCTCTTCTCAACAGAGTTCGTCTTCGGGGGACCTTCGTCCGGAGATGATGGAGAGTGAGACTCCACCAAACTCTCCACCTCATGAGGCGGGCGACATGGAGGTGTCGTCATGGAGGAGTCCGGATCTGCCGAAGCCGGAGGCTAATACGTCAGCCGCCCTGAGCCCGGAGCGTTTGGCTCCCACAGGGGGCGATGAGAAGGGTCCGGCACAGTTCAGTGTCCGGCCGGACATACTGACAGGCCGTTTGGAGCGAGCCATGCTCTCGGAGGAGCACCGCTCTTTAATGAGCATGGTGCTCACGAAGATTTCATCTGCTACCCGCGGTTTGAATGAGGCATTTACAAGCCTGCTCAAAGGCTTTGAGGTATGTAGTGAGTAATGCACAATTTTTTGCTTATGAAGCACGCACTAGGTGTGCTCCCTATAGATAGTAGCCCCTGAGACTCTGTTTGCCCGCCATAGGCGGCAAACGGGGTATCATATACTAATGCTGCGCCGTACATGTGTGCAGATATACAAGGATCCGGTAGCCGACCAGTCTGTTGAAGTTGCCGAACAGAGGAGGCAGATCGGATCCATCGATGCCGATATCACGCTGGTGAATAAACGGCTGGAGGAGTCACAGGGTATGTGCTCTGCTTCCCTTATTATGATGTATAGGAAATGTAAGAGGGGCATAATAATAATGCGATGTGTTTCCACTGCAGATGGTGCTGTTGTCGTGGAGGCCCTGAGGGCAGAACTTGCTCAAGCCAAGGAACAAGCTCGAGCTAGCAATGCGGCTGCCCCTAAAGGCGGCTGAAGAATTGAGAGCCGAACAGGCTGCTCATCGCCGAAGCGAAGAAAAGATAGTCGAAATGGCTGGGGAGTTAAAGAATGCCGCCAACCGGTACGCACTCCTCGAAAAGGAGAATAAGGCTAGTTCGGCCGAGCTGGAGAAGGCACTTAATGCCGCCAAGGAGATGCGGACCGAGATCCGCAGTATGCGGGAAGAGCTCCAACAGGCCAACAAAATCATGGCTGGGGGCTCATACTTACTGCGGACGAAGTTCTTGGATCCGAAGTATGCTCCCCTGGCGGGGCACTTGAGTCCCGCAGACGCATATGCGGACTTGGCGAATAGTGCAGCTGATGCTGTCAAGTTCTTCGAGGGTCAAGGCGATGAAGAAGTGGAGAAGCTTTTCTGTTCGCAGTTCAATACTCCCACTCGCCTGCTGTCATTGAATGAGCAGGTGGCTGCTATGGCGGAGCTCCACAGGCTGTCTGGGCTTGCCATGCAGTCTGTAGTAGACCATCTTTGGCCGAAGGGGCCTAAGCCGGACAGCTATTTTGGTTTGGTGCAGCAATTCCTTGGATCCGTGTCTCGGATTGACGCCATGAGGAGGTCGGCGTGCATAGAGGGTGCGCGGATGGCGCTAGCCCGATTAAAGCCTATTGGACGGATATGGAGGCCACTGTAATAGCGACCCAGGATCCGGCGGGAGGCCAATATCCGGCCGAGCACTACTTGGCGCAAGTCACAGAAGGTGCCCGCCTAATAGAGGCGCAGTGCTCAAAGAATGTTTTATTCGAGTGATAAGTCGAATCATTGTACAAAACAATGTTTTAGTTTAATTATGAGCCTATGTTTATACTTTGGCCCAGAAGTATGATTGTATCCCCTTTGCGACCGTTTTTATATGTATAAGTAGTCCGAAAGATAGCAGTCGTTGGCTTCATCCCCCACGCATATAATGAGGGGGTGTTCGCAAAAAATATGCTTAATCACACTTGATCCAATGTCTTGGTCCATTAAGGAGGTGTTCGCACATCGAACTAGGCAACCGGACTATATAGCTGTAACACTTTCGCTTAGCCATGGGAGTATAATGGTGGGGCTACTATGTAGCCCCTGGTACCTTCGTGTGCATCCGAATACGGGCGCGTGTGTACATGGTCGGGAAACGGCCCTTCGTTAATGCGGATGAATCTTTAGGGATTCCAGTGAGTCTTTGAGTGGTTGAGCAGTCTCTCGTTGTATCATGACAGTCAGTTTTCGGCTTTCTCTACTGAGGCGCTCATCCAGAATAACCAGGGCGCAATCGCAGTAGTTCTCCTTTGGCCTGCCTTAGCCGGTGATAACGGGACGTAAGGCGGCAAACCCAGGAGCCGGGCAAATCCAACATTTGACCAAAGACATGATTCGGAGCTGATGCATATACGGCCAAACTCATGACCCCGAACACTCCCGAGGGTATTCGGTCTTTGTAAAGGAAAAGAGGCTGACAAGAGCCTATTATAAGCCCTTAATTCCTAGGTACGTGCAATTTAGTCTGCCGTGGCCAAATGCCAAAAATGGCAGTATCCTCTGTGGGTATAGAACCCAAGGGACGGTTAAACAACAAGAGGCAGTAGAAAAGGTTTACACAGGGGCATAATCCAAAAAGAAACCTGTTGAACGGGGCCCTGCTGCACGTCTGCGCCTTTGTCTCTGTTGTGCCGTATCCTAGAAGGGTCTCCCACGAACGTTGTCTGTAAAAAAAGGAAAATCTCGTAGGACAGTGCAATGTAAGTATGCGATTAATAATAGAGGTGTAAGATGTTGGCCTGCCAATAAGTTCGAGCCAAGTGTGGGGTTGTATTAAAAATTTATAGCCCCTGGTTTCCGCTATGCGGGTACATATACGGTGCCCTGGTTGAACCGGGCTACCGGACTCGTCTAATCGTGTCTGTGGTCTTAATGACCAGGCATGTATGTGATATTTGGAGGCCGCTTACAGTCCGGCCGCCAGGTCCATCGCGTGTTCCTCTGCGCGCGAAGAGCGCTCCGTTATTCCGCTAATGGTGATTGAGGGAGTTCCAGACTAGGGGGTGTCCGGATAGCCGAATGATCATCATCGGCCGGACTCCAAGACTATGAAGATACAAGATTGAAGACTTCGTCCCGTGTCCGGATGGGACTTTCCTTGGCGTGGAAGGCAAGCTTGGAGATATGGATATGTAGATCACCTACCATTAACCGACTCTGTGTAACCCTAGCCCTCTTCGGTGTCTATATAAACCGGATGGCTTTAGTCTGTAGGACGAACAACAATCATACCATAGGCTAGCTTCTAGGGTTTAGCCTCCTTGATCTCGTGGTAGATCTACTCTTGTAACACACATCATCAATATTAATCAAGCAGGACATAGGGTTTTACCTCCATCAAGAGGGCCCGAACCTGGGTAAAACATCGTGTCCCTTTTCTCCTGTTACCATCCGCCTAGACGCACAGTTCGGGACCCCCTACCCGAGATCCGCCGGTTTTGACACCGACATTGGTGCTTTCATTGAGAGTTCCTCTGTGCCGTCGCAATCAGGAAGGATGCCTTTTCCCGTCTTTAAAGACGGCGCCGTCGTCAAGGGAGCTTTGGCCGCCGGCCAAACTATCCGGCTAGGTGGTTTTCTTATGACCGCCTGTTCGGCCACCGCTCCGACGGTGACCTCTCAGGTCATCAAAAGCGATCTTCGCGTCAGCTCGGAATTCGCCGAGCAGTTAGATCCAATTGAGCTCTCCTCCGTAAACGAGCTCTTCGATCGAATCGCCGCCCTAGGAGTCGCTACAGACTACGATCAGATTGGGCTTAAAACTGATCTGAGAGAAATTAACTCTCCCCAGGCTACCCACCACTTTGTTGTGGTAGAGGAACAATGCGGCGACTTTTCTTCTATGTTGAAAACCAACTATGTCCGGATTCCCGATCCCTCCATGCCGGATTCCCGCGGAGGGACGGACGCCAATCAAATACTGAACCTAGAGTCAGGCATCGGACCAGATTCGTTGGAAAACATCCAACAAACCAAACTTCCAAATCCGGAAGCTTCTCGGCCTTTAAGCCTCAGATCGGGCGAGGTTCCAAACTCAATTCCACCCACCCGCCCAAACATAAGCGATCTATCTCAAATACGGCAAGAGCCTGATGAAACAGTACATCGTTACTGGGCCAGATTCCTCCTGGTTATGAACAGGATAAAGGACTACCGTGAAGAAAGCGCGATTTCAATTTTCTGCAACAATTGCACGGACAAGGGAATCATAAATGCCATCAGTCGTCGCGAAGTTACACGCTTCGCCGACCTAGCGACCATTGTACAAAAATACCGTGGGATGGAGAGTGTCTGGAAAACCGAAACTAGGTTCTGGGACAATTCGGCCCTGAATACAACCCAGTCCGAAATAAAAGAGTGCGTCATACTCAAGCACCTGGGTTAAAAACCAAAAAGCAAAAAACCCCTAAAGGGTACGGAACTATACTGGAGGGATGGCTCAACGGACCCTGCAAAATCCACAGTATGGAGGGCGCCACTCCAACACATAGCCTTCGAGCATGTTGGATACTACGGCAGGTGGCCAAAAGTGGCGAAGGCTTTTTAGCCCCGGGCAACCAGCCCAGCAGTACCAGTGCGGTATTAACAGTATTCGAGACCTTCGCATCAAATAACATGCGGAAACGAAAAATCCGTAGCCTCGCCGAAGTCTACCAAGTAGCAACAGCAAATCCATGGAGCGACACGGCTATCACCTTCAATGCCAGCGACGAACCTAAATTCCGAACAGCTAGAGCACCAGCCGCATTGGTCCTCAGTCCGATAGTGGACGGCTTTCGTCTTACCAAGGTACTCATTTATGGCGGCAGTGGATTAAACCTCATCTACGAAGAAACCCCTCAAAAAATGGAAATTGACTGGAGCCGCATTGAGCGAAGCAGCACAACATTCAGGGGAATAATCCCTAGTCGAGAACTACGCTGCACAGGAAAAATCACGCTAGATGTAGTGTTCGGCTCGCTGGACAACTACAGGTCCGAAGAGGTCACATTCCAAGTGGCCCCATTAGGCAGCGGATATCACGCCTTGTTAGGGCGAGAGGCATTCACAATCTTCCAAGCTATACCCCATACGGGTATATGAAGCTCAAAATGCCCAGACCCAATGGAATAATCACTCTTGCCAGTGATCCAGATACAGCACTCCGCGCCGAAAATAAGATAGCCGCACTGGCCCTAGAGGCATTATCCGAAGCCTTAGCGGCAGAGGAACTAACTGCGCTGCGCTCCATGGTGGATAGGGACGATGTGATACTCGATAAGAGGTCCAAGTCCGCCTCTTTTAAACCAGCAGACGAAATAGTCAAATTCCAGGTACATACAACGGACCCCACAAAGACGGCCTCCATCGGGGCACAATTAAATCCTGATATAGAAGCCGCACTACGAGAATTCCTTCGGGAAAATTGGGACATTTTCTTCTGGCACCCTTCAGACATGCCAGGAATCCCACGCAGGCTGGCAGAGCACAGCCTAAACATCCTAAAAGGATTCAAGCCAGTCAAACAGGCTCTTCGGCGATTTTCCGAACCCAAAAGACAGGCAATGGGAGAGGAGCTAGCCAAACTCTTAGAAGCCGGATTCATCAGAGACATCAAACATCCGGACTGGCTAGCCAACCTGGTAATGGTACCAAAAAAGGACAAATCCTGGCGCCTTTGTGTCGATTTCAAAGAGCTTAACAAGGCCTGCCCAAAGGATCCCTTCCCTCTCCCTCGCATCGACCAAATCATCAATGCTATCGCAGGGCACGATTCATTGTGCTTCCTCGACGCATACTCCAGATACCATCAAATCAAGATGGCGGAAAAAGACGAGGCTGCAACGGCATATATTACTCCATATGGACCATTCTGCTTCAACACAATGCCCTTCGGACTCAAAAATGCCGGCGCAACATATCAGCGCATGATTCAGACATGTCTGGCCACCCAGATAGGCAAAACAGTCGAGGCATACTTAGACGATGTGGTCGTCAAGACCAAACACGTCGAAACTCTAGTAGACGACTTGAGGGTGACATTTGACAACCTCCGAGCATATGACATTAAGCTCAACCCGGAAAAATGTGTTTTCGGCGTACCAGCCGGAAAGCTCTTGGGCTTCATTGTATCCGGTAGAGGAATCGAAGCAAACCCAACCAAGATCCGCGCTCTGTCACAATTGGATATCCCAAAAGACCTCAAGCAAATACAAAAGCTAACCAGATGCGTGGCGGCTCTAAGCTGCTTCATCTCCCGTCTGGGAGAAAAGGCACTGCCCCTCTATCGCCTCCTCCGGCGCACCGAACATTTCGAATGGACGGATGCTGCCATGGCCGGACTCGAAGAAATTAAAGCCGTACTGGCAGCAAATCCGGTCCTGGCCACGCCCAACCTGGGTGAACCAATGCTATTATATATCGCAGCAACACATCAAGTTGTCAGCGCGGTACTCGTCGTCGAACGAGAAACAGAAGGGCACAAATTCCCTCTTCAAAAACCAGTGTACTACGTATCCACTATCTTAACCCCATGCAAGTCCCGATACCCACACTATCAAAAGATAGCGTACGCGGTGTTCATGGCATCCCGGAAGCTGCGACACTACTTTCAAGAGTGTTCCATAATGGTGGCCTCCGAAGTACCTCTGAACGACATTATAAACAATCGCGACGCAACGGGCAGGATTGCAAAATGGGCCATTGAGCTCTTACCATTTGATATAATCTACAAACCATGGCGAGCTATCAAGTCGCAAGTTCTGGCTGACTTCATCGCCGAATGGACCGAAGCCGAACTCCCTAAAGAGTACGTCGCATACTCCAATTGGATCATGCATTTCGACGGCTCCAAAATGTTGGCGGGCTTGGGGGCTGGCGTCGTCTTGACGTCCCCAACCGGAGACACAGTCCAATATGTACTTCAAATAATGTACACGAACTCCAACAATGCAGCCGAATCCGAGGCCCTTCTACATGGCCTCCGGATGGCAATCTCCATGGGTATTCAACGCCTAGAGGTGCGCGGGGATTCAAACCTCGCAATATCCCAAGTAAATGGAGACTTTGACACCAAAGATCCGAAAATGGCAGCCTACCGAAACGCTATCCTAAAAATGTCAGCCCGGTTCGAAGGACTCAAATTCCACCATGTAGCCCGGGATAATAACCAGGCAGCAGACGTGTTGGCACGCATCGGCGCAAAACGCGACGCCGTCCCTCCAAACATCTTCCTGGAGCGGCTGTTTAAGCCATCCGTATTATGGGAAGAGGAGTCCGGAAATAACAATCCGGAACCAACTGCATCACCTAACGCAGAACATTCCGACACAATCGGTGGCTCGGCCAATGAAATAACAGATTTGGCCCATGAAATACTGGCAGTAATTGCCCAGTGGACAGAACCATTCCTAGCCTACCTAATCTGGCAGGAACTTCCCGAAGACCAAAATGAGGCCCGCTGCATAGTACGGCGATCTAAAGCCTACAAGGTCCACAAGGGAGAACTTTATAAGAAAAGCACAACCGGAGTCCTTCAAAGGTGTATCTTCGAAGAGGAAGGGCGAAATCTCCTGGCTGAAATTCACACCGGACTCGGCGGGCACTACGCCGCCGCCCGGGCCCTTGTAGGAAAGGCCTTCCGTACAGGATTTTATTGGCCAACCGCCCGGGCAGATGCTCAGGACTTAGTCCAACGATGCGTCGGTTGCCAGCTCTTTGCTAATCAGAGCCACATGCCACCCACCGCCCTCAAAACTATACCCATTACTTAGCCGTTAGCGGTCTGGGGGCTTGACATGGTTGGACCCCTTAAAGGGGGAACCCACAAGCACAAATACTTATTGGTCATGGTGGATAAATTCACCAAATGGATAGAGGCCAAGCCGGTTAAAACGGTAGAATCCGGACCTGTGATAGATTTCATATCCGGGGTAGTACACCGCTTCGGCATCCCCCACAGCATCATCACTGATAACGGCACGAATTTCACGGCCGACAAGGTTAAACTCTGGTGCAAAAACATGGGCATCAAGCTCGACTACGCTTCAGTCTACCACCCTCAAACTAATGGTCAAGTGGAACGAGCAAATGGCCTAATCATGAGCGGCATCAAACCCAGATTAGTGCGGTTCCTCATGGAATCTAACACGCACTGGGTAGAGGAGCTCGACTCCGTACTCTGGGGGCTACGGACCACGCCAAACCGCACAACAGGATTCACACCATTTTTTATGGTATATGGCGCTGAGGCAGTTTTGCCCTGCGACATAATTCATGACTCTCCTCGCGTGCGCATGTACGAGGAAAGAGAAGCCGAGTTAGATCGGCAGGACAGTTTGGACGCTTTAGAGGAGGAGCGCGACGTGGCAAAATCCCGTTCTGCATTCAATCAACAGCAGGCTCAAAGATATCAAAGCAGAGAAGTACGGGCCAAAACCTACAAAGTTGGCGAGCTAGTTCTACGCCTGCCGGACAAGAAAAAGGACAAACTTAAGCCCAAATGGGAAGGTCCCTTCATCATTGACCAAGTCCTTACCAGCGGTGCATACCGTCTACGCAACGCATCTGACAACCAACTCGAGCCAAACCCATGGAACGTGGCCCGTCTCCGAAGATTTTACGCCTAGTGCCGGACTCAGGGTTCGTCTCCTTCCTCCGTCCACCTTCCATATTTTTCGCTGTCTTTGTTTTCCCTCCTCCCCCCCCCCTTTCTTCAGCACAAACCTCTTTAGGGCTGATCTGCGCTTTGTCCGCACTTACTCGATGTGCTACTCGCACTCGTTATACGTGGGGGCTTCTTTAACAGAAGCTTATTTATATGGGCTTCATGCCCAACACATGTGTCACACTTCCGCATGTACCTTTTGATCACCATTGTATGCATCGATATGACTTAAGTTTTGTCCAAGCCGGGTTGCCTGGCTCCTATGCTTACCTCTACGTTCCCGATTGTTCGGCTAGGAGGTAAAGGGAGCACCTCTGCGATTGTTACTGCCGGGTCAGCCGGATGTGTACCTCAGACTGGGTGAAGCCGAAGGCTAACGTTCTTAAGGGAATATTCGGTCGGTGACCTGAAAGATGATTTATTACTTACTTATTTATCTGCCCCCAGATGCTTTTTCTGCTATTTTCGCAGTCCGGACATGCACTTTAGGGCATGCCTCCCAGAGAAAGGAACCCTTAACGGAACTATGTAATATAACATAGCTAGTTGGGCACTTGTCTGATAAAGCATTATGACCCCTACGCCTTGTCTCCATGCATGCCCCAGTTCTTTTATAACCGTTAGGGTATTCGGACACACTCCGGACTGTTGGGTCCCGAGGTTGAAGCGAAAAGGTCCGCAAAGGCAAACGATCTACAATCCGGCTAGAAGGCATTTTACATGTCATTTTTAAATTACATCGTCAAACTGACTGATTGTACTCCTCTTCAATCCCATCTAACAGGTTGTCTAATTTACAGTCCTGTTGGGAATATTTCGCGGCCAACTCTACTTGGTCGTACATTAGGCTCACAGGGATCTCCTTCCCATCGGGCCCCGCAGGTCCAACCTCGGCCATGTGGTTTGGGTCAGCCTTCGGGTACCGCGTCTTCACCATGGCCCAGGCCTCCCTGGCGCCTTGACGGCAGGACGATATCTTCCACAGACGGAGCCGCCGCCGTACTCCCTGAAGCTTCTCAGCAAGCCCTCCAAGACCCTCGGGTAGGGAGACGGAAGGCCATAAGGCCTGGACGACGCTGCTCATCGCCTGCCGAACACGTTTGTGCAGTTGCAGCAGCTCGGGAAGAGGGTCTCCCGTGGAACCAGGCATCTCCTCCGCCGGACGACCCGTGAGCACACCTACAGACATATTTCTGTCAATTGACTTCCTCGCCAAACTCTTCTTTTCAAAAGAGTTTGCTCAAGCACTTACTATAAATGCCGCGACGAAGCCGCCGATTCTCCTTTACGGAGTTCGACAGCTGGACCCGAACATCTTTTAGTTCTTCACCCAGCTGGGTGTGGCATCTTGGAGTTTGTTCCTCTCCTGCTGCACCCTCATAAGCACCCTCTCGCCGGCCTTCACCTGACGCAGCAGCTGTTGCTTGTCCGGATCTAGTCCGGCACTCTCTGCAATACTATTGTCAGACTATACACACACGCAGCACTTCATAAACTACTTCTCCTTTCAGAATATGAATTACCAGAGGGGGTCTCCGTGGCTCCCCCGGCAGCGGCTAGTGCGGCCTCAAGTTGGGCCTTGCACTCTTGCAGCTCCTGAGACAGGTGGGTATTCTTCTCAGTAAGATCCTGCATAACAAATGATCCTTAAATCAGTTAGTTTAACTATTTTAAGTCTCAGGGGCTACTGTCATATATAGCCATTAAAATTCCTTACCCGTATGTCTTTTACATACTGCTCCGTGGCTTTGGTTAAACCATCTTGAGCAGCACGGAGGTGCGCGTCTCCTGCATTAAAGGCATTTAACGCCTCAGGGGAGAAACACGCGTCACGAAGAACTGTTCGACGGCGCCTATGATTCATGGCACTCTCCACCTCAGACCTGGTGGCGGACAACCTGTCGGCATCCTCCGTTGGAGGAGCGTCCGGCTCGCGCCTTGCGCTCGCCTCCCCTTCCGGACCAGGCGTTGGAGCCTGGCTGGCGGAGGCCTGGTGGGCACCCTCTCCGGACTCAGTCCGGCGAGCGCTTTTTCTCCTGGAAGAATCATGAGCATTAATATGCCTCCTAGGGGTCTTTCCCTTAAAGGACAATGGTGCACCGTACCTTTGCGGCGACGTTTCGATTCGCGCCGCACTCCTCTTCCGCCTGCTGGGCCAAACTGACCTCGTTTGGTCAGCCGCCGCGGGCTCGGCTTCCTGCCGTGAAGGCACCTCCTGCCAAGCACCATTGGTGCATGGTGGTCAGAAATAAGCATTAAAAAAGTAACGGTGTCAAGACTTCGGTCGTACTCACCTGGGAAGCCGGACACAAACCGGGGTAGTCAGCCGTAATGGCGACTAAAGCATTATCTATGCTGAGCTGGTGGAATACCCCGTCAATTAAATCCACCTTAATGTCTGGATCCTCTTCGGAGGCCGGATCAAGGGATCTTCCCGGATCCTCGGGTTGTGGAGTCGGACTGTGTATGCCCTCCACATCCCAACGCAGTTCCTGCGTCAAAGTCATAAAATAAGGCATTTAACTTCGAAAGCACGGGTCGGATGAATAAACGTTCGCTTACCCAGCTCCGAGGGTTATTCATGGAGAACCCATTCAAGGGGCTCGTCTGGAGAAAATCCTCCTTCTCCCCCTTGTACAAGCCGGACAGGATCTTCACCAAATCCGCAGCCGATCTTGGCCCCTTGCAGCCATGACGGGTGGCGTCGTTCTCCCCATTGAAGTCCCACATGGGGTGGCCCCTATATTGGAGTGGCTGCACCCCTCGCATAATGCACGTGGCCATGATTCCAATAATGGTCAATTCGGAGTGGGCCAGTAACCTAATCCGGCCCATCAGATAATGGACGCTCCCATCATCCTCCAGTTGAGGGCTCCGCGGGCGCCAACTCAGGCGTTTCTTCAAGGGAGCATTGCTGAACTCTGGGAGGCCGATCCGAACTGGATCCGGTAGAGGGGCGTCCTCCATATAGAACCATTCCGAAAGGCCAATCTTCGGACGCCTTCTTCGGGGTACCGTATGGATATCCGGTCCCGGCGATGCGCCATATTTCGGCTCCGCCCACTTGATATATCGACCCCTCGTGAGAACGGGGTACGAGGCAAAACAATCTCTTCCACAGTGCGAAATGGGGCTCGATGCCCAAGAACAGCTCGCAAAGAGCTACAAAGCCCGCGATGTGCAAAATGGAGGCAGGTGTAAGGTGGTGAAGCTGGAGTCCGTAGAACTCCAGGAGCCCCCGGAGAAACGGATGTATGGGAAATCTGAGTCCCCTTATTAAATAAGGGACAAAGCATACCTGCTCTCCTTTGGAGGGGTTGGGAGCGCTCTCCGCCTGCTTTCCACCCCGGAAGGTGGCCAGTCCGGCTCGAACCGGAACCATGAAGGCTGGAGGAAGATATCCCTCGGATTGGAGCGCCACTAGCTCACTGTGTGGAACTGAGCATCTCCCCCAATCTCCTGGCTTAGGGCTGGGAGCGCGAGAGGAGGAGCCGCGTCGACTATCCATGGTAGAATGGATTTTTGTCAGAGGCGCTTCGATGAGTACTTGCGGAAGGAGGATGGTGTGAGTTGTATCTAGATCCTCGCCTCTCTTATAGGCGGCTCGTTCGCACGGCTAAGGGGGAAATGTAAAAATACCCTAGCTTTTCGCATTCATACGACACGTGGAAGAAGGTCATTATTGGGCGTAGAAGCCAAGGAGCGCAACATTTATGAGGAAGCCGGACACTATTCGACAGGAACATGAAGTTTGAAGGAGAACCCACCTTGCAACGCCGAAGACAACATGCGTGCCGGACTCGTCGTCATTGAAGCCTGGTTCAGGGGCTACTGAGGGAGTTCCGGACTAGGGGGTGTCCGGATAGCCGAACTATCATCATCGGCCGGACTCCAAGACTATGAAGATACAAGATTGAAGACATTGTCCCGTGTCCAGATGGGACTTTCCTTGGTGTGGAAGGCAAGCTTGGCGATACGGATATGTAGATCTCCTACCATTGTAACCGACTCTGTGTAACCCTAGCCCTCTCCGGTGTCTATATAAACCGGATGGCTCTAGTCCGTAGGACGAACAACAATCATACCATAGCTAGCTTCTAGGGTTTAGCCTCCTTGATCTCATGGTAGATCTACTCTTGTAACACACATCATCAATATTAATCAAGCAGGACGTAGGGTTTTACCTCCATCAAGAGGGCCCGAACCTGGGTAAAACATCGTGTCCCTTGTCTCCTGTTACCATCCGCCTAGATGCACAGTTTGGCACCCCCTACCCGAGATCCGCGGGTTTTGACACCGACAGTGATGACGCCACGGGGACCGGGCATCTTGAGTGTAAGGTAGCCATAATGTGGCAGTGCGTTGAACTGGGCGAAGGACGGTCTTCCAAGCAATGCATGATAGCCACTTTGGAAGGGTGCGATGGTGAAGAGCATTTTTTCGCTTCTCGAGTTGCCTGGGGAGCCGAATGTTACTTCCAGCACGACGGAGCCCCTGCCGTAGGTTTCAATGCCTGGTATCACCCCTTTCAAAGGTGGTGTTGCTTTGGATAATTCTGGATGGGTTTATCCCCATTCTACGGACAGTGTCCTCGTATATTAAATTGAGACTACTACCGTCGTCCATAAGGACACGGGGGAGACGATATCAGTCTATTATTGGGTCGAGCACCAAGGCCTGTGATCCTCCGCGCCGAATATTAGTTTGGCCGTCCATGTGATCGAAAGTGATCGGACGAGACATCCAGTAATGAGATGTAGGTACGATGGGCTCTACCTCGTGCGCGTCTATGGGCGCACGTCCATGCCTTCTCGTGGATGTGTGAGTCGCGTGGATCATGTTTACTGTTTTAAGCTCTGGCAGGAATTTTTTCTGTCCCCCAGTGTTCGGCTGGCGAGGTTCATCCTCGTCTTCACTTGGTGTTTCTCTCCCTTTGTGTTTGGCATTTAATTTGTTGGCCTGCTTGAAGATCCAACACTCTCTATGGGTGTGATTTGCAGGTTTCTCCGGGGTGCCACGAATTTGGCATAGTCTGTCCAGAACTCTGTTCAGGCCAGACGGCCCTCTTTACTGCCTTTAAGTGGCTTCTTTTGCTGATCAGGTCGAGAGCCCCTGAATCCGGCATTGACCGTCGTATTATCCGGGCTCTCTTCGTTGTTTTGGCGTTTGTTTTTATTACGCCTTGGCTTCCCGTTGCCATCCCTTATTTCGGATGTGATGGGGTCGCTGGTGCCTTTATGGGCTAGGCAGCTATCTTCACCCGCGCAAAAGCGGGTCATAAGGTTTGTTAAGGCTGCCATTGTCCTTGGCTTTTCTTGGCCAAGGTGTCTGGCAAGCCACTCATCACGGATGATGTGTTTGAATGCCGCTAAGGCTTCAGCGTTCGGACAATCGACAATTTGATTCTTCTTAGTGAGGAATCTATTCCAAAGCTTGCGGGCGGACTCTCCGGGCTGTTGGATTATGTGACAAAATCGGCGGATCTCGGGTAGGGGGTCTCGCTCTGTGCGTCTTAGGCTGATGGTAACTGGAAGCAAGGGACACAATGTTTACCCAGGTTCGGGCCCTCTCGATGGAGGTAAAACCATACTTCCTGCTTGATCAATATTGAAGATATGGGTAGTACAAGAGTAGATCTACCACGAGATCCTAGAGGCTAAACCCTAAGAGCTAGCCTATGATGGTATGATTGTAATTGTGATCAGCCTTCTAAGGACCATCCTCTCCGGTTTATATAGACACCGGAGAACTAGGGTTTACATGGAGTCGTTTACAAGGAAGGAAACATAATATCCAAATCGCCAAGCTTGTCTTCCACGCAAAGGAGAGTCCCATCCGGACAAGTGCCGAAGTCTTGAGTCTTGTATCTTGACGCTTCTATAGTCCGGACGATGTATATAGTCCGGCTGTCCGGATACCCCCTTATCCAGGACTCCCTCAATGATTCATGGCGAATGTCACTGTGGAGAACTGCTTCTGCTCCATAAACCATGAAGAAAGGTGTATAACCCGTAGATCTATTGGGGCTGGTATTAATGCTCCACAAGACGGAAGGCAACTCTTCCACCCAACAACTGTTGGAAATATGCCCTAGAGGCAATAATAAAATGATTGTTATTATATTTCCTTGTTCATGCTATAATTGTATTAACCGGAAACCGTGATATATGTGTGAATACATAGACCACAACATGTCCCTAGTGAGCCTCTAGTTGACTAGCTCGTTGATCAACAGATGGTCATGGTTTCCTGACTATGGACATTGGATGTCATTGATAACGAGATCACATCATTGGGAGAATAATGTGATGGACAAGATCCAATACTAAGCATAGCACAAGATCGTGTAGTTCGTCTGCTAAAGCTTTTCGAATGTCAAGTATCATTTCCTTAGACCATGAGATTGTGTAACTCCCGGATACCGTAAGAGTGCTTTGGGTGTACCAAATGTCACAACGTAACTGGGTGACTATAAAGGTGCACTGCAGGTATCTCTGAAAGTGTCGGTTGGGTTGGCACGAATCGAGACTGGAATTTGTCACTCTGTATGACGGAGAGGTATCTCTGGGCCCACTCGGTAATGCATCATCATAATAAGCTCAATGTTACTAAGAGGTTAGTCACGGGACATGCATTATGGAATGAGTAAAGTGACTTGCCGGTAACGAGATTGAACGAGGTATTGGGATACCGACGATTGAATCTCGGGCAAGTAACGTACCAATTGACAAAGGGAATTGTATACGGGATTACTTGAATCCTCGACATCGTGGTTCATCCGATGAGATCATCGTGGAACATGTGGGAGCCAACATGGGTATCCAGATCCCGCTGTTGGTTATTGGCCGGAGAGCTGTCTCGGTCATGTCTGCGTGATTCCCGAACCCGTAGGGTCTACACACTTAAGGTTCGATGACGCTAGGGTTATTAGGAAGATTTGTATGTGATTACTGGATGTTGTTCGGATTCCCGGATGAGATCCCGGACGTCACGAGGAGTTCCAGAATGGTCCGGAGGTGAAGATTTATATATGGGAAGTTGTCATATGGTCACCGGAAATATTCGGGGGCATACCGGTATTGTATCGAGGCCACTGGAGGGGTTCCGGGGGTCCACCGGGAGGGGCCACCTATCCCGGAGGGCCTTATGGGCTGTAGAGGGAAGGGAACCAGCCCCTTGGAGGGCTGAGCGCCACCCCCTAGGGCCCATGCGCCTAGGATTGGGGGGAACCCTAAGGGGGGCGCCTCCCTTGCTTGGGGGGCAAGCCCCCTCCCCCCCTTGGTCGCCGCCCCCCTCTAGATCCCATCTAGAGGGGCCGGCCCCCCTCTAGATCCCATCTAGAGGGGCCGGCCCCCCTCTAGATCCCATCTAGAGGGGCCGGCCCCCCTTTCCCCGTCTCCTATAAATAGAGGGACGAGGGGAGGGCTGTAGCACCACATCCAAGGCGCAGCCCCTCCCCTCCCCAACACCTCTCCTCCTCCGCAAGAGCTTGGCGAAGCCCTGCCGGAGTACTGCACTCCATCACCACCACGTCGTCGTGCTGCTGTTGGAGCCTTCTTCCTCAACCTCTCCCTCCTCCTTGCTGGATCAAGGCGCGGGAGACGTCACCGGGCTGCACGTGTGTTGAACACGGAGGTGCCGTTGTTCGGCGCTAAGATCGAAATCCACCGCGATCTGAATCGCTTCGAGTACGACTCCTTCATCCGCGTTCTTGTAACGCTTCCGTCTCGCGATCTTCAAGGGTATGAAGATTCACTCCCCTCTCTCTCGTTTCTAATTACTCCATAGATTGATCTTGGTGATGCATAGAAATTTTTTAATTTATGCAACTATCACCAACAGTGGCATCATGAGCTAGGTCTATGAGTAGTTTCTATGCACGAGTAGAACACAAGTTTGTTGTGGGCGTCGATTTTGTCAATTTACTTGCCACTACTAGTCCTATCTTGTTTCAGCGGCATCGTGGGATGAAGCGGCCCGGACCGACCTTACACGTACGCTTACGTGAGACAGGTTCCACCGACTGACATGCACTAGTTGCATAAGGTGGCTAGCGGGTGTCTGTCTCTCCCACTTTATTCGGATCGGATTCGATGAAAAGGGTCCTTATGAAGGGTAAATAGCAATTGGCATATCACGTTGTAGTTTTGGCGTAGGTAAGAAACGTTCTTGCTAGAACCCTATAGCAGCCACGTAAAAACTTGCAACAACAATTAGAGGACGTCTAACTTGTTTTTGCAGCATATGCCGTGTGATGTGATATGGCCAAAAAGGATGTGATGAATGAAATATATGTGATGTATGAGATTGGTCATGTCTTGTAATAGGAATCACGACTTGCAAGTCGATGAGTATGACAACCGGCAGGAGCCATAGGAGTTGTCTTTATTTATTGTATGACCTGTGTGTCACTGAATAACACCATGTAATTACTTTACTTCATTTCTAAACCGTTAGCCATAGTAGTAGAAGTAATAGTTGGAGAGACAACTTCATGGAGACACGATGATGGAGATCATGATGATGGAGATCATGGTGTCATGTTGGTGACAATGATGATCATGGCGCCCCGAAGATGGAGATCAGAAGGAGCAAAATGATATTGGCCATATCATGTAGCTATTTCATTGCATGTGATGTTTATCATGTTTTTGCATCTTATTTGCTTAGAACGACGGTAGTAAATAAGATGATCCCTCATAATAATTTCAAGAAAGTGTTTCCCCTAACTGTGCGCCGTTGCGAAAGTTCGTTGTTTCGAAGCACCACGTGATGATCGGGTGTGATAGATTATAACGTTCACATACAACGGGTGTAAGCCAGATTTACACAAGCAAAACACTTAGGTTGACTTGACGAGCCTAGCATGTACAGACATGGCCTCGGAACACAAGAGACCGAAAGGTCGAACATGAGTCATATAGAAGATACGATCAACATGAAGATGTTCACCGATGATGACTAGTCCGTCTCACGTGTTGATCGGACACGGCCTAGTTAACTCGGATCATGTATCACTTAGATGACTAGAGGGATGTCTATCTGAGTGGGAGTTCATTAAATAATTTGATTAGATGAACTTAATTGTCATGAACTTAGTCTAAAAACTTTTGCATAATGTCTTGTAGATCAAATGGCCCACACTCATGTCAACCTCAACTTCAACGCGTTCCTAGAGAAAACCAAGCTGAAAGACGATGGTAGCAACTATACGGACTGGGTCTGGAACTTGAGGATCATCCTCATAGCTGCCAAGAAAGCATATGTCCTTGAAGCACCGCTAGGTGAAGCACCCGTCCTAGCGAACCAAGACGTTATGAACGCTTGGCAGTCGCGAGTTGATGATTACTCCCTGGTTCAGTGCGGCATGCTTTACAGCTTAGAACCGGGGCTCCAAAAGCGTTTCGAGCAGCACGGAGCATATGAGATGTTCCAAGAGCTGAAAATGGTTTTCCAAGCTTATGCCCGGGTCGAGAGATATGAAGTCTCCGACAAGTTCTACAGTTGTAAGATGGAGGAGAATAGTTCTATCAGCGAGCACATACTCAAAATGTCTGGGTTGCTGGTTGCACAACCGCTTGTCTCAACTGGACATTAACCTCCCGGATGAGGCGGTCATTGACAGAATCCTTCAGTCGCTCCCACCTAGCTACAAGAGCTTTGTGATGAACTACAATATGCAGGGGATGGTGAAAACCATTCCTGAGGTATTTTCAATGCTGAAATCAGCGGAGGTGGAGATCAAAAAGGAACATCAAGTGTTGATGGTCAATAAAACCACTAGTTTCAAGAAAGGCAAGGGTAAGAAAAACTTCAAGAAGGATGGCAAGGGAGTTACCGCACCCGGCAAGCAAGCTGTCGGGAAGAAGCCAAAGAATGGACCCAAGCCTGAGACTGAGTGTTTTTATTGCAAGGGAAGTGGTCACTGGAGGCAGAACTCCCCCAAGTACTTAGCGGACAAGAAGGCCGGCAACACCAAAGGTATATGTGATATACATGTTATTGATGTGTACCTTACCAGTACTCGTAGTAGCTCCTGGGTATTTGATACTGGTACGGTTGCTCATATTTGTAACTCAAAACAGGAGCTGCAGAATAAGCGGAGACTGGCGAAGGACGAGGTGACTATGCGCGTCGGGAATGGTTCCAAGGTCGATGTGATCGTCGTCGGCACGCTACCTCTACATTTACCTACGGGATTAGTTTTAAACCTCAATAAAATTGTTATTTAGTGACAGCTTTGAACATGAACATTGTATCTGGATCTCGTTTAATACGAGATGGCTACTCATTTAAATCCGAGAATAATGGTTGTTCTATTTATAGGAGAGATATGTTTTATGGTCGTGCCCCACTGGTCAATGGTTTATTCTTAATGAATCTCGAATGTGATGTTACACATATTCATAGTGTGAATACCAAAAGATGTAAGATTGATAATGATAGTCCCACATACTTGTGGCACTGCCGCCTTGGTCATATTGGTGTCAAACGCATGAAGAAGCTCCATGCAGATGGACTTTTGGAGTCTCTTGATTACGAATCATTTGACACGTGTGAACCATGCCTCATGGGCAAAATGACCAACACTTCGTTCTCCAGAACAATGGAGCGAGCAACCAACTTATTTGAAATTATACATACTGATGTGTGTGGTCCAATGAGCGTTGAGGCTCGCGGTGGCTATCGTTATGTTCTCACCCTCGATGATGACTTAAGTAGATATGGGTATGTCTACTTAATGAAACACTAGTCTGAGACCTTTGAAAAGTTCAAGGAATTTCAAAATGAGGTGGAGAATCAACGTGACAGAAAAATAAAGTTCATATGATCAGATCGTGGGGGTGAATATTTAAGTCATGAGTTTGGTACGCACTTAAGGAAATGTGAAATTGTTTCACAACTCACGCCGCCTGGAACACCTCAGCGTAGCGGTGTGTCTGAACATCGTAATCGCACTCTATTGGATATGGTGCGGCCTATGATGTCTCTTACCGATTTACCGCTATCATTTTGGGGATACGCTTTAGAGACAGCTACATTCACTTTAAATAGGGCACCATCTAAATCCGTTGAGACGACACCCTATGAATTATGGTTTGGAAAGAAACCTAAGCTGTCATTTCTAAAAGTTTGGGGATGCGATGCTTATGTCAAGAAACTTCAACTGAAAAGCTCGAATCCAAGTCGGAAAAATGTGTCTTCATAGGATACCCTAAGGAAACCATTGGGTATACCTTCTACCTCAGATTCGAAGGCAAGATCTTTGTTGCCAAGAATGGGTCCTTTCTGGAGAAAGAGTTTCTCTCGAAATAAGTAAGTGGGAGGAAAGTGGAACTTGATGAAGTACTACCTCTTGAACCGGTAAGTAGCGCAGCTCAGGAAGATGTGCCTGTGGTGCATGCACCGACTAGAGAGGAAGTTAATGATGATGATCAAGGTACTTCGGATCAAGTTACTATTAAAATTCGTAGGTCCACAAGGACACGTTCCACACCAGAATGGTATGGCAACCCTGTATTGGAAATCATGTTGTTAGACAACGGTGAACCTTCAAACTATGAAGAAGCGATGGCGGGCCCAGACTCCAACAAATGGCTTGAAGCCATGCAATCCGAGATAGGATCCATGTATGAAAACAAAGTATGGACTTTGACAGACTTGCCCGATGATCGGCGAGCGATAGAAAGTAAATGGATCTTTAAGAAGAAGACAGACGCAGATGGTAATGTTACCATCTATAAAGCTCGACCTATTGCTAAGGGTTATCGACAAGTTCAAGGGGTTGACTACGATGAGACTTTCTCTCCCGTAGCGAAGCTGAAGTCCGTCCGAATCATGTTAGCAATTGCCACATACTATGATTATGAGATATGGCAAATGGTCGTCAAAACGGCATTCCTTAACGGCTATCTTAAGGAAGAATTGTATATGATGCAGCCGGAAGGTTTTGTCGATCCTAAGAATGCTAACAAGGTATGCAAGCTCTAGCGATCCATCTATTGGCTGGTGCAAGCATCTCGGAGTTGGAACATTCGCTTTGATGAGATGATCAAAGCGTTTGGGTTTATGCAGACTTATGGAGAAGCCTGCGTTTACAAGAAAGTGAGTGGGAGCTCTGTAGCATTTCTCATATTATATGTGGATGACATACTTTTGATGGGAAATGATATAGAACTTTTGGACAGCATAAAGGCCTACTTGAATAAGTGTTTTTCAATGAAGGACCTTGGAGAAGCTGCTTATATATTAGGCATCAAGATCTATAGAGATAGATCGAGATGCCTCATAGGTCTTTCACAAAGCACATACCTTGATAAGATATTGAAGAAGTTCAATATGGATCAGTCCAAGAAAGGGTTCTTGCCTATGTTACAAGGTGTGAAATTGAGCTCGGCTCAAGGCCCGACCACGGCAGAAGATAGAGAAAAGATGAGTGTCACCCCCTATGTCTTGGCCATAGGGTCTATTATGTATGCCATGCTGTGTACCAGACCTGATGTAAACCTTGCCGTATGTTTGGTAGAAAGGTACCAAAGTAATCCCGGCATGGAACCCTAGACAGCGGTCAGGAATATCCTGAAGTACCTGAAAAGGACTAAGGATATGTTTCTCATTTATGGAGGTGATGAAGAGCTCGTCGTAAAGGGTTACGCCGATGCTAGCTTCGACACAGATCTGGATGACTCCAAGTCACAAACTGGATACGTGTATATTTTGAATGGTGGGACAGTAAGCTGGTGCAGCAGCAAGCAAAGCGTCGTGGCGGGATCTACATGTGTAGTGGAGTACAAGGCTGCCTCAGAGGCAGCACATGAAGCAATCTGGATGAAGGAGTTCATTACCGACCTAGGAGTTATTCCCAATGCGTCGGGGCCGATGACTCTCTTCTGTGACAACACTGGAGCTATTGCCCTTGCTAAGGAGCCAGGTTTCACAAGAAGACCAGGCACATCAAGCGTCGCTTCAACTCCATTCGTGAAAATGTTCAAGATGGAATATAGATTTTTGCAAAGTGCATACGGATCTGAATGTCGCAGGTCCGTTGACTAAACCTCTTCCGTGAGCAAAAAATGTTCACCACCAGAACTCTATGGGTGTTCGATTCATCAAAGTGTAACTAGATTATTGACTCTAGTGCAAGTGGGAGACTGTTGGAAATATGCCCTAGAGGGAATAATAAAATGATTATTATTATATTTCCTTGTTCATGATAATTGTCTATTGTTCATGCTATTATTGAATTAACCGGAAACCGTGATACATGTGTGAATACATAGACCACAACATGTCCCTAGTGAGCCCCTAGTTGACTAGATCATTGATCAACAGATGGTCATGGTTTCCTGACTATGGACATTGGATGTCATTGATAACGAGATCACATCATTGGGAGAATGATGTGATGGACAAGACCCAATACTAAGCATAGCACAAGATCGTGTAGTTCGTCTGCTAAAGCTTTTCGAATGTCAAGTATCATTTCCTTAGACCATGAGATTGTGTAACTCCCGGATACCGTAAGAGTGCTTTGGGTGTACCAAACGTCACAACGTAACTGGGTGACTATAAACGTGCACTGCATGTATCTCTGGAAGTGTCTGTTGGGTTGGCAGGAATCGAGACTGGAATTTGTCACTCCGTATGATGGAGAGGTATCTCTGGGCCCACTCGGTAATGCATCATCATAATGAGCTCAATGTGACTAAGTGGTTAGTCATGGGATCATGCATTAAGGAACGAGTAAAGTGACTTGCCGGTAACGAGATTGAACGAGGTATTGGGATACCGATGATTGAATCTCGGGCAAGTAATGTACCGATTGACAAAGGGAATTGTATACGGGATTACTTGAATCCTCGACATCGTGGTTCATCCGATGAGATCATCGTGGAACATGTGGGAGCCAACATGGGTATCCAGATCTCGTTGTTGGTTATTGGCCGGAGAGCTGTCTCGGTCATGTCTGCGTGATTCCCGAACCCGTAGGGTCTGCACACTTAAGGTTCGATGACGCTAGGGTTATTAGGAAGATTTGTATGTGATTAACGAATGTTGTTCGGAGTCCTGGATGAGATCCCGGATGTCACGAGGAGTTCCAGAATGGTCCGGAGGTGAAGATTTATATGGGAAGATGTCATACGGTCACCGGAAATATTCGGGGGCATACCGGTATTGTATCGGGGCCACCGGAGGGGTTCCGGGGGTCCACCGGGAGGGGCCACCTGTCCCGAAGGGCCTTATGGGCTGTAGAGGGAAGGGAACCAACCCCTTGG